>NC_073381.1:74365022-74674244 GCF_028641065.1 Leucoraja erinaceus
GAAAATGTTTTCCTCATCTCAGTCCTAAATAGCCTACCCTTTATTCTTAAACTGTGACCCCGGGTTCTGGACTCCCCCAACATCGGGAACATTTTTCCTGCATCTACCATGTCCAATCCTCTAAGAATTGGATATGTTTCTATAAGATCTCCTCTCATCCTTCTAAATTCCAGTGAATACAAGCCCAGTCGACCCATTCCTTCATCATTCGTCAGTCCCGCCATCCCAGGAATTAACATGGTGAACCTATGCTGCATTCCCTCAACAGCAATAATGTGCTTCCTCTATTAATAAAATATTAATATCTTCACTGTCACCCTTTAAGTATAATTTGCCAGTCTATCCTAGCCAATTCCCATCTCATACCTTTAAAGTCTCCTTTATTCAGGTTCAGGACCCTAGTCTCTAAATTAACCGTGTCACTCTCCATCCCAATGCAGAATTCCACCATATTATGGTCACCGTTGCCCAAGGGGCCTTGAACAACGAGTTTGCTAACTAATCCTTCCCCATTACACAATACCCAGTCGAGGATGGCCTGCCCTCTAGTCGGTTCCTCTACATATTGGTTTAAAAACCCATTCCGTAAACATTCCAGGAAATCCTCCTCCTCAGTGCTGTTACCAAGTTGGTTGGCCCAATCTATATGTAGATTAAAGTCACACATGATAACTGCTGTACCTTTGCTACACGCATCCCTAATGTCCTGCTTTATGCTATCCCCAACCTCCCTCCTGCTTTGTTGGTCTGTATAACACTCTAACAAGCGTTTTCTGCCCTTGGCTATTTCGCAGTTCTACCCATACCGATTATACAGCATCCAAGCTAATGTCTCCCCTTGCTATTGCATTAATCTCCTCTTTAACCAGCAATGCCACCCCACCTCCTCTTCTTATCTGTCTATCCGTCCTGAATATCGAATACCCCTGCATGTTTAACTCCCAGCCTTGGTCACCCTGGAGTCATGTCTCCGTAATTCCAACTATATCATATCCCTTAGCTACTAACTGCACATTCAATTCATCCACCTTATTTCAAATGCTCCTCACATTAAGGCACAAAGCTTTCAGGTTCGGTTTTCTTATCTCCCTTCTTCCTTTTGCTTCTGTCCTCCTTGTATGGCCCTCTGTCTCCCTGGTTCCCATCCCCCTGCCCTGTTAGTTTAAACATGGGCTTTCCTACACCCTCCCGTTAATTGCATGGATACATTTCCACATTGTTGACTCCACCCCCCTACTGTTTAGTTTAAACCCACCCGTGTAGCACTAGCAAACCTGCCTGCCAGAATGTCAGTCACCTTCCAATTAAGGAGCAACCTGCCTCTTTTGTACAGGTCACCCCTGCCCCAGAAGAGATTCCGGTGATCTATAAATCTAAATCCCTGCCCCCTGCACCAACTCCTCAGCCACACATTCAGATCCCCTATCTCTCTGTTCCTACCCTCACTGGCATGAGGTACTGGAAGCAACCCAGAGATAACCAGCCTAGAAATCCTGCTTTTCAGCCTCCCACCTAGTTCTCTATATTCATGTTGCACAACCCTCTTCCTACCCACGTCATTTGTACCTACATGCACAACTATTTCCGGCTGATCACCTTCCCTCACGAGGATGTGGTTAAGTCGGTCTGAGGATAACTAACCGGGACAATCCCTAAAGGTCTGCCAAGGAATTGAATGCAATGTTGAGAAACATTCAGTCACCTCATACACGTGTTCAGAGTAAATGAAACACGTCCCACCAATGGCCCTCGGGCACTACCCAGAAAACCACAGCCACAATATTCTTCGACTAAGAATCTCTTTCAATCAGCACAAACCAAATTTCCATAGATGTTTCATAAATATTTTTAAGGCGGAGATTGACAGATTCTTAATTAGTAAGCGTGTCCGAGGTTATGGGGAGAAGGCAGGAGACCGGGGTTGAGAGGGAAAGATAGATCAGCCATGATTAAATGGTGGAGTAGGCTTGATGGGCTGCATGGCCTAATTCTGTTCCTGGAACTTATGAATTTATGTGGTTCACCTCATCCTCATTCACTTATCACTACTGCAAACCACACACCTACACAAGCATCTCACCGGTTGTGAACACTGTACTATTTAACCTTGATGCCTGGTGCTTGCCTGCACTCTTTGTGTCATGCAGGACAAGCTGGCAAACACCAGGGTGCCACCAGCCAACACGGACGTGAACTGCACAAGTATTGTGGCTGTGGTTTTTGGCCATTGGTGGGATGTGGCTCATTGTCTCTGACCACGTGTATGGCATTTGGCCGCAATGAATGCTCATTGCTGACTCATGGCCAGTGCTGAATCATGATTCAATTCAATAATTTAATTATACTTCATTGTCACATGTACCTAGACACAGTGAAATGCTGTGTTTCCATACAACCCAGTAAAAACATGTATCAGACTTCACCTAGGCAGTACACAAGTATCATCACCTTTCTGGCCGGCGAAGTTACAAAAGTTCACCAAAAAGTCCCATTGTCTGTTCGCAGCGGCAAGCCAAGCCTGCGGCTGCACGTGGTCGCAAACGCCCCCCCCCCCCCCCCCCCCCCCCGCTGGGCCCCCTTTGTTCTCGACAGCTCCCCACATCATTCATGACTACAGACGATGAGCCAATGGGCCTGTTTCCATATATCTTTCAACTTTCATTTAACAAGCCAATTAACCTACAAACCTGTACCTTTGGAGTATGGGAGGAAACCGAAGATCTCGGAGAAAATCCACGCAGGTCACAGGGAGAACATACAAACTCCATACAGACAGTACCCGTAGTCAGGATCGAACCTGGGCCCCCGTCGCTGCATTTCCTGTACCACCGTGTCACCCGTTGTTCAAGGAAAATCTTTCCCCATGAACTTCAGCAAGGACCTATAACTTTTACTTGATCGTCAAGATCAAGAGAATCTCACTCATTACCAATCATTCAATCAATGTATCTCCTTCTTAAAAAAGCATTCAGTGATTAGGCCTCTGTGGGCCATTGCGGTATCAAATTCTCCACCTTTCTAGTTTCTGTTTCCTGTCATCGCATCCGTGGTCATTCTCGCTGGTATTTTCTCCGCTACTGATGTTGGACTGACAAAACCCCAAAACAGATTTCCTCTTTTATCAAATAGCAAAGTTACATTTGACAGCTTCCCACCTGCAGGAACTATTTCATAATGTGTGGAATACTGGTCAACGATAACCACTGTATCCACCATTTGCACATGTAGACAGACACAAAGTGCTGGACCCTTCTTTAGTCACGACCCGAAACATCAACCATTCCTGGGTAACGTTTTGGGTCGAGACATTTCTTCAGACACGACCCAAAACATCACCCATTCCTTCTCTCCAGAGATGCTGCCTGTCCCACTGAGTTACTCCAGCATTTTGTGTCTGTCTACAGTTTTAACCTGCACATGCAGTTCTCTTGGTGCCAATCTTCAGACCCTGAATTTTAGTCGCTTTCAACGACATTAGTTTCTCTGGTACCATTATTTTCACTGAAATTAATTTCCTTTAGTTCAACGTCACAATTAATGGCAAGACTCTCAACAGCTTTGATGTGCAGAGGGATCTTGGAGTCAGAGCTCACTAAAGGTGTCAGCTCAACTAGATAGGGTGGTAAAGAAGACATATGGTATGCTTGCCTCTATTGTTGGAGGTATTGAATATAAGAGTCAAGAAGTCATGATGCATCACTATAGGACTTTGGTTAGGCCAGATCTGTATTGTGTGCAGTGACAGGAATGATGCAGAAGATTTGGAGAGGGTGCAGAGGAGGTTTACCAGAATGCTGCCTGGATTAGAGGGTTTCATCTCCAGGGATAGACTTGGATTGTTTGTAGGTTAATTGGCTTCTGTAAATCGCAAATTATCCTAGTGTGTAGGATGGTGCTAGTGTGCTGGGTGATCGCTGGTCGGCACGGACTCGGTGGGCCGAAGGGCCTGTTTCCACGCTGTATCTCTTTAAAGTAAAGCAGATTTGACACGCAATACCCACAAGATAACATGCAGGCCACAACTGGCACTCTGCTCTGTGGGTAAGCCACCAGTCCTTTCAAAATGGATGGTTAATGGTTGGTACAGACTCAATGGGCCAATGGGTCTGTTTCCCTGCTACATTTCACCACGATTCGATTACTGTGAGACATTTGTTTGCTCTTGATTAATACGGGTGTCAAGGGTTACGGGGAGAAGGCAGGAGAATGGGGTTAAGAGGGGAAGATAGATCAGCCATGATTGGATGGCAGAGTAGACTTGATGGGCTGAATAATTCTGCTCCTATCACTTATGAACTTATGAATCCACTCTCGACTTAGGTCAACCCTGCCTTCTCTCAGCCTCTCTTACCTCTTCCTTTTCATCCTTCCCCTCTGATGCAGCACTACTCCACGTTGACTACTTAGAGCAATGGAAAATGACCACAAGTAATAGGTGACAAACATTACCAACCCTCACAGACAGGAGCCCAACCTGTCAAGTTCATGGCCATAGAGCAATGAAGGCAACCACCAACATAAAGCAATCAGCAACAAGACAGAGAATAGTTCATGATTCTTTTAAATTGCACTGACGGGTGATATTCCTGATGCAAATGCATGTGCAGTAATCCACAATTAAGTGAAGGATGTGGCTGCAGCATTGAGTTCTAAAAGAGCAGTACCAGCAACAAATCAGCCATGCAGGCAGATTGCCATCAGGATCTGCGCAGTCTGAATACTTCTGGTGGCCATTGGCTGCTTCGACATTAACACTTTTAGGCATAGAGAAGAGATGCTCTTTTGAAACTGCATAAGCTTTCATACAAGGGTCCCGACCCGAAACGTCACCCATCCTTTTGCTCCAGAGATGCTGGCTGGCCCGCTGAGTTACTCCAGCACTTTGTGTCTATCTTCACTCTATTAAATGTCACAGATGTAAAAGCGTATTCATTAACATCTATTCTCTAATATGATAATGAAGCTAAATGGAAGACTTGAATATTTGCCTCACTCTTGAAAAGAAGAAATGCCCCCATAATAGAACAAATCCTTACAATGCTACAAGTAATAAAACTGACAATTAAAGATAGACACTGAAAACTGGAGTAACTCAGCGGGACAGGCAGCATCTCTGTAGAGAAGGAATGGGTGATGTTTCGGGACAAGACCCTTCTTCAGATTGAAGAAGGGTCTCGTCCTTCTCTACAGAGATGCTGCCTGACCAGCTGAGTTACTCCAGCTTTTAGTGTCTATCTTCGATTTAAACCAGCATCTGCAGTTCCTTCTTGCAAACTAATAATTAGGTTCAATAAAACAAGGAAGCAACGGGACATAGCAAGATACTGAGAGCAGGATAGAAGCAATAAATCTTGCATCTGTCCACATCATTTCTCAATCTTCTGCCATTGAATTTGTACCCATAACACATATATATTTTCAGCAATGTTAAACTCACAAAACTGAATGCAGCAGTAACGTTTTCCACCCCCGTATCTGATGGCACATGGGCAATTTAGAGGGATCTGGGCCCAATGTGAGCAATGGGACTAGCTTGGATGGGGCATCTTAGTCAACTGGGATAACTTGCATTAAATGTTGGACCCCTTATCCTTTATCTGTACACAGTGGATGGCTTGATTGTAACCATGTATAGTCTACTTTGACAGAAAAATAGCTTTTCATTGTACCTCGGTACATGTGACAATAAGAAACTAAACTAAACCAGCATTTATGAGTTGGGCTGAAGGGCCTGTTTCCATGCTGTATGAATCTACAACTGTTTGACTATGATTCATTTAGAGCTGTTATCACATGCACCTCGAGAGGTGCCCCATGTTTGCAGCAATTATGTGTGTATGGAAGGAATGTTCTACATTGAATTTAAGAGTTGCCCTGGAGGAAATGTAAGAATAAAGCGTTTTAACGTGCTCTCAAAAAGCCAGTTAGATCACATTTATTGCCTAATGCTGAAATATGTTGTGATAATGGTGGTATTTATTCCTGAGTCCTATTAAGGAAATTAACTTCTTTGTCAGTCAGGTAATGTGTAGGTTCACGTTTATTATTGCCACATGTACTGAATTACAGTTTATTCTTGTCACGTGTACTGAATTACAGTGATGACCTTTGTTTTGTGTGCTATCCATTCGGATCAGATAAAACTATGTATAAAGACAATCAAATCTAACTCAAGCACAATATGAGCTACAGATTAATTTTTATGGTCAGGTTTATTCTTTTCAGGTATCGAGGTACAGTGAAAAGCCTTTGTTTTGCAATCATATCAGATGTGTAAAAACTATCAAATCAATATAAGATGTAGTTTACCTCCTGAGAGAAGTTGTTGTTTTTTTCTCTTTGGTGCAAATTCAGATTTAGTAAATTCATCATCGCTTTATCTTGGTGTGATTTCAACCCTAAATGTGTGGAGTTTGCAATAGAAGTTACAGTCATTTCACTCTTCTCACTTCAATTCATAAATTCAAAAGTCCTAGGAGCAGAATTAGGCCATTCGGCCCATCAAGTCTACTCCGCCATTCAATCATGGCTGATCTATCGTTCCCTCTCAATCCCATTCTCCTGCCTTCTGCCCATAACCCCTGGCACCCGTACTACTCAAGAATCTGGCAATCTTCACCTTAAAAATATCCATTCACTTGGCCTCCACGAACAAGGCAATGAATTCCACAGATTCAAGTCAAGTCTCCAAATCAAGTGGTCTGGTCATGCCTGAAACTACCCCAAAACCTTCAGAGATAAAATTAAATAATTGTAATCCGATAAATCAGAGGTGAAGCATGAAGCCTTGGTACAGCCGTGTGACCCTGCTTTTACCCCAAGAAACAAGAAATTGAATAAACAGGAGCAAGACAATGCTAATTGATCCCACAAGTCAGTCCTGCCATTCACTGTGATCGTGGTTGATCTGACCCTGGCCTCAACGCCCCCGTTGGGCGGCACGGTGGCGCAGCGGTAGAGTTGCTGCCTTACAGTGCCAGGGACCTGGGTTCAATCCAGACTACGGGTGCCATCTGTACAGAATTTGTACGCTCTCCCTGTGAACATACTTGGCCCAAGGGTCCTGGTGAAGATAGAAACATAAAATTATCAAGGGTTATTCAGAAATTAAATTCATAGGCAAAACTGGGGTAAATTAATTTCAATACAAATAAATATGAGAGTCATTTAGTTTGACCCTCTAAACGATAGTTGGCGCAGCAGTAGAGTTGCTGCCTTACAGCGCTTGCAGTGCCGGAGCCCCGGGTTTGATCCTGACTACGGGTGCTGTCTGTACGGAGTTTGTCCATTCTCCCCGTGACCGCATAGGTTTTCTCCGAGATCTTTGGTTTCCTCCCACATTCCCAAGACATACAGGTTTGTAGGTTAATTGGCTTGGTGTATGTGTAAAATGGAAACAACATGGAAACAGACCCTTTGGCCCATCGAACCCGCACTGACCATCGATCACTGGTAATATTTGTTTTATGTAATAACAAGCTGCTGGTTTATACCACAGAAAGACAAAAAGTGCTGGAGTAATTCAGTAGGTCAGGCATCTTTCCTGGTTCTCCAGAGATGCTTCCTAAACTACTGAGTTACTTCAGCATTTTGTGTCTTTCTTTATACTAGTTTACTGTTATCCCATTTTTGCATCTACTCCTTACACACTAGGAGTCAGATTCAGATTCAGATTCAGATTCAGATTCAGATTCAATTTTAATTGTCATTGTCAGTGTACAGTACAGAGACAACAAAATGCATTTAGCATCTCCCTGGAAGAGCGACATAGCAAACGATTTGAATAAATAATAATAAGTGTCCAGGGGGGTGGGTGGTGATTGGCAGTCACCGAGGTACGTTGTTGAGTAGAGTGACAGCCGCCGGAAAGAAGCTGTTCCTCGACCTGCTGGTTCGGCAACGGAGAGACCTGCAGCGCCTCCCAGATGGTAGGAGGGTAAACAGTCCATGGTTGGGGTGAGAGCAGTCCTTGGCGATGCTGAGCGCCCTCCGCAGACAGCGCTTGCTTTGGACAGACTCAATGGAGGGAAGCGAGGAACGGTGATGCGTTGGGCAATTTTCACCACCCTCTGCAATGCCTTCCGGTCGGAGACAGAGCAGTTGCCATACCATACTGTGATGCAGTTGGTAAGGATGCTCTCGATGGTGCAGCGGTAGAAGTTCACCAGGATCTGAGGAGACAGATGGACCTTCTTCAGTCTCCTCAGGAAGAAGAGACGCTGATGAGCCTTCTTGATCAGAGGAGTGAGTTACGAAGGACAATTAATCTAAAACCCGCACGCCCTTGGCATGTGGGAGGAAACCGGAGCACCCGGAGGAAACCCATCTGTTCACAGGGAGAACGTGCAAACTCCCCACAGTCAGCGCCAGAGGTAAGGGTCACCATGGGACAGCAGTTGCGCCTCAGAGTCTGTACACAAAGATCATTCAAATCACTTGATTTTCAGAAAATTATCCAAATGACATGAAATATCAGACGTCCCTAGAGGACAGAAATATAAGATGGTGCTAAATCTAAACAAGGCCCTTGATTAACCATGCCTGAGACAGTATGGGAGGTGATGGACACCAAAGTTTTGGGTGGATATTGTGACCACAGTTGGTACACAATGTAGATTTAGTTTAGTTTAGTTTAGTTTTGAGATACAGCACAGAAACACCGAGTCCACACCCACCAGCGATCCCCACACATTAACACTATCCTACACACACTGGGAACAATTTACACTTATACCAAGCCAATTTACCTACAAACCTGTATGTCTTTGGAGTGTGGGAGGAAACTGAACTGGAGTGTCGGAGAAAACCCACATAGGTCATGGGGAGAAAGTACAAACTTAACTCCGTACAGACAGCACCAGGAGTCGGGATCGAACCCGTGTCTCCTGCGCTGCTAGTGCTGCAAGGCAGCAACTCTACCGCTGCACCACCCACATAGAAACATAGAAACATAGAAATTAGGTGCAGGAGTAGGCCATTCGGCCCTTCGAGCCTGCACCGCCATTCAATATGATCATGGCTGATCATCCAACTCAGTATCCCGTACCTGCCTTCTCTCCATACCCCCTGATCCCCTTAGCCACAAGGGCCACATCTAACTCCCTCTTTAAATATAGCCAATGAACTGGCCTCAACTCCCTCTGTGGCAGAGATTTCCAGAGATTCACCACTCTCTGTTGCCTGGATTCCAAGGGATACGTGAACAGATCATAGATACTAAGCTTGTTTCCCACAGCTATGAGATTAATCAGATGAACTGATTAAAAAAAATACTCTCACATCTGAAAGTAAAGATAAACTACTTCACAAAGAGAGCACAGACATTTGGAACTACCCTTGCCCAAGCAACAACTAACCTTTGGTCAATCATTAATTTAAAATGTGTGGTTGAATGATTTCCATCAGCCAAATGTATAAACGGATTGGCGGCAAAGACTGGCCTATTGAATTAGTACAGTGCAGCCCTTGATCTCGCTGAATGGTGAAAAATACCCGAGTGGATAAATGAACAAACCTGCTGCTGCTCTGATTAGTCACAAAACACACCTTAAATTAGACGCTAAGCCAAAGTTCAGATTCTGCTAAAATGTTCCCATGTAGTCAATTCAGGCGACATATTGTGTACAGAGTACGGGAGGTATGATGAATATTTAGAGTCATTGAGAGCCATAGAGTGATACAGTATGGAAACAGGTCCTTCGGCCCAACTCACCCACACCGGCCAACATGTTCTAGCCACACTAGTCTCAGTATTAATTTTCAGTACAAAATGGAATAATTAACCATATAACCATATAACCATATAACAATTACAGCACGGAAACAGGCCATCTCGGCCCTACAAGTCCATGACGAACAAATTTTCTTTTTCCCCTTAGTCCCACCTGCCTGCACTCGTACCATAACCCTCCATTCCCTTCTCATCCATATGCCTATCCAATTTATTTTTAAATGATACCAATGAACCTGCCTCCACCACTTCCACTGGGAGCTCATTCCACACCGCCACCACTCTCTGCGTAAAGAAGTTCCCCCTCATATTACCCCTAAACTTCTGTCCCTTAATTCTGAAGTCATGTCCTCTTGTTTGAATCTTCCCTATTCTCAAAGGGAAAAGCTTGTCCACATCAACTCTGTTTATCCCTCTCATCATTTTAAAGACCTCTATCAGGTCCCCCCTTACCCTTCTGCACTCCAGAGAATAAAGACCTAACTTATTCAACCTATCTCTGTAACTTAGTTGTTGAAACCCAGGCAACATTCTAGTAAATCTCCTCTGTACTCTCTCTATTTTGTTGACATCCTTCCTATAATTTGGCGACCAAAATTGTACACCATACTCCAGATTTGGTCTCACCAATGCCTTGTACAATTTTAACATTACATCCCAGCTTCTATACTCAATGCTCTGATTTATAAAGGCTAGCATACCAAAAGCTTTCTTTACCACCCTATCTATATGAGATTCCACCTTCAAGGAACTATGCACGGTTATACCCAGATCCCTCTGTTCAACTGTATTCTTCAATTCCCTACCATTTACCATGTACGTCCTATTTTGATTTGTCCTGCCAAGGTGTAGCACCTCACATTTATCAGCATTAAACTCCATCTGCCATCTTTCAGCCCATTTTTCCAAATGGCCTAAATCACTCTGTAGACTTTGGAAATCCTCTTCATTATCCACAACACCCCCTATCTTGGTATCATCTGCATACTTACTAATCCAATTTACCACACCTTCATCCAGATCATTGATGTACATGACAAACAACAAAGGACCCAACACAGATCCCTGAGGCACCCCACTAGTCACCTGCCTCCAACCCGATAAACAGCCATCCACCATTACCCTCTGGCTTCTCCCATTCAGCCACTGTTGAATCCATCTTGCTATTCCTGCATTTATACCCAACAGTTGAACCTCTTAACCAACCTTCCATGAGGAACCTTGTCAAAGGCCTTACTAAAGTCCATATAGACAACATCCACTGCTTTACCCTCGTCAATTTCCCTAGTAACCTCTTCAAAAAATTCAAGAAGATTAGTCAAACATGACCTTCCAGGCACAAATCCATGTTGACTGTTCCTAATCAGACCCTGTTTATCTAGATGCTTATATATATTGTCTCTAAGTATCTTTTCCATTAATTTGCCCACCACTGAAGTCAAACTAACAGGTCTATAATTGCTAGGTTTACTCTTAGAACCCTTTTTTAACAATGGAACAACATGCGCAGTACGCCAATCCTCGGGGACTATTCCCGTTTCTAATGACATTTGAAATATTTCTGTCATAGCCCCGGCTATTTCTACACTAACTTTCCAAATGTCCTAGGGAATATCCTGTCAGGACCTGGAGACTTATCCACTTTTATATTTTCAAAAGTGTCAGTACTTCTTTTACTTTGAACCTCATAGTATCCATAGCTACTCTACTAGTTTCCCTTACCTCACATAATTCAATATCCTTCTCCTTGGTGAATACCGAAGAAAAAAAATTGTTCAATATCTCCCCCATCTCTTTTGGCTCTGCAGATAGCTGTCCACTCTGTCTCTCCAATGGACCAATTTTATCCCTCCTTATCCTTTTGCTATTAATATAGCTGTAGAAACCCTTTGGATTGACTTTCACCTTACTTGCCAA
Organism: Leucoraja erinaceus; assembly: GCF_028641065.1. Taxonomy (NCBI): domain Eukaryota; kingdom Metazoa; phylum Chordata; class Chondrichthyes; order Rajiformes; family Rajidae; genus Leucoraja; species Leucoraja erinaceus. Next base: position 74,376,670 of record NC_073381.1, read on the forward strand.
AGCAACCTCATATCTTCTTTTAGCTTTTCTAATTTCTTTCTTAAGATTCTTTTTACATTCCTTATACTCCTCAAGCACCTCATTTACTTCATGCTGCATTTAATTATTGTAGATCTCCCTCTTTTTCCGAACAAGGTCCAATTTCCTTGAAAACCAGGGCTCTTTCCAATTTTTACTGTTTCCTTTCAACCGAACAGGAACATAAAGATTCTGTACTCTTAAAATTTCCCCTTTAAATGTCCTCCATTTCTCTTCTACATCTTTCCCATAAAACAAAATGTCCCAGTTCACTCCTTTTAAATCATCTCGCATCGCATCAAAGTTAGCCTTTCTCCAATCAAAAATCTCAACCCTAGGTCCAGTTCTGACCCTCTCCATAGTTATATTGAAACTAATGGTATTGTGATCACTGGACCCGAAGTGCTCCCCAACGCATACCTCCGCCACCTGTCCAGTCTCATTTCCTAACAGGAGGTCCAGCACTGCCCCTCCTCTAGTATGTACCTCTATGTATTGCTGCAAAAAACTATCCTGCACACATTTTACAAACTCCAACCCATCCAGCCCATTTACAGAATGTGTTTCCCAGTCTATGTGTGGAAAGTTGAAATCTCCCACAATCACTACCTTGTGCTTACTACTAATCTCTGCTATCTCCTTACATATTTGCTCTTCCAATTCTCGTTCCCCGTTTGGCGGTCTATAATACACCCCTATAAGTGTTGCTACACCTTTCCCACTTCTCAATTCCACCCAAATAGCCTCCCTAGATGAGCCCTCCAATCTATCCTGCCAAAGCACTGCTGTAATATCTTCCCTGACTAGCAATGCAACACCTCCACCTCTTGCCCCTCCAATTCTATCACACCTGAAGCAACGAAATCCTGGAATATTTAGTTTCCAATCACAGCCCTCCTGCAACCACGTTTCACTGATCGCCACAACATCATACTTCCAGGTGTCTATCCAGACTCTAAGCTCATCAACCTTTCTTACAATGCTCCTAGCATTAAAATATGCACATTTAAGAAAACCCCCGTCTCTTATTCTCTGTTTATTTCCTTTTTTTCCTTTCTCCTCTTGTGTCCGAGCGCTTCCCATTTCTGCTTCCTGCCTCCCATTCTGTCTACTACCTTTCGCTATTTGAGTCCCTCGCCCCAACCATTCTAGTTTAAAGTCTCCCCAGCTGCCTTTGCAAATTTCCCCGCTAGGATATTGGTCCCCCTCGGGTTCAAGTGCAACCCATCCTTTCTGAATTCAGAAAAGATCACATATATAATCAGAATCACAATCACAATCACACTTTATTCGCCAAGTATGTTTTGCAACAAACGAGAATCATAGAAAAACAACAAATTCAACCCTGGTTCCTTTTTGCACGCAACAGAAATTTTTGGTTTTCTGCAAAGACTTCCATTCTGCAGAAAGGGAGCAAGAAGTAGAAGATCAAAGCCTTCTAATACCAGGTGGTTTTGCAGTTAACATGAAACAAAAAAATATCATGTTTTTTCCAACACCTTAAAAAATATAATTTCACAGTCTACTGAGATCTGTGAAGCATAAATTGGGTAATTCTTTTCAAATTCTCAGTACCAAATTTCATAGCCTGTAAAACTTCAAACATATTTTTGTTGTTATGTTTTCTAACTAAATCATTTTGTCTGTTCTGAACTTTGTCGAACTGGGGCTTACTGGTTCTTTACATACACATATATAACATTCATACACGATATGATTCGATATGATGCGATAGAACTATTTATCTCAGGAAGGAAATTGGTCTGCCAACAGTCATAATAACACAACAAGATACATGAAACATGAAATTAAAGTGACGAGTGTAAAATCCAGGATTGGGGATGTGCAAAGATTGGGATTGGCGGTGGGGAGGTGGGGGGGAGTCAGTCTACCTCATGACAGAAGAGAGAGGATTGTCCAGTTTTACATATATATTTTTTTTAAAAGGTGGTTAGACTAGAATTATATTCAGGAAGTCCTTCAACAATTTTGTTCAGAATTTTCTTAAAGGGCCCCTACAATGTTTACGACTCAAGATAGGACAACTGCAAAATTCTGAAACCATCTTTAAATAACTCGTGTTAAATTCTCATTGTTTTCAAGTTAATCTGTGCGGCTTCCAAAAATTATATAATATTAATATTTACAACTTTAAGAATAATGTAAAACTTCAGCTGGTACAATTCCTGCAAGCAAGAAAAGGATTCATGCAATACAGCATGATGATTTATAATGAAATTGGTTTCCATAGGACATGGGAACAGTACGGCACAGGAACAGGCCCTTTGGCCTACAACATCCATAATGTACATGATGCCAAGTTAAACAAATGTCAACCTGCATGTGATCCATACTCTCAATTCCTTGCACGTCCATGTGCGCATCTGAAGCCCCTGAAATGCCACTATCATATCGGACTTCTGCACCACCCCCGGCAGTGTGTTGCAGGCACCCTCTGTATAAATAACCTACCCCGTGCATTCCCACTCACGTTAAATCTATACCCTGGGAAAAACATTCTGGCTGTCTACGCTATCTCTGCCTCTCATAAATTTATCAGGTTTTCCCTCAATTTCTGGTACTTCAGAGAAAATAATCCACCTGTTCCAAAGAAGTCAACACTATGTTTTCCAGTCTATTGACGGTACATAGTTCCCAGAGCATTGTAATCAGGGCTGAACTGATAGTTGCACCCCAAGCCAGGGTGGGGTGAAAGCTTCTATATTTTTGAAGTTAAATTATCAGGCACAAAGGCAGGTAACGTGTCTATCCTGGAGACACGAGGAACTGCACATGCCGGTTAACAAAAATAAAGGCACATAGTGCTTGGTCACCCCTGTCAGAATTGTGAAAACAATTGCAGTTGTCAAGTAAAGGGGGAAATCCTGTAGAGATTGACTAAGAACACATAGCTTCCAACTCAGTAGCAAGAGTGTTGGTGCTGAGTCAAGGTTGGCCTTGAATGCAAGCATTCCCTTATAAATCATCACCATTTCAGATTTGCAGTTTGAATGATTAAAAGCAAGGGGAGGGGAGGGGGGGGGTGACTACACTGTTCATGGCACAACCCTTGACAGTGTGATTAGTCAAGAAGGGTTCCAACCCAAAACGTCACCTATCCGTGTTCTCCATGAATACTGCCCAACCCGTTGAGTTACTCCAGTGTTTTGTGTCTCTCTATAATAAGATTTGACCCTAGAGACATAGAGTGAAACAATGTGGAAACAGCCCCTTCGGCCAAACTTGCTCACACCGGCCAACAATGTCCCAACTACGCTAGTCCCACTTGGTCCATCTCCCTCCAAACCTATCCATGTACTTGTCTAACTGTTTCTTAAATGTTGGGATTGTCCCAGCTTCAACTACCTCCTCTGGCAGCTCGTTCCATTAACCCACCACCCTTTGTGTGAAAAAGTTACCCCTCAAATTCCAATTAAATCTTTTCCCCTTCACCTTAAACTTGTGTCTTCTGGTCCAATATTCACCGACTCAAGGCAAGAAAGCACCAGAATGCACAACAATAATTTTTCATTATCTTGGTGCAGGGATAGTAATAAACCATTACTATTAACAATACCAACAGTAAGAAATCTGCCAACTCAGCAACAGGTGAACAGTTCCGCTAATATGGCCGTTGACTGACCTGAAAGTGACCCTTGTCCGGCATTGAAACCAGGCCTGTTGACAGCTTTCACACACCAATTTTATCATAACCAGTGTTTGTCAGTGAATTTTACCCCCGTGAAAAACAACACCTGTATGTAGTCCATAAATCTGGAAAACATTACTTTATTGCCCCCATCTGTTCATGATGCATTGGACCACAGAGGTCAATCTCTGGAACTCTCTGCCACAGAGGGTAGTTGAGGCCAGTTCATTGGCTATATTTAAGAGGGAGTTAGATGTGGCCCTTGTGGCTAAGGGGATCAGGGGGTATGGAGAGAAGGCAGGTACGGGATACTGAGTTGGATGATCAGCCATGATCATATTGAATGGCGGTGCAGGCTCGAAGGGCCGAATGGCCTACTCCTGCACCTAATTTCTATGTTTCTATGTTTCTATTTTTCACGTGATAGTATAATTATTATTCTGCAACGGCTTAATATCAAATCCAGTTTATTGTAATATGCAGAAGTACAGGGAGGTACAGGTACAATGAAAACTTGCTTGCAGCAGCATCACAGGCACTTAGACACAGACAACACACACACACACACACAAATAAATTAAACATAAATATTATAAAACAGTGAAAACGAAAAGATTGCAAAAAGCAAGATCTTAGTGTAAAACACAATTAGAAAACAAGTGCGTCGTAGTGCAGGCATTGGTCGGTAGCTTTGCATTGTCGAGGTAGGAATAGGGTTGTGCAAGTTGGTTCAGGAATATGATGGTTGTAGGAAAGTAACTGTCCCTGAAACTAGTGGTGTGAGACTGCAGGCTTCTGTGCCTCTTACCATGAGAGAATGTCCCAGATGGTGGGGATCCTTGAAGATAGAAGCTGCCAATGTGAGGCAGCACCCCATGTACTGTAGATGCTTTTGATGGTGGGGTGCTGGTGCTTTGATGAACTGTGCCAAGTCATAGAGACATACAGCACAGCAACAGGCCCTTTGGCCCAACTTGCCCATACCAACCAACTATACTCGTCTCACCTGCCTGCGTTTGACGGATATCCTTCTAAAACTATCCTAGTCACAAACCTCTCCAAATGCTGTTTAAACGTTGCAATAGTCCCTGCATCAAATACCTCCTCTGGCAGTTTGTTCCATACACCTACCACCCTTTGTATAAAAAACCAACCCCTCAGGTTCCTATTAAATCTGACCCCCCTCACCTGTGCTCCTGGTTCTTGATTCCCCTACTCTTGGTAAAAAGACTGTGCATTTACCCTACCAATTCTTCTCATAATCTTATACACCTCTATAAGGTCGCCCCTCATCCTCCTGTGCTCCAAGGAATAAAATCCTTGCCTGCTCAACCTCTCCCTATAGCTCAGACCCTCGAGTCCAGGCAACATCCCCATAACTTTTCTCTGCACCCTTTCTAGCTTGACACCATCTGTCCCATAACAGGGTGAAAAAATCTGAACACAATACTCTAAACGTGACCTCACCAATGTCTCGTACAACTGTAATATAACCTCCCGATTTCTATACTCAATACTCTGACTAATCACAGTGCCTTGATCACTGTACGAACAATGAAGAATGTGGTTGTCTTGGTTAGACGCAGTAAACAGGCAGCAAAATACAATCAGCTGAGGTGCGTTAAAAAGCCTGTCGTGATCTCACAAGTTGATAAATTTATTCACAAAACTATTACTATTAACCTTTTGTAGTTATAATCCAGCTGCTGATTCGCCCTGGCCTGGGGGCCTAAAGGCATATACCCAATAATTTTGTTTCGGAATGTTGTTCCTTTTGTCAGATGACGCAGCACAAAATACCAAAGTGATCTTGTCAGGAGGAAAAATCCATGGTAGCGAAACCACCTTTTGGTGTCATATAGTGCGTGACGCTTCCAAAAGCTGCCTGCGTCTCACTACCCTCTCCGATCGCCACTGTGTCCCTGGGGCACCTTGAAGGCGCTGGAGGTAATACCACGGTCCCTCGCCTACAGGTCCACTCCTGATGTCCGTCACAGCCAGCAGCTTCCTTCTCGGCTGTCCCGTCTTCGGGGCTTCCGAACTTCCGCTGCACGTGGCCATTGGGTCTATGTTTTCGTTATATTCTATCCACCATCTTGTTCCCATTCACGTTGCCTGTCTAAGTCCTTCCTATAACCTCTCTGCATTATTCTTACAATCCACATTGCCACCCAGTTTTATACCATCAGCAAGCATGGATATATTTACAGGCATAGGTGACGTTTCAAGTCGAGACCCTTCTTCAGACTGTCCAACGAAGGGTCTCGACCCGAAAAACATCACCTATTCCTTTTTTCCAGATTTGCTGCCTGACCCGCTGAGTTACTCCAGCTTTATGTGCCTAACTTCGGTTTACACCAGTATCTGCAGTTCCTTCCTACACACTGATATATTACATTTGGTCCCCTCATCCAAATGAGTGTCATAAGTCAATGAAGAAGAAAGGGAAAGAAATGACATGAAAAATTCTGAAAATTCTGAAAAAAAACACAGAACATACAGGGCAAGATTAGCAAGTTTGCCGATGATACAAAGTTATTGGTTTTGCAGATAGTGAAGATGGTTGTGAATGATTGCAGCAGGAGCTGGATCAATTGGTTAGGTGGGTGGAGGATTGGTTGATGGAATTTAATACAGAGAAGTGTGAGGTGTTGCATTTTAGGACATCAAACATGGGCAAGACCTAAACAGTAATTGATACGCCTCTGGGTAGTAGAGAGGCCTAGTTGTAGAGCAGAGGGATCTAGGAGTACAAGTGCATGGTTTCATGAAGGTCGAGTCGCAAGTAGATAAGGTGGTCAAAAATGCTTTTGGCAATTTGGCCTTCATCAGTCACTATTGAGTATAGAAGTTGGGAGGTCTTTACAGTTGTATGAGACGTTCGTGGGATGGCATTTAGAGTATTGTGTTCAGTTCTGGGCACCATATTATAGGAAAGATATTGTCAAGCTTGAAAGGGTTCAGAAAAGATTTATGAGGATGTTGCCAGGACTGGAGGGTGTGAGCTATAGGGAGAGGTTGAGTAGGCTAGGTCGCTATTCCTTGGAGCATACGGGGATGAGGGGAGATCTTATAGAGGTTTACAAAATCATGAGAGGAATAGATCGGGTAAATGTAGTCTTTTGCCCAGAGTAAGGGACCAGAGGACATAGGTTCAAGGCGAAGGGGAAAATATTTGAGGAATCCAAGGGGTAATCTTTTCACACAAAGGGTGGTAGGTGTATGGAGCAAGCTGCCAGAGGAGGTAGTTGAGGCTAGGACTATACCATCATTAAGGAACTGTTGGACAGGTACATGGCTAGGACAGGTTTGGACGGTTATGGACCAAGCGCAGGCAAGTGGGACTAGGATATCTAGTACATTGTTGGCCAGTGTTGGTGAGTTGGGCCGAAGGGCCTGTTTCCACACTGTATTGATCTATGCCTGTATGTGCAAAACAAAGTGATTATCTGTTTTAGGGCAAATGGCTTATTGACAATATTTATCAGCACAAACTGATAATTGCCCACATAAAACCTCTCTTGTCACAAACACCCTTTGATCTACATACCTCACCCCCGCATTCCTTCTGCTGATAACCCATGTGAATCTCTCTCTATTTCCCAGTTCCAGCTAGTCGAGCACTAGAAATGTTGATAGTTTCTCTTTTCACAAATGCTGCCTGGTTTACAGAGTATTTCACACATTTTCTGTTTTTGTTGCAGATTTCCAACATCTGCATTTTTTTTAAAACATGTTCTAGAATAATCGAACTGGACATTCAAGGGGCACAGGGGAATATAACTTCTCCCACCACAAATGAACACAGAATGTAACAGCAGAATATCATACAGTGTGGAAACAGGCCCTTCAGCCAGCGTGTCCACCCCAACCAACATGATCCATCTACACTAGTCCCCACCTGCCTGCGTTTGGCCCGTATCCCTCCAAACCTGTCCTATCCATGTACCTGTCCAGAAGGTTCTTCAAATTTGCGATAGTCCCTGCCTCAACTACCTCCTCAGGCAGCTCGTTCCATTCTCACATCACCCTTTGTGTAGAAAAGGCACCTCTCGGATTCCTATAAAATCTTTCCCCATTCACCTTAAAACCATATCCTCTGTTTCTCGATTTCTCCTAATCTGGGCAAGAGACTATGTGCGTCTACCCGATCTATTCCACTCTAGGTTTTATACACCTGTAATAATATCACCCCTCCTCCTTCTCCTCATCTACGTGCACTGTCCGCGTCAACATGATGTTCTCCCTGATTTGATAAGCTACATGTCTCTAACGCACCAAAGTCCAAATGCGTGGACGCTGCCTTCAGTAGACACGTGTTTTCAAATAAGGAAGACACATGTTCCTTGAAGTGCAGGTAGAGGTGAATGCACAGGCACTGCGGTCACGCCTAGGTCTTCAGGGCAGAGCGGAGAGCTTTGCTAAGTTTCATTTCCTCTACCTGCTGAGCAACACACACTCTGTGCGGGCGGGCGGGAGCCGAGCCGATCGCTGCCACTGAATGTTGTACCATTCAACAGGTGCACTCATGTTAACATGGACCGAGCCTGGTTTTTCCCCGTTCCCCTGCTCATTCTCCTGTCTGCAAGAGGTAAGACTGAAATATCACTTCATCTCCCCCTCCCATTGTTATTACCGTTTGATCCTCATTCTAAATCGGATATTCACTGCTTGCGTTCACGTTTGATTTTTGTTTTAGAAAAGGGTTTGTGTTGTCACTGTTGCTGCCCAACGGTAACTACAATGGAACAATATCTCTTGCTTCTAATTGACTTGCGTTGCAAAGAAGTTCTGCAGTACAGTGCCTGGACATAATAATCGCGGGGAAAGTGCAAAGTTGATGTGTCTCCAATTTTTTTGGGAAGAAACAAACTGCAGAAACTGTAAATGGGAATTTTAAAAAGGTGAAACGGGGTATGCGCCGCAAATCCCGGTGTTTTCCACAATCTATCCTTTTTATTCTAGTTCCAGCATTGGCGTTTGTTGATTTTCGTTGCCTTGTGCCAAAGTTAGACAATAGACAATAGGTGCAGGTGTAGGACATTCGGCCCTTCGAGCCAGCACAGCCATTCAATATGATCATGGCTGATCATCCACAATCAGTACCCCGTTCCTGCCTTCTCCCCGTATCCCCTGACTCCGCTATCATTAAGAGCCCGATCTAGCTCTCTCTTTAAAGTATCCAGAGAACCGCCCTCTGAGACAGAGAATTCCACAGACTCACAACTCTCTGTGAGAAAAAAGTGTTTCCTCGTCTCCCTTATTCTTAAACTGTGGCCCCTGGTTCTGGACTCCCCCAACATCGGGAACATGTTTCCTGCCTCTAGCGTGTCCAAACCCTTAATAATCATATGTTTCAATAAGAATCCCTTTCATCCTTCTAAACTCCAGAGTAGGTTGCATTGTTTCAGTTCCATGTGGACATGGGTCTGATTCTCTTACCCATAACCAGCGAGTTTAGGGCATCGACAGTTATTAACTATATAAAATCTTTAAATATTTTATTCTTGTTTTCATTAGTCATCTACATTTTATTGAGTTTGGTGAAGTACTAAGGGAAGCGCAAACCAACAGCAGCTTGCATTCATTCATAACGCACCTCTAAAGTAATGGTCATGTCTTAAGTGATAGGATTACAATTAGGCCATTCCACCCATCAAGTCTACTCAGCTATTCAATCATGGCTGATCTATCTTTCCTTCCTTACCTCATTCTCCTGAATGAATCTTTTCAAGATGTTTTACTTGCATTTGGTAAGTCTGCAGGTAAATGCAAATTATTGTCTGCAGATTACTTGGCCAATCTTACAGAAAAATGCCCTAATACACTTGAAAACACTTTGGTCTAAAAGTTATTCAGCTTCCAATAAAAGCACATTAAATTGAATCTTTTTGGTGTGTCACCATCGCATTCCTTTATCCCATTGCAATATTTTTTTATTAGCGTGATGAACGCTATACAACAGAAAAGATCATGCAAGTAAAAACCCTTAAGTATTTTCATTGATCCATTCCTTTCACAGATGCTGCCTGACTCCCAGAGTTACTCCAGCACTCTGTGTTTCACTCAAGATTCCTGCATCTGCAGTTCATTGTGTTTCTTTTTCTTTCGCTGGTTTTGTCTTTTGCAGAATTAATGGAGGATGTTGACTGGGCTGTGGATTGCTAGAGGGATGGCAATGAAAGACATGGAGGGAGACCAAGGGAAGATTGGAGTCTGGGAGCTATTGCAGGCCTGGGGAAGTTGAGAGCTGAGCAGAAAAGAGAAGGGTGCAGTGTTAACAGTGTTTTATGTAACTTGATTAGCAGCCAGAGTTCTGAACTAGTAATGTGTAGAAAGGAACTGCAGATGTTGGTTTACACCAAAGATAGACACAAAATGCAGAGTAACTCAACGGGTCAGGCATCACCTCTGATAGTCCTCTCAGACTGAAGAAGGGTTTCGACCCAAAACGTCACCCATTCCTTTTCCCCAGAGATGCTGCCTGTTCCGCTGAGTTACTCCAGCATTTTGTGTCTGTCTTCTGAGCTACTAATCTGGAGAATGAAAATAATGAAAGCCACATGCTGTAACTCAGAAGTAAAACAGAAAATGCTGAAAACATTCAGAAGATCAGGCAGCATCTGTGAAAGTGAAACAGAGTTAATGTTTCAGATCGGAGACCTTCGTCGGAACTGTGACCTTTATCGTCTATTTCTCTCCTCAACATTCCCTTTAAATTTTGAAATAGTTATGTTGAAATAGTAATGGAATAGTTATGATATCATTGCCTTTAATTATCTCTACTTGCATTTTGAACTCATTTTATTGCGTTGACTATGTGTTTTCTGGTCTCTTTCTTAATCAGCTCCGTACACTTTGCTCATAAACATTCACCCCTCACATTCTCTTGCTGTTCATGATTATGTTATAGGTTCATGACTATCCTTTTCACTTTTATAGACATTCCTTTTCCTTCTCTCCGGAGATGCTGCCAGACCCGCTGAGTTACCCCAGATTTTTGTGTCGATCTTCGGTGTAAACCAGCATCTGCAATTCCTTCCTACATATTTTATCTTCCTTTCCCTCTTCATTATTCTAAGTATATCAATGTTCCACCTCTAATCTTTGGTCTCACTTATTATCTTTACCTGTTGAGGATATTCTTCTTTTGTTGGCTCAAGGTGGAGGATAGTTTGCTTCCATTCCATCCGTGGCAAAGTCTGCAGGATCACCTTTGACTAATGAGGTCATCAGGAAACCTGCAGACGCAGTCACAGGAAGGGCAGGAGATTGCAGATAGATAGTTTGCAAGATAGCGTGCAGCTTGCTGTTACTTTATGCTGAGCTTGTATGTACCCCTGATAGATGGCATTCAGCACCATCTTGAATCTCCTTCTGCTTCTCAATGGGCAGCAATTTCCATGAATCTTTAAGTATGTTATACTTCTACAAAAACATTTTGAGACCATTCTTGAATTATTTCCTCTCCAACGGATAACCTCTTGCAATGATAGGCTGTGGACTAAAATAGTAAGATTAAACGAGAACTTACCAGTTTGAAGTTTGATCTGTATTTTATGAGGAGTTACGATGAGGGATTACGTGAAGACCCCGTCCAGCACGCATGCGCGACATACTTCAAAGCAGTGGTGTGGAATCACAGAAAAACACAATAATTGAAATAAACATACTAAAGATAAGGAGACCTAAGATACCAGTTGATCTCTATAATTGAGGGTGGGAGCGGAGGGCACGTAATCCCTCATCGTAACTCCTCATAAAATACAGATCAAACTTCAAACTGGTAAGTTCTCATTTAATCTTACTATTTTACTTCGGAGTCACGTGAGTGACTACCTGAAGATTTTAAAGCTCTGTGATTTCAAACCGTGTAACAGTCCATACTTCACTCGCTGCCAAAGTCATCCAAGTGAGGAAGTATGTTATCGTAATCTAACATGAATCTGTTTGTAAAGCAATAATGGTATTATTTGAAAATAATAACAAAGAAATTAATGCTCCCCCGGGCTTAAATTATATATTTTTTGCAAGCGTCTAAAATTTTCTCTGCAAGTGAAACAGGTTTTATAATGGCTTGTTGTAGAATGTTTGAAAAGATCTTTCCATGGACCACCCCGCTGTTACCAGGGTAGGTCCAATGGCACATCCATACTGTTAGCCGCCGACATGGATGCTGCCCTGGTGGAGTGAGATGTGTAAAAATCGGTATCCACTCCAGCAGCTCCCAATACCTGTTTGAGCCATCTAGAGATGGTTTGACTCGGTACCCTGACCCAGTGGCGTTTTTGTGGCTGACCCATCGTGCTTGTCGTCTCCCTCGGGGATTTTAGGTTGTGTTGATATATTGTAGAAGGCGAGTCATGACACATAAACGGTGGTCAGGTGGTACGCCCGGAGATTCCAAAATGAGTAGTCCTGAAGCAGCTTCCACTCTGACTGAGCCATGCTTTACCAGCTCCTTGACTGGTACCCTGTGGCGTTTTGTGGCTGACCCATCGTGCTTGTTGTCCCTCGGAGTAGGTAACAGGAATACCCTATGCTGAGACTAAGCCATCAGCATGGCCATATACAGGGTAGCTGTTTTCAGAGTAAGGGATCTGGCTGGTGGCCATGTTATTAGGTATGATCAGTTACACCACGCTCTGAGTACATCCCCAGATCTTGGTATGATCTAGGTCTAGGGGTAGCTGTTTTCAATAGAAGGTATCCTCTCATTAATTAGGTCACCAGGACAACGCTGACATCCCCAGATGGCCTGTTTCCCTTGGGAGCCTGCCTAAAGGTATAGGCTGACAGTCACAGTTCTAGCACATTTGATAGTGCTATAGTTCAGACCATCATGGTGAAGGCTGGCCAGGAATCCCGGTACATAGATATGGTGGTTTATTCATTTCTTCAGTGTCTGGTTCCTTGTCTGTCGGGGTGGTGTTGTTGGGGGATGGCGCATTTTCCACGGGGCCCGCTCTGGGCCCTGTCCCGAAAGACTTGTGGGGATGGTATGCGGTTCCCCGAGCTTTCACCAGTAACATGAAGTAGACGCCTACTGGTGGTTGCGTAGAGGTACTGCCGTCTGGGTTTGCGTGGTTTGCTCGTTCCAGGTCCTGCCGTCATGAGGCCAAATGCCTTGGATTCTTTGTCCAGATTTTAGGCTTGATTTGGTCATTCTTTGCCAAATAGCAGGATCTGTGGTTCTGAGGTCAGCGTTCTACACAGTCCTGCAAATTTTTGAGGTTGAGGGCAGGTCTTATGACCTCCTTCCGGAGGTTGTTAATCGCATACTGTGTTGCACAGTAGAGCCAGGGTGATTTGGCATGTCAACCCTGTCCATGGAATGAGCATATGAAGTGATAGCCGACGTCAGGGGTATCAACATTTTTTGCAATTTTAAGTTTTTGGGTTTAAATACCCTGCTCAATGTACACCCAGTAATGGCAGACACATTGAGCAAATGCAATTTTGGGGAGGCGTGATAAAGTCCAACGCCTCAATGACTACCTGTCTTGGAGAGGTTTAATGGACAGGTAGTAAGTTGGCTGCCAGTTTAGACTGTAATGGCCGTCCCGCTCGTGGTGTTGCCACGTAGCGGTTCACCACATCCAGCAGCTCTTCCTGGTCCTGTACCTCAAGCATACTCCCGATTTTGTTCAGCCAGTGACCCCTCTTCTTGACCAGCCCAGCCCTGGTCACCAACGCTTCCCTCTGTTGAGGGAGATGCGATGGCCAGTGCTGTTAGTGCACTGGAGCGGGAGTGTTTGTGCTCCCTTGGCGAGCTTGCCCCATCTCCCGGAGCAAGTCTCGCTAGAGCTTTTGCTCCATGAGCCTTTCCATAAGGCTTGAAACGGTCACCTTTAGCCGCTCTCGGGCGGGAGTCTACCGTGTCAGGCTCTGCTGAGTGAACCGGCCGGTCCGACTTCCGTTGTGCCTTTCATCCAGCCCGCTGCGGTTGGTCGCCGACGTTCCATTTTGAGCTATGCTAGCGGCGCTGGGCTCGGCTCGGAATGCTGTCGGTGACTGTGGACCGCAGCGTTGTGCGGTCCAGGTGCCACCGGTCGCCCCCCACTGCTGGAACCCTCCTGGTCCATAGCAGCCCGACGGGAACGACCTTCCTTGGTGTTTTCCCTGTTCCATTCCTATTTAAAAATAAAACAGAACAGGGTTTCGAAAACACCATGTCCTCAGAGTAAGATTTGCTTACCTGAAGGTCCGTTTTCAAATTGTTGCGGGAGAGCTCGTACTCCCGTCCGTCGCTGTGCACTGCGTGAGACGCTATGTCGCACATGCATGCTGGACGGGGTCTTCATGTAGTCACTCACGTGACTCCGAAGTAAAATACCTGTCAAAGGATGTTGCCAGTCCATAGGAGACAACTGAGGGCTTTGGTGCTGGGGACGGTAGCCACCGAGTGGAGAATGATATGGGTTTGCATAACCTGCAAGGATGTTTGGATGATTTTGCATATACAATGCTGTTGGTATCTCCACTGTGCCTTGAATTCCCTGCTGCCTCTGTTCATGACACAAAGGGCAACACAACGGGGCAGCTGGAAGACCTGCTGCCTGACAGCTCCAGAGACCCAGGTTCAATCCCAAACACGGGTGCTGTCTGTGTGGAGTTTGCAATTCTCCCTGTGAATGACTAGGTTTCATCCCACATCCCAGACATCTGGGTTTGCAGCTTATCTGGCTTCTGTAAATTGTCCCCAATGTGTGTCGGGAGTTGATGCGAAAGTGGAATAACCAGGAAATAGTGTAAATGGGTGATTGATACTCAGCATGGACTTGGTGGGCTGAAGAGTCTTGTTTCCATGCTGCATCTTTAAACTAAACTAAATGCATACTGGGGGGCAGTGGATGTTATGATTGTCTGCTAGACAATAAGATTTATGCAGGGTCTGAGATCTTTATTTTCTATTACTGGATAACCAAAACCTACTATGATGTACTGGAGGCGATTAGATTCATTATAAATGAAATCTCAGCTATTAACATTTTTTTTTAACTTAACAAACCCTATGATAAAGGTTCAAGGGGTTGTGGAATTTCAACTCCCAGGGTTGTGACTATCCATATTATTTACCCATGAAATCCATGGATCCTGAGTGATCGAGCCTGGAACCTCACTTCTTGGATGAAGGGAAGGGATGTAATGAATCCAGGTTTTCAAATAAAGGCGGCATAATAAATTCTGGGAATGACAAGTGTGGTTGCAAGGAGATGCTGACAGGCTAAATAACTGAACAAAGAACGGTAATTGAAGTGTAATGAGGGAAAATGTGAGGTTATCTAGGTTAGAAACATAGAAACATAGAAAATAGGTGCAGGAGTAGGACATTCGGCCCCATGAGCCAGCACCGCCATTCAATATGATCATGGCTGATCATCCAAAATCAGTACCCCCTTCCTGCTTTCTCCCCATATCCATTGATTCCGTTAGCCCTCGGAGCTAAATTTAACACCATGAGGAGGTTGTAGAATAAATGTGCATTTAGAACATAGAACTACAGTGCATCACAGGAACGGGCATTACAGGACAGTACATCACAGGGAAAAAATCATAAAACCAAGGTTTCCCTGCGGTTTCCAGAGGTTGCAGGTGGTTGCCGGAGGTTGCAGGTAGTGGAAGCAGGTAGGGAGACTGCGTAGGCTGCAGTTGCTGGTTTAAACTGGAGATAGACACAAAATGCTGGAGTAACTCAGTGGGGCAGGTATCTTTCTAGATGTCTTCAGTTGAAAGTTCTTTGACGGGAACATCACCTTTGTTTCTCCTTTTTAAGGCTGCTCTGACGTCTGGAGTGGAGTGGAGTGGAGTGGTTCCAATAAAACCCAAACTAAGCCGTTGTGAGCAGGCTAGACACAAAATGCTGGAGTAACTCAGCGGGTCAGGCAGCATCTCTGGAGAGAAGGAATGGGTGACATTTTGGGTCGAGACCCTTCTTCAAAGAGTCTGAAGAAGGGTCTCGACCCGCAACATCACCCATTCCTTCTCTCCGGAGATACCTGTCCCACTGAGTAACTCCAGCATTTTGTGTCTATCTCCAGTTTACACCAGCATCTGCAGTTCCTTCCTACATAGTAGCAAGCAGGCTAATTGGATATTGAGTGTTGTTTAATAGCACTGGGAATGAGCCATCACTCTACTGATGATTGGGAGTGGGCTGATGGGATAGTGAGTGGGTGAAGTGATTTGTCCTGCTATTTGAGAGCACGAAGTATCAAGACAGTTTTCCACGGTGTTGGGTAGTTATTTACTTTGGAGCTGGGACAGTTTAGTTAGTGTTTCAGTATCTCACGCGTCACTCTCCAACAAAGACACTCAAAATAGACAGCACTTCAAACTACCAACAATCCTATTGTGAAAGACATGGTGTTTGGCAACATTCTTTCTCACAGACTGACTAAGGAATTTTTTGTGGTACATAGTTGCAGCCCAGAGAGCAGATAGTCACATGGCACCACTAAGTGACTGCTTGAAACCAGTCATTATTTCTGAATACATGACAAATTCTTCCTGGAGTAGATTTAAAAAAAAAGACATCAAAGCAATTGTCAACTTTTGTACTTCACAAAGTCCTCAAGATACAATCTATGAATCCTAACCGGTTGTCAAGCTGTGGTATTCTTGTTCTGCAGGTTTGTTGGTGCACCCTCCTTTCTCCATAGCTGTAGCAGTCAAGCAAATTCTTCTGTTGCACTAGACCAGCAGTTCCCAACCTTTTTCGTCCCGTTTACCCCTGGCAACTTTAATAGCACATAACAATATTATTTCACATAATTATGAATAACTAATGATGAACTGATACCGGTTTACCAGAACCAAACACAGTCAGTCAATGAGAAAATATATGTACAAATCCAGAATCAACAAATTTACCCCCTGGGTAGGTGACATTTACCCCCTGGGGGTAAATTTACCCCAGGTTGGAAACCCTTGGTCTGGACACAAAAAGCTGGAGTAACTCAGCGGGTCAGATAGCAGGTGACGTTTCGGGTTGGGACCCTTCTTCAGACCCGTTTCGGCATCTGCAGTTCCTTCCTACACATTTCTTCTGGTGGTCTTTCTAATATAATGTCCTTCAATAAGTGATATGCACCTTTGTGAGCTTGGACATTGAGTCACCACTCTGGTCAACCTGGCATCTGACCAATGTAGTCTGTAGAAAGGAACAAAATACTGGAGAAACTCAGCAGATCAGGCAGCATCTCTGAAGGAAAGGAATCGGTGATGTTTTGGGTTGAAATTCTTCTTCAGTGAGAGTCGGGGGAGAGGAAAACTAGAGGTATGAAAAGGTTCAGAACAATCACAGCCAGCACCGATGGCCAAGGAAAGGTGGAGCCCACAATGGTCTATTGCTGGCTGTGGAAGAGGTGATAATGAAGAGATATACGGATGCCAACAGTAGAACTAGGGTGGGGGAGGGCAGATGAAAGAGGGAATGTAAAGGTTACTTGAAATGGAGAATTATTGTGTCCACAACTCATCAATGAAAGTTATTGGCATCTTCATTGTGGTGCCTTCCTTACTTTGGCCATCTCCAGTTGTCCATTCTTTTGTGCTTCTTGTTCTAATGGCCTTTCTGTTCTTAGGTACAGAGTTCTGCTTCATCCATTCACATGTCTCTGCAGAGAGCAGTTTATCAACCCTCAGGATGAAATATTGTGAATGGATAGAGAGCTCTAACTCACATTAGTGCGTTTTGGTAGGCCTCACTGTGTTCTCTCTTTCCCATACCCCGCAGAAAGAGATTTAATTTATACCTGGAACGAGCAGTCAGGATTTTGAGAAGCTCACTCGGGTATCCACTGTGAACAGAGGCCCATTATCTGTGATCAGCATCTCAGAGTTGCCACGCCAGACAACAGTCCTTTGAATCTGCAAATAACTGTCAATGTGTCTTCTAAGAAGTCTCTCTCCCAGAAATTTGGAAAGTGGTCAGATATTACCAGATCCATTTCCCATCTGACCTGACCCTTGTGTCTGGGTTGTTGAGAATAAAGCATTTGCTACAGTTGGCTATTTTCTAGACATCAGCAGATATAAAGCTTCTGCAAATGTTCCTGATCTCCCAGTTCATTCCTGGCCCATAAATCACCGTGTCCACACCGACTAGCGGTTGCCCCGTACACCAGCACTGTGCTACACACTAGGGACAATTTACAGAAGCCAATTAACCGACTCGGTCACATGAAGAACATACAAAATCTATAGGCACAGCACCCGTGGATAGGATTGAACCCGGGTCTCTGCCGTTGCAAGGCAGCACTACCACTGCGCCACTGCGCCACCATTTATTCCACAGAAGCAACCATTTGCCCCAGATGGGAAGACTGAGCATGTTGCTCATCATGTTTACAGTGCTAGTCAGGCTCATGATAGCCATACCATGTCATCCATGCCATGTCATCCATACCATGTCATCCATGCCATGTCATCCTATCTGAGCTCCTACATCTAGATTTTGCAATGGCCACTTCTTCCAGACATTTTTTGATATCCCATGGAGCATATCTAATTGGCTTCATCCGTCCTGCTGCCAACCTGACCTCTGTTGGTGGGAACTTCAGAAGGCTGATCCCTTCAGCACTCCCTCTAAGGACCTCTTCCTTGGCATCGTTGTGGAACACTCTGCCTTCACGGAGGTTAGAAATGCTCTTGAAGCCTCCACCTCCCACTAGCTTTCATTTGTTCATGATGCAGCAGGACTGCAGACATTTGATCTGATGTTTTGCCTGCAGCATCACTCAGTCTGCCTAGACCTACCTGATCTCCTAGTTGTTAAACACTTTAACTCCCCCTCCCATTCCCACGCTGACCTTTCTGTCCTGGGCCGCCTCCATTGTCAGAGTGAGGCCGATAATTGAAGAAACGGTGCCTCATATTTCGCTTGGACAGCTTACAACCCAGCGGTACTGAACATTGACTTCTCTAATTTCAAGTAGCCCTTGCTTTCCATCTCTCTCCATCCCTCCCCCACCCTAGTTCTCTGACTAATTTCACTGTCATCCTACTTCTATGCCTCATTGTCAGCTTTCCCTCAGCGAACAATGAACCATTCTACATTTTCCTTGTTCATCGTCCCCTTTGATCTGAGTTTTCACTCCATAAACATCCACATCTCTGACTCCCTCTCCCCTGACTCTCAGTCTGAAGAAGGGTCTCAACATGAAACGTCACCCCTTCCTTCTCTCCAGAGATGCTGCCTGTCACGCTGAGTTACTCCAGCTTTTTGTGTCTACCTTTGGTTTAAACCAGCATCTGCAGTTCCTTCTTAAACACTTTGATCTGTTGCCATTGTTCCAGGTTTGATACCATTGCCTATTGAATGCCAATTGGATGTATCTGCCAGAGCTTAAGATTACAGATCGCTATAAAATAAAAAAAATATTGCAACGTTTACTTGTTCCTATTTGAACACCAAATCCAAGATGTTTATGAAGAGCATTTTGGAATATTGATGTGCTAATCTAGAGCCTAGCTATCTGTCCTGTGATCCATCAGTTGTATTCATCTTTATTTTGATTGAATATTGTGGGTTGATACAACTGGGCGGGTACCTGCCATTTCTGTTCATAGTTAAGATTCAACAACACTGCTCTGGTTATTGAGTCCATCGTCAACCTGAAAGGCATTATTGGAGGATTAGAGAAATGTTGAAGACACAGAAATGGGCCTCTTCAGACCTATCAATGCTAACTGTGATCCCTATCTATGCTCACCTTATTTTCCAGCAGTATGCCTGCATCATTGTGCACTAGGCATTGTAGTAGATGTTCTTGTTGTGAAGCATGGGTGTGCTGATGACATGGCTCATGTTAGAAAATGGGATGAGCACTATACATGGTGAGACACTTTCTCTAAATTTTAGACCATTCATCTAAATTGGTTGGTAATCAGATTGTCTTATGACCCCCCCCCCCACACACCCTGCTCCCTTTTCATCCAAGATGCCCAGTAAGACTCTGCACCCAGCCTCTGCACCCACACTCTGCGCCCACACTCTGTGCCCACACTCTGTGCCCACACTCTGCGCCCACACTCTGTGCCCACACACTGCGCCCACACTCTGTGCCCACACACTGCGCCCACACTCTGCGCCCACACTCTGCGCCCACACTCTGTGCCCACACACTGCGCCCACACTCTGTGCCCACACACTGCGCCCACACACTGTGCCCACACTCTGCGCCCACACTCTGCGCCCACACTGCCCACACTCTGTGCCCACACTGTGCCCACACTCTGCGCCCACACTCTGCGCCCACACTCTGTGCCCACACTCTGTACCCACACTCTGCACCCACACTCTGCGCCCACACTCTACACCCACACTCTGCACCCACACTCTGCGCCCACACTCTGCACCCACACTCTGCACCCACACTCTGCGCCCACACTCTGCACCCACACTCTGCACCCACACTCTGCACCCACACTCTGCGCCCACACACTGTGCCCACACTCTGCGCCCACACTCTGTGCCCACACTCTGTGCCCACACTCTGCCACACTCTGCGCCCACACTCTGCGCCCACACTCTGCGCCAACACTCTGTGCCCACACTCTGCGCCCACACTCTACACCCACACTCTGCACCCACACTCTGCACCCACACTCTACACCCACACTCTGCACCCACACTCTACACCCACACTCTGCACCCACACTCTACACCCACACTCTACACCCACACTCTGCACCCACACTCTACACCCACACTCTGCGCCCACACTCTGCGCCCACACTCTGCGCCCACACTCTGCGCCCACACTTGCGCCCACACTTGCGCCCACACTCTGTGCCCACACTCTGCGCCCAGCCTCTGCACCCGGAAGCACAGTCACAGTAACTTGTCCACATTCTCCTCATTTAATTTGCAGGATATTTCCATGCTTTTAAATTTAGTTTAGAGATACAGCGTGGAAACAGGCCGTTTGGCCCAACGCATCAGCACCCGACCAACGATCCCCACACGTTAACACTATCCTACACACACTAGGGACAATTTACATTTTATCCAAGCCAATTAACCTACAAATCTGAACGTCTTTGGAGTGTGGGAGGAAACGGAAGATCTCAGAAAATACCCACGCAGGTCACTGGGAGAACCTACAAACTCTGTACAGACAGCACCTGTAGTCATGGTCAAACCCGGGTCTCTGGCGCTGTAAGGCAGCAACTCTACCGCTGCGCCACCATGCCTCGCTGTGATTCTATTTCTCTATGTTTGCACTTACAGAACAAATTAATTTTAATGCTGTATGCTGCATGCCATGATTTAATCTCCAGTCATTTGAGAGAATGTTTGGAATCTGAAATGACTGAGTGGATGCTGGTGGCTGAGATTCTCACAACCGTTAAGAAATAGCTAGGCAAGCTCTTGAATAGAAGTCTATGGTCCAAGAGCTGGAAAATGCTATTAGTATAGGGTATCCATAGTCAGCGTGGGCATTGTGGGTCGAAGGGACTACTTCTCCGCCATAAGGCTCAATGACTTGATAATGTGGATGGCGAGTCTATTCATTTTGCAGTAGCTATTAGCTATCAAATTGAAGCATGAGGTTTGACATGAATCACCAACAGGTACAATAGGAATGTTGATGAACTTGTACCTATTGATTGGATCCATTGATTATCTCTGAAATGTTTGCTAACTTATTTCAGGGGCTGATTAGTGATATGTTCCAAAAGATAGACACAAAAAGCAGGAGTAACTCAGCAGGTCAGGCAGCATCTCTGGAGAAAAGGAATAGGTGACGTTTAGGGTTGAGATCCTTCTTCAGACTGTGATTTAGGGGAAAGGGAAATGAGAGATTATAGATGGTGATAGAGCGATATGCATATAGAACAAGTGAATGAAAGATATGCAAAAAATTGACGATGATAAATGGAACAGGCATCGTTCACTGTGGCCTTGATGAAAATGAGCGAAAGACAATGAGAGTCAACAAGACAGCTGTGAAGCTAGTACAACGACGGGTGGGGGAGCGATGGAGAGAGAGGGAAAGCAAGAGTTACTTGAAAATAGAGAAATCAATGTTCATACCACTGGGTTGCAAGCTGCCCAAGTGAAATATGAGTTACTGTTCCTCCAATTTGTTTGGCCTCACTCTGACAATGGAGGGGGGGGCCCAGGACCGAAAGGTCAGTGTGGAATTGTGAGGCGAATTAAAATGTTTGGCAACCGGGATATTAGATAGGCCCAGGCGGACTGAGTGAAGGTGTTCAGCGAAATGATCGCCCAGTCTCCTTTTAGTCTAAGAGTCCACAATGTGACCAATGGATACAGTAGATTAGGTTGGAGGAGCCTAACCTGAAAGGACTGTTGTGGTCCCTAGACAAGAGTCAAGGGAGGGGGTATAGGGACAGGTGTTGCATCTCCTGCGGTTGCAGGGGATCATACCTGGGGGGGGGGTGCAATAAATAAATAAATGGTATCAGTTTCCCAATACATTTTTATTTTATAAGATGATTTTTATGCTTTTCCATGTCGCTTGGGAATAGAGCAGACAAGACAATGGCTCGTGTTCATCTGGTAGCTGAAAGCAGAAAGCTGAAGTCTAAGAGGTGGCTACCAACAGAAAGTGACATGCATTTAACTGTCTCGAATTGCCACAGGAACCACAAACAGTACGCTCTGCTGATGAGAGACAAAACCACAATGGAACAAAAATGATGTAGGATGGAAAATAACTAACCAATATAGCCCGAGACAATGTGTAGGCTTTCTAAATGTGATTTATGTTATATAATTTACAGGCTTGCCTTTTGAAATCTTGATCTGTTAATAACGCTATTTTAGCTTTCCAGAAGAAGGGACATTTCATTGCGTTTTGGGGCTATCTGTGCAAAAGTTAGATTATGTCTTACTACATAATGCAAATTGCAGAGAGAAATAAAACAATGGAAAATTGGGGATTTTTGTGCAAAGGCCACATATTTCTCTCTCTTCTACATTCACCTGAAATATCAAAGCAGCAAGGTAACAAATAATGACCTACAATGGACTGGTATTTTGATATTTCTCAACCACACATGAATGCTTGTAAGTCTTGCTTCTGCATTACTTAAAGGTGATCAAGTTGACCTTAAATAGCACTGCTGGTGGCGGAACTCCTTCTACCAATCCACTAATCTGTTGACGACCAAAGCACCAAATGGAAACAGCTCTAGAAGGAGAACTGGGGCAG
This sequence comes from Leucoraja erinaceus, assembly GCF_028641065.1. Taxonomy (NCBI): domain Eukaryota; kingdom Metazoa; phylum Chordata; class Chondrichthyes; order Rajiformes; family Rajidae; genus Leucoraja; species Leucoraja erinaceus. Next base: position 74,399,524 of record NC_073381.1, read on the forward strand.
ACTTCTGTCTCCAGAAGTGGGAGTATTGGGGCATGTAATGAAAGGACAGATTGTGGCCGGAGATGGAGGCAATTTGAGACTTCATTGTTTGTAATGTGCAGCTGCAAAATCATGCTGGACCTTTATAATCGTGAAGATATTCTGGAGTGCATGCACCAATGTGACCATGTTATTTTTCAGTGTTGGTAATCCTTGTGCATTTTTACTTTGTACCATTCTGACTGCCGCATACACTTCTAACATTGCTGCTTTGTTTGGTTTTTTTTAGGACATTCCAAGGAAAACACGTTACCTGTACCGAGAAACTTGCATTTCTGGTCACTAAACTTGCAGAATGTTCTCCACTGGGAACTGCCCGCACGGAGAACAGCTGGGAAGCAACTGTTCAGCGTGCAATATAAAGTGTAATTTCTATTCTCATTCATTCATTGTTATTTAGAGCTTAATGCGACTGCTTGTTCCAGATTTCCAGCAGTAGTTCATTTTGCTTTTCAATCCTTTGCCAATTTTGATGGTACGAAGCTTTTTTTTTCCAAGACGCTGCCTGAATGCTTTTCTGGCGTTCTCTTTGATTTCAGATGTTCCAGCAGGTGCAGTGTTCTGTATCTCACAGTTCCAGTTTGTTTTGTTGTTGTTGTTTGTGCTTTTTTCCCCTCTCCTCTGTTTCCCCCCTATTATGCCTCCTACAGACAGATTAGTTAGTCGTAGAGTCACAGAGAGTTATAACCTAAATTCTTCACTCTCTCAATCAACACCAATCTGTGCCATCAACTTTCTTCATCGACTTATCTCAAAGACTTGTGATCATCCAGATTAGAAATGAAAAACTTTTTTTAAACTTTCATATATCTGTGTGCTACCATTGTTTTTTGGATATTCCCTAACATCCTCAATACATTAATGTGATTATTTTATTTTTTTCAAATTAAGTATTTTAGTAGCTTCCTGTTCTGTCTCTGTACCAAACTGTACATTTATTCACCACATTGTGACTGAATGGAATTCCCCAGGTCCATTTTGCAAAGGTCACTGCCTTCAGATAGCACGATAAATCATCTCATGATCCAAGACTGGTTCTAGTGTACTTTTTGAAGTGGTGTGCACTGAACCTCATTGCACCATGTGTCCCTTCTAATTATTACATTTTTAATGTTTTTTTTAATGAATCAGTGAGAAATGTAATTTAGCAAATCTCGAAACTGTTTTTAACAAGTGCCATGATTGAAAAACAAACTGAATATGAGTGGAAAATGAGAGTTATTTTAACTCAATTATTCATAAAATTGAATCCAGCATCTTTATTGAGGAATTTGCATGTTTGGTTAACCACAATATTCAGCCTTGTGCAAACAGACTTAATTGTTATTACATTATATTCAATAGCTGCTGTGAAATGTGATTTTTTAAGCTGCCTTGATCTACTATATTGGAGTATCGTTTTGTCTTTAAATCCTGTACTTTCAACTTCTGAAGGATGAGAAGTGCCTTAATTGTCAGTATTCACTTTAAATGTGGTGCTTCTTGTATTATATGTTTGGAAAGGATTAGAATTAGAAAGACACCACTGGAATTAAGTTTTTTTTTTGCAGTGACACAGTGGGATTATGTGAAAATATATAAAAGATTAAATAGCATGTTTGCAGTTGCAAATTCTCGTAGGATTTTTACCTGAGTGACCCACGTGTTAAACGCTGAAGTAGCACAGATATTTTACATCAATGTGCAGAAAATGCCCTAAATTTGTCTTGTTCAGCGGTGAATTTATACCCTCAACCCCTGCTGCTCTAACTTGACTGAAAATATCATGTCTGGTTTTTGCTGTATTGTTTTAAGTGCCTTGAATGCCTTGGATGTCTCAATCACTATAATGAACCGAATGGCCTCATTCTCCTCCTATGACATGAACATGAGTTTAAACTTGAGTTTTGTTCAATTTAGAGATGCAGCATGGAAACATAGGCCCACCGAGTCTGTGGTGTTCACAATCACCCTATCTATCCTAGACACTAGGGACAATTTACAGAAGTCAATTAATCCACAAACCTGCACATCTTTGGAATGTGGGAGGAAACTGGAACACCCAGAGAAAGCCCATGTGATCATGAGGAGAACATAAAACTCCATGCAGATAGCACCAGAGGTCAGGATCAAACCCAGGTCTCTAGCGTTGTAAGGCAGTAACTTTACCGCTGCGCCACTGTGCCGCCCACTGAGTATTAAGCCAGCATCTTCTTTATGGGCCTGATCCACTTAGGCGACTCTTTAGGCGACTGCCAGGGACTAGTTTTAATGGAGTTCACCTACGACACCTGGCGATAACCTACGTCAACCTACGACAACTTACTGCAGCTAAAATTATCACCACTGTCGCCAAAATGTTTTTAACATGTTGAAAACTTTGCGGCAGTAGCCTGTAGTCGCACAAACGATCGTCTGTGGGACAGGCCCATTAGAGTCCGTTTGCCCCATATCCAACACATCCAATATCTGTTCTGGTAGTTTTAATCATACCATGGGAGATAAAGAACCTTCATTGGGAGATTCAAAATTATTAGAATTCAGCTTTGGAATTGAAATAAATCAACAAACTGCTGTTGCTGGAAATCTGAAATAAAAGAGAAAATACTGGCAACGCTCAGCAGATGAAACTGCACCTGTGGGAGAGTTTCTAGTATATTCTTATTTTATGCTGGATGTGAAGTATATAAATAACGGAGGACTTAAATTGTTGGTGATTTTAAAATTTTATATTTGTGCTAATTATAAATGTTGTTTGTGGTCTTAGATTAATTACCTTACTCAGTCCATGTAATCACAGCAATTTCCTCTTATTTCCTGAGCAAGTTCATTTTTTTCTTGATTATGGTATAAACCACTCAAAGGAAAAAAACCCATGTGCTGATAATAGTTCCCTTTTATTCCACCTGGGTATTTGAAACAGAAATTATAAAGGTTAAATACCTTGGAGCTTAATTCAATATTCCTCTCAAATTAATACCCATAACCTGCACTGAGATTTGGAGGCAGTTTGATCCCATTTGAGAATTTTGAACATAACATTTTCAGTTTAATCAACATCTACCTGACAACCTAAAAGTGAACATGTCAATTGTAATGTTTTTTCCACGGTAGTTTTAAGATTCGTCATCTTGCTTTATTAGAAATGTGTTATAAGTGAAGTGTGATAAGCACATTCCCATAATTTTAATATTTACTCGCTCTTCTGATTGATCTACTATCTACCAGTATTAGTCCTACAGGATGAAATAGATGCTTCAGCCCAACTTGTCCATGTCGATCAAGATGCCCCATCTAAACTGGTCCCACTTGCTCACATTTGGCCCATATCCATATATCTGTCCAAGTATCATTTAAATGTTGTTGTTTTATCCTTCTCAACTACTTCTTATAATAGCTCATCCATATACCCACCGCCATCTGTGTGGAAAAAGTTGCCCCTCGGGTTCCTATTAATTTTTTCCCTTCTTATCTTAAACCTATACCTACACCTTCCAGTTCTTGATTTCCTTACACAGAGGGAAAAACTCTGTGCATTCACCCTATCTATGATTTTATGCACCTCAGCCTCAGCCATGTGTCACTGATCCTGTGGGTTATATGTATCTAACTGGCAGGTGGCCCAGTATACTCTTCATACTTCCTCATACCGGGGGTGACATTACAAATGCGGTATTTGCCACGGTTATTAATTGTGTGATTTTCTAAATCAGGTATGGAGAAAAAGATTGGAAGATCAAAGCTGAGTGCCAGAATATCACAAAAACATATTGTGACCTTTCAAATGAAACGGATTATTACAAAGAACATTACTATGCCAGGGTAAGGTCTGTTTCGGAAGCAGGCTTTTCAAATTGGATTAAAAGTGGAAGATTCAATCCAGAAATGGAAAGTAAGTACAATACTTTGTATCTCCCCAGCTGAATGCAACTCATGGAAAATTGACATGAATTACACAAAAACAGCTTTGTATATAATTTGTATCGACCTTTAAATTATCCCCGCCTTATGATTCAATATCATATCCTGTTCTTTATCTTTAATGTTCCAATGCAATTCAAACAAAGTTATTCATATTGATTTTAAGTTATTTCCTTGTGTAATAATTGTCAGCATAGAAAGTGTTACTTGATTACTGATACAAGTTTTTGCTGATTTGGTTGCGACTGAATAGCCCACAATCAGAATCAGAATCAGAATCAGAATCAATTTATTTGTCATTTGGACCCCTGGAGGTCCAAACAAAATGCCGTTTCTGCAGCCATACATAACACACAAATAGACCCCAGAATTTTACATAAACATCCATCACATAGCTGTGATGGAAGGCCAAAAAAAACGTATCTCTCCACTGCACTCTCTCCCCCCCCCCGATGTCAAGTCAAATAGCCCCCGGCTGGCGATGGCGATTGTCCCGCGGCCATTGAAGCCACGCCGGGTGGTGCGAGGTCGCACACCGGGTCTAATTTGGTGCCCCCCGGTGTGCGCTCGTCAAATTAAATCCCCGCCTTATGATTCAATAACTCGGGCGGGATAATCCTGTTCGCCGTTGCAGGAGCCCCGAAAAGCGGTCTTTAGAGGAGCCGCGGGCTCCCGTTCCTCTCCGCAGACCCGCAGCAGCAAACAAGCAGCCTCCAACTCCGCAGCATTGACTTTTCCGACTCAGAGCCCCCGTTCATTTCAGCTTGTCAGTAGCAGCCTTGTCAGCAACTGGAGCAGTGTTACTTCCGGACTCGACCAGCCCCGCGACGGCGACGGTGATAGCACCTGAGTCCCGGTTCCTCCTGTTGGAGGATCCTCGTTACGGCCTCAACGACAATGGAAAGCCCACGAATAAATGTCGGGTCCCAGTGCAATAGATCAAAAATAGTCCCCTGTACCCCCCCCCCCCCGCCCCCCCAGACATGTCTAAAAAAATAACAAAAACTACATTAAAACCTTACAGAAAATAATAAAAACGGGACAGGCTGCAGATTGCTGCCAGAGCCGCCACCTTCCGGATGCTATTAAATGCGTGACCAAAGTAAATGATAGTTCTGTGATTCAGTCTAAAAATCTTGATAAACGCCACCTCCATTATATTTGGTATATCTTATATTTGGAATCTGAAAAGCGTTGAAATTTCAATTTAAGCTTGATTTAATGAGCAATACTTTACACTTGATAAACTCACATAGATGCCAGTGATGGAGCAAATGCTACTTTGGTTTCAAAATATCAAACGAAATGCAGTGACTTCTCCTGTCTTGGCACTTTCTTTCCTCTGAGATCATAGAGAAGTACAGCATGAGAACAGCTCCTTCAGTCCACAATGTCTGCTGCGATAAACAAATCTCATCTGCCTGCACGTGACGCGTGTCACTCTAAAAGCCTCTTACACTCTAGGCAACATCATCACACAAGTTGCATGTTTATTCATTTAGTAGTTTCTACATATGCACTATTAATCGTCATGTGTTAGAAGTAATCATTTATTAAAGGCAGATACACGGATAACATGAGTTTGTGTTAAATTCCTTCAAAACGTCAAAGGGTATTATTTTACCCTCTGACAAGTATACTGAATCTGCACATGGAGTAAGAGTTCACTGTGTACTATTTGTGATAAATTCATTTTGATTAATGTCAGTAGATTCAAATTTGACATTGAGCATCCCATGCTATTCTTTATTGCCCATTTGGTGCAAACAAACAAAGAATAGATTTCTCAATCGTTCTCATTTTACAGTTTTAGTAGGTAATGTTTAGTTTATTGTCACATGTACCGAGGTACATTGTAAAGCTTTTGTTGTGCGCAAACCAGTCAGTGGAAATGCATGATTATCATCGTGCCATCCACAGTGTACAGACACATGATAAAGGGAATAACGTGAATAATGTTTAGTGGAAGATAAAGTCCAATCAAAGATAGTCCATGTGTCTCTCATAAAGTACATACAGTAATAGCTTAGGTCTGCTCTCTAGAAGTTGGTCGGTTGGTTCAGTTGCCTGATTACAGCTGGGAAGAAGCTGTCCCTGAATCTGAAGATACAGTTCTTTAATCAAAGCAACAACAACTATTTCACACAAAGGGTGGTGGGTGTATGGAACAAGCTGCCAGAGGTGGTAGTTGAGGCAGGGACTATCCTAACATTTAAGAAACAGACGGGTATATGGATAGTGTTTAAGAAGGAACTTCAGATGCTGGAAAATCGAAGGTACACAAAAAATGCTGGAGAAACTCAGCGGGTGTAGCAACATCTATGGGGCGAAGGAAATAGGTAACGTTTCGGGCCGAAACCCTTCTTCAGACGAAATTCTGAAGAAGGATTTCGGCCCGAAACGTTGCCTATTTCCTTCGCTCCATAAATGCTGCTGTACCCGCTGAGTTTCTCCAGCATTTTTGGGTATATGGATAGGACAGGTTGGGAGGGATATGGACCAAATGCGAGCAGGTGGGATTAGTGTAACTGGGACATGCTGGCTGCAGTGGGCAATCAATCTATCAGTTTTATTCGTCACATAATAGTGCAAGTGAAATGAATTTGCCAGCAGCGGTACATTGATAAAGAACACACAAAAACACACAAAAAATTTAACACAAACATCCACCACAGCATTCATCACTGTGGTGGAAGACACACAATTTGGCCAGTCCTCCTCCATTTTCCCCCGTGGTGAGGACCTCAACCCTCCGCAGCCGTCGCTGCGGCATCCAGATGGTAAAAAGACAAGGTAAAAAGTCCAGGTAAGTCCAGAATCGGCTCTTCCCCACCGGAGACCGTGGCTTCAAGTTGGTGTAGGCCGCAGGTCGGCGGTCGGAGATTTAAAGTTTGCGCCGCAGCCAGAAGCACCACAGACTGCAGGACGGTCGAAACTCCCCTACAGGGGTCCCCGGCGAGGGACCCTGCTCCTGATTGTAAGTCCCCGCAAGTTGGGCCGAAGGACCTGTTTCCACGCTGTAAAACTCAGAGTGATACAGTGTGGAAACAAAGGAAAACTCAGCATTATTGATTAAATGTACACTAAATGTGAGTCTTTGGCAAGGAAGCACATTCTCTTTTATCAGAGGACTTTGCCGGCTCAGCAAGCTTTTCCATTAATTTCAATCTTTATTTATTTTGAAATAATGTATTTATGGAAGAGTCATTGAGTCATGAGCAGGGAAACGAGCCCTTGGAAACAGTTATCATCAACTGCACATCCTCTCCAATCCTACATTAATCCCAATTATGAATTTGGCATGATGACGGAGTTTAACTATCATCATATCTTTTTGCTTGCTTTAAATGTAGTTTTACTTGCTTTAAATACAGTAAAGCAATGAACTGAAATTAGGGAGAATAAAGCTAGGTCTATTCATAATGGTTAATTCCCCTGACAATTTCTTGAAAAATTAATTGTTTAGTTTGGTTTGGTGATACAGCGTGAAAACAGGCCCTTCGGCCCAATGAGTCCATGCTGACTGGCGATCCCTGCACACACTGAACACTATCCTACATACTAGGGACAATGTACCTTTTCTTTACCAAAGCCAATTAACCTACAAGCCTGTACAGCTTTGGAGGGTGGGAGGAAACCGGAGCACCCGGAGAAAACCCATGCAGATCACGGGGAGAGAGTTCAAACTCCATATAGACAGCATCCGTAGTCAGGATTGAACGCAGGTCCCTATCGCAATGACTCTATCGCTGTGCCACCGTGCCGCCCTTTCACAAGTCCTGTTCTGAGAGTAAAAACACAGACTTAACCCTAAAAATCTGTTTCACAAGAAAATAAGTCAACGGGTCTATTAATGGCATACGTTTCTTCAGCTCTTATTTTGTGTACCTGTTACTGAGTTATGATTGAAATGGCAAATGTTGTGCACTTTGATTTTAACACTTGCTATCTTTCAGCGATCTTCACTTCGCCAAAAGTAAAACTGGAAGCTGGGGTCTGTTCCATCACAATCATTTTGACACCTCCCAAAAAATGGCAGTACAATCTACATCAATCTATTCCACTGACTAAAATGTTTCATGAATTAAAATTTGAAATCCTTATCATCGACGAAAAGATAAATAAATCGGTAAGAGAGAGTTTTACTTTGTATATTATCGTAATGGCATTTTTCAATGGATCTGAATATTAATAATAATAATAATAATAATAATAATAATAATAATAATAATAAGTTTATTTATATAACACATTTATAGTCAATTTTCATTGACCCCAAAGTGCTTTACATAATTTTAAAATCAGTTCCATACAAAGCATAAAGATGGGTTAACAAAATAATAAAATGCATAAACAAGACACAACATGTAACATAAACACACATCCACCACAGCATTCATCAATGTAGTGGAAGGCACAAAACATTTTGGCCGTCCTCCCCCATCCCCCCCCCCCCTGATAAAGGCGAAGTTAAACTCAGCTGACATTGGCAATGCGCTAACTATGTAAAGCAGTCATTTTGTTCCACTCATTCACTAGTAGATGTTGATAATAATGTACAATCATATTAGTCTAGCAGAGGTCATACACTGAGGTCGTGCACTGAGGTCTTTATAAGTACTCTTTCTTGCATTTATAAGAAAAGGTTACAGTAGGTTTCAGCCTCAGAATAAAAGGAGATGAGGAGGAATTTCTTTAGCCAGAGGGTGGTGAATCTGTGGAATTCATTGCCACACAGCTGTGGAGGTCAAGCCATTGGGTATTTTTAAAGTGGAGATTGACTAGGAAGGGCTTCAAAGGTTAGGCAGGAGAATGGGGTTGGAAAGGAAAAATAGATCAGTCATGATTGAATGTCAGAGTGGACTGGATGGACCGAAAGGTTCCAATCCTATAGACAATAGACAATAGGTGCAGGAGTTGGCCATTTGGCCCTTCGAACCAGCACCGCCATTCAATGTGATCATGGCTGATCATCCCCAATCAGTACCCCGTTCCTGCCTTCTCCCCATATCCCCTGACTCCACTATTTTTAAGAGTTTTAAGAATCCTGAGCACTGTGATATAACAAGAACAGTTTGCAAGGGAGAAACACAGCTGTGGAGGGAATATGCCTGCAGCAGCTGTCAAATCCATTCCGCCTCTCTCCCAATCGTTTGTTCATATGTACAGGTGTTTGTCAACTGCCGAGGGTCAGTACAGAAGGTTTAAATCTGCGTTAATCTACACTATGTTGTTTCAATGCCAAATCTGAATAATTAAATTCCTGTAAGAAATATTTACTTAAAGAAAATAATTGTTATATATTTAATGCTTTTAGTGCACTTACCTGGAAAATGGTGATTTTAAAAAGGTGGACACATTGGAACATGACACCACTTACTGTGTGACTGTTCGGTCAGTGGAACATTCCTCTTTGAGAAGAAGTGACCCTTCTAAAAATCAATGCATAAAAACACCAAAAGGTGAGAATTCCATTTTAATGAGAAACGATAAAAAAATTGTAATATTACATATTAAACATATGCAACGTTCATGAAAATCACAGCGCAGAGGAACCAATGCAGACCATTATGCCCGGGCATCCCATTAGCTCTTCTATCTATCTTTGCCGCTTTCACAGTTTCCTTTTTAGATATTTCTTTGAAGGGAATTATTACCCCACTCACCCCAACCATGGACTGTTTACCCTCCTACCATCCGGGAGGCGCTACAGGTCTCTCCGTTGCCGAACCAGCAGGTCGAGGAACAGCTTCTTTCCGGCGGCTGTCACTCTACTAAACAACGTACCTCGGTGACTGCCAATCCCCCCCACCCCCGGACACTTATTATTTATTTTTTATTCAAATCGTTTGCTATGTCGCTCTTCAAGGGAGATGCTAAATGCATTTCGTTGTCTCTGTACTGTACACTGACAATGACAATTAAAATTGAATCTGAATCTGAATCTGAATCTGAATTAGGCCTTTACATTAAATCATTCTGTATTCTGCAGAGAATTAATAAGTTCTAGGAACAGAATTTGGCCATTCGGCCCATCAAGTCTACTCTGCCTTTCAATCATGGCTGATCTATCTTTCCCTCTCAATCCCATTCTTCTGCCTTTGCCCCGTAATCCCTCACACCCTTACTAATCAAGGATCTGTCAATCTCCGTCTTAAAAATATCCATTGACTTGGCTTCCACAGCAGTCTGTGGCAATGAATTCCACATATTCACTGTCCTCTGACTAAATAAATCCCTCCTCATCTCCGTTCTAAAGGTACGTCTTTTTATCCTGAGGCAATGGCCTTTGGTCCTAGACTCTCCCACTAGTGGAAACATTCTCCCCACATTCACCCTATCTAGGCCTTTCACTATTCGGTCAGTTCCAATGATCATCCTTCTAAACTCCAGCGAGCACAGGCCCAGTGCCGTCAAATGTTCATCATATATTGACAGATTTGTGGATGTAGCCGAGTCCATCACACAAACCAGGCTCCCCGCCATTGTCTCCACCTTCACTCTCTCAGAAAAGCAGCCAAGAGCTTGCCCCATCCCGGGCATTCCTTCCCCTTTCCGCTCCCCTTGGGCAAAAGAAGCAGAAGCTCGAAACCACGCACCACCAGGCTCAGGGACAGCTTCTATTTTCTGGCTTCTGAATATATTGTCCGAATCTGCTCTACCTCATTACGGACATTGGACTTTGTCTCGGAACTGTTACACTACAATGGTGAGAACTATATTCAGCACTGTGTCCTTCCCTTCACTCTACCTGTTGTTCTGGAGTTTGGCTTGATTGTATTCATGTCCAATATTATTTGATTTGATTGGATGGCATGCAAAACAATGCTTTTCGCTGTACCTTGGTCCATTTGAGAATAATATACCTAAATCTAATATTTCCATGCTTATCATTTTTTTCTAACTTTGTATTTGTTCTTCTTGCAATAATGCTGAGTCTTTGCTTTTTTGTTAATGCTTTATCAAATTTCCTTAGTTGGAATAACATAAGCTTCACAGAAGAATGGAAAAGATATTTTGCTGATTCACGAGAATGATACCAAGAATAGGGGTTGGTGCAGTAATGGATAAAATGAAGAAATGATTTAAGGATTTTTCATTATACTTCAAGATGATAATGTAAACTCCTTAAATCATGTCTTCATTTTATCCATTTTTGCACCAACCCATATTCTTGGTATCAATCTTGTGAATCAGCACAATATCTTTTCCATTGGTCTGTGGAGCTTACCTTATTCCAACTATACATTGGACACATAAATTGTTTATTGTTGTTAAATTAATAAAAGTTCTCTACTTTTTTTATAAACTTTTCTTTCTCACCTCTGAATTTCTCCCCTCGTGGATTTTCATACCTGTTAAAATTATACCATTTGGTGTAAGCATTGTTCATCAATCCTTTATCCTTAATAATGGTCATTATTACAGTATGTTGCACTTCAGATAAAATCATATGTCATCATCACAATCACAATAATACTTTATTAGCCAAGTATGTTTTGCAACATATGAGGAATTTCATTTGCCAAGTCAGTCATACAAATATAAAACAACGGAACACACAAAATACATTTTAACATAAACATCCACCACAGTGACTCCTCCACGTTCTGCACTGTGATGGAAGGAGAAAAAGAGTTCAAATATTCTCCCTTCTATGCTCTCCCGCAGTCAGGGGCCTCGAGCCCCCGTTGACGGGACAATCTTGACTCCCGTAGCCGGCGGCGTTTTGGCCCTCCGCATCGGGACGATCAGCTCCTGCATCGGGGGGGATGTCAGCTCCCCCGCGCCGGCGATCAGACCCCGGGTCAGGGCTGGTCGAGCCTCTGTGTCATTGGATCTTCCAGACTAGCCTCTCGCAATACTGCGAGCTCTTGATGGTAAGCCCGCAGGCCATGTTATGAGCGATCCCAGGCAAGGGATTAGCTCCAATGTTGGGACCCTTCTTCAGTGGTAGTAGTTCAGTCCATCACATAGACCAGGCTCCCCACCATTGATTCCATCTGCTTCTGAAGAAGGGTCTAACCTGAAATGCCAGCCATCATTTTCTCCAGGGATGTTGCCTGACCCACTGAATTACTCCAGAACTTTGCATCTGCTTTAGTATATACCAGCATCCACAGTTCCTTTCTACTCTAATGGTTGCTTTATCGAACTCCTCAATCATTTCACTCAGGTGGCTCTAAGTTTCCAGTCATCCGTTATTTAAATTCACACCTGAAACGTCAATTCTTTATATCACCACTGCTGAGGCTACTCTGCCTGTTATCTTTTCACTTTGTTCTAGTGTCTGTCCTCTTCCTCCACAAATGCTGCCTGACCCGCTGAGTTCCTTCAGCATGTTACATATTGCACATCTTCCCAAATGTTCAGCCTCTGATTCTGGGGTTTCATGTTGTTTTATTTCGTATTCTTCCACTTCTGATGCAATGTCATTATTTCTAAATCGTAAATCTATTCCGTTCACTCGATTTATACTGAACTTTTGTACTTTTTACAAGTGTAGTTGTACATTTTTCATTGCCTATTCTTCTTCATTTGACAGATCCAGCAAAACAAATGGTTCAAATTATTCTGTTTGGATGTGTCCTGCCTGTCCTCCTTTTTATTTTTATCTTTGCTTTGGCTTGCTGTTTTATGTACAAATACGTGAATGCCAGAGATCAGAAGCAACCTATAAATCTGGTAAGGAATTTCTGACGGGTTATTTTTATTACTATGGACTCCTGCGATGGAACTGTTGTGAACCTTACTAAAGGAAGCCTATTTTAAACCAGTGCAGCAGGGAATATACAAATAACTTGTTCAAAGTAGATCCAACAGCATAGACAACAGTGCAAATATTTGCTCTTCAAACAGAGGAAGGTAATATGTTATTCACTTAAGAATAACAGTTTTAGACAAAGTAATGTGGAACAACTATATATAATGTAATGGGTAAACTAGAATTGGACACATCTGGAGATTTTTTTTCCATGACAGGTGGAAAATGTTTGAGTAGTGTGCTGATATGTGAGGGGGAAAAGGACAAGAAAGCGGATTTAGAGAATATTCTTTCGTGTCCATCTTCCATGTTTCAAATGTTTCGAATGTTGACATTGCCGCCATCGTCCGTCCTGAAAAGGGCGCAAGCTTCCGGCGACAATCAGTGGAAGCCATCACTTGTTGCAATACATGATGGTGGCAGCAGAATCAGCTCAGGATACTTCCAATTTCCAGCCCCCGCGACGAGGACACTTCTGCTATGGGGCCATAGGTTATATATTCATCTTCAATGGCAACAAATATTAAATGATGAGGAACTAGTAAAGATTGGCATGCAGAGACATCATACTGGGTGTGGCGGTGCAGAAAGTTCAGGAAATCAACAGGTGTGGCAAATACATTGGAAGATGGGTAGTATGTTGCGCTTTATTATAAGCGTGAATACAAGAGTAAGAAAGTCTTGCTGCAATTATATTGAGCTTTGAGACCTCTTAAAGTGCTGTGTTCCTCACCATCTCTTGTGAATCCCTGGTCCTTGACTATTCGAAAATGGAGAAGGAACATTTGGAAAGGAGCTGATCAAAATCCCCTCCCCATCAGAACACAGTTGCCTATATAGGAACATGAAACTATAATTTAGGCCTTTGATTTTGGAGGGCTATTATCTAAAATTTGGTTCATGCAGCAAATCTTGAATACATCTTTACAAGCTGTTGCTCTAGATTTTCCTCTTAAGAATCTTAACTTAAAACCCTTAATAGCTTGTAGGACACATTGGAAGTTCAAGTACAAAGTTTCAGATTCAGATTCAGATTCAACTTTAATTGTCATTGTCAGTGTACAGTACAGACAACAAAATGCAGTTAGCATCTCCCTGGAAGAGCGACATAGAATATGATTTCAATAAATAAATCTACATACATCATCTGTGGAAAACTGCGGGTACCTTAATTTCTCATCAAGGTGAACCAAGATTCTGTGCAAAGGCACCAAAGACAAATAGATTGTGCCAGCTGTACACGTGTGTGTGAATAATACTAAAATATAAATGATTGAACATTAAATGGTTTGTTTGAAGCTAAACTTCAAGCCCTTAACTTTATCTTTTCTTTTCAGCTGCAAAATGATTGCCCATCAAATCAGACATTCTTGATTTGTTCACCTGAATTACTGGCCATTAATGTTGTGATTCTGGAGAAGAGGGACAAGGAAGCATCATCATATGGGTGTAAAGATGCTGATGATTGCAAAATCCCTTTAACATCCCAGGTTTGCAACATGTCTGCTACTGAATGGAAAGCTATTCCCCTGACAATAGAAAATGTGTACAAATCTCAAATTGTAGAAAATCCAGCAACAGAAAACCGTGTGTATAGCGAGCGCGGTGTTCCAGTGGCTGATCAGTCCAAACAAAATGGTCCCTCAACTGTAAATGAAGGAATTCACCATGGCGACGTTGCAACAGAGAACATCAGCCTCCCTCAGCAGTTGCAAAGCATCCAGCTGCCAAATGGGAATTACAGAAAACCACTGCAATTGGGATACAGATCGCAACTGCTGTCAGGGCCTGTGAACGTTGAAGGAGCACAGTATCGTCCAGACTATGGCCTTCTCGAAGTAGAGACACGTCTAAACCCACAAAATGAACGACCACGCCTCTCACCAGACAGAAAGACAGATGATCCGCTGCAGACAAGTTACTTGTCGCAATCTGTTACGAATGATTCAAACACGAGGGCGACAGGGAGCAATGATGGTCAGCGTGAGAGAGCGTATCTGCCAAAAATGCCACAGCAGCAAGAACAAAGTAACTATACGTCGCAGGTTCAACTGGCCGGAAAGCCTTCAATGAATGGTGTTGATTGTTGTCCTCTTGTATTAGATAGCAAGATGCTGAATGAAAAACTATATGAAGAGATGGAGGAGGCAGATTTAGACTGGGACCTCAGTAGTGGTAGACTGAGCTTATCTGCATTGTGCATTAGGAGAGATTCAGAGGATCGTGACTCCTTGACACAGACTATAGAACCGCAGCAAGATCTTCTATCCTCTGTATGTACAAAGGCCTTTCCAGATGAATCTTTAAAAACTGAGGAAGAAGTCTATTTATCAAACTTCCAAGAACATTGGGGGCTGCGTTTACAAATATAGCAATTGGTGGTCTCTGTTTGCAAGAGCCATGTGTATTTTGTGCAAAATATGCCACCATTTGGCACTTCCATTTTGTTCAGTTGTAGATCATTCACTATTTTATGTCACTTTGGCATAAAATCTAAACGTGATCGAAATTTGGACAGTCGTTACCAATCTCCTTGATAGACTGTCAAAAGGGGAACTTTGGCTTTGGTACACAGATACTGAATCATCACCAAAGCAAGAGAATGATAACCTTGGTAATATCAGGCAAAGCCCAAAACAGAGCAGTGGAAGAAACACTTTGGCACAGAGAAGTCGTGCAGCTCAAGGGAAACAGAACAGCCCACCCACAGAAGGAGATCGGGCAAAACATCCTTTCCAGCGCCAAGTTAGTGTGTAATGTATATATATGTATATATATAATGTATACATATATATATATGACATGATCGAAGGAAGCAGCATGAATTACTTCTGAAATAGGAAATAGGCCAGCATAAGAAAATCATTTGATGCAACGGCTTGGTATATTATTGTTTCATCTGTTGGGTTTATATTCCAATCCTGGATAAATTATTGGAATGAACTTGTGAGATCTTTATTCAGTATTAAGGTTTGGACAGTGTCCATCTAACTCAATGCAGCACACACATCCGCAACACAATTTATCGTTAATTGAAAATGTCACTGAAAAAAATAACTTGTCGATCTAATATGTTTTTTTTAGTAATTCAGAAACATTATTGGTAATGTGGAGCAAACTGTCTTTGCCTCACCTAAATGGAGTCATGCAGAACTGTAGATGCTGGAATCTTGAGCAAAACACAAAGTGTTGCAGGAGCTCAGCGGGTCAGACAGCATCTGTGGAGGGAATGGATAGACGTTTTGGGTCAGGGTTCTCTGCACCTCCACTGGGAAACATCATGGTTTCTATTTTTCAAACTTGAAAATTGATTATGCATTTTAATATCCAGATAGATCAATATGATACATAATTGGACACTGTCAGTAACCAAAGATTTTTTTTGAAAAGCTGTTGGAAAAATATATTTGTATGTGCAGAATATTTCAGAGCTGTTATATTTTATAAGCTTTGCATTTGATTCATTTGTAAATTCATTTATTAAAAAAATGACTATTGGCTGTGTTAAATTTTAAACTTGTTCAATTTTTGACTTAGGTAGCAAAGCACTTCATATTCAGTACAAGCAAAGTTTGCATTACACAGGTACCGCACTTCAAAGAACATGCTTCACTTCAAAGAACATTCCAGGATATTTCCTGAGGTGCAGAGAAGTCTGAGATAGAACCAGGAAATATTTCAGATTAGAAATGAGTGTTAGTTTAGTTTAGTTATGCAGCATGGAAACCGGCCCATCATGTCCACACCGATTGTCAATCACCCGTTCACACTAGTTCTATCCCACTTTGTCATCCATCCGATACACACTGGGGACAATTTTACAGAAGCCAATAAACTTACAAACTCAAAACGTCTTTGGAATGTGAGAGGACATGGTCACAGGGAGAACGAGCAAACTCCAGACAGGCAACACCCAAGGTCGGGATCGAACCGCAGTCTCTGGTGCTGTGAGGCAGCAGCTCTA
Source organism: Leucoraja erinaceus (assembly GCF_028641065.1). Taxonomy (NCBI): domain Eukaryota; kingdom Metazoa; phylum Chordata; class Chondrichthyes; order Rajiformes; family Rajidae; genus Leucoraja; species Leucoraja erinaceus. Next base: position 74,416,191 of record NC_073381.1, read on the forward strand.
CCACTTGTGCCACTGTGCCGTCCTCCATAAATCCATCGTATATGAAACATTTAATCTTACATATGATGGAGGCAGTTAGCCCTTTCATTTATAATGGATTCATCTGCTTTGATAAGATTACAAATGGAGAAATATCATAAAGAATATAAACATTCATCATTGGACATCACTTATAACTGCATGTGCATGCTGTATTTCACACCTTCAGACAATAATAATGGAGTTAGACACAAAATACTGGAGTAGCTCAGCGGGTCAGGCAGCATCCCTGGAGAAAAGGAATTAGTGGCGTTTTGGGTCGAGACCAGTCTCAGGCCCGTACGAAGCTTTTCAAAAAGGGGGGTGGCATGACAGGATTACAAAACATTTATGTGAAATAATGTTCACGCAGCGCACATCACGAGCATGAAGTCCCTTGCGGCCAGGGTCCAGGACCCGTTTAAGGGCCCTGGAAGCTCTGGAGTTTTAGATGCTCTCTGGTCCATTCTGAGCCTTGTTTTGGAGCATTTTTGCACCAAATTTATGACCAATATTTCAGAAATCATTTTGGTTGTCAAGAGTAATGAATGGGTGGAATGGGATGATTGGGGTTATTGGTGTATACATTTTTTTAAATCAAAAATTGAAGTTGTTTTTGTTTTAATAATCAAGTTGTTCTGTTGTAAAATGTTATGTGCAATGTTATGAAGGAGCATGCAAAAAATGCAAATAAAATAGTGTACGTTTTTGCAGTAAAGAAAACCTTTTTGTAGAAAATGCTTTGTATGTTGATTTGATTGCGTGTTACTGTTAGACTGTGTTAGTGTGTGCAGTGCACCTTTAATAGTCCTCCTGACCTAACAACTTCACATCACATCAATTTCAACATGGAATAGTGATGTGAATACAACATTTAGTTCAATTTCCATCATGAAAATTGTAGTCAAACTAAATGGTGCATTTACAAACTAACCTATTTTACTGTCATACTATTATAACAAATTTTAATTCCATGTTGACTCATAAACAAGATCACAAATCTCATTTTGAATTCTCAAACACAATGTGATTGTGAATAATAGCAGAGCTGCCAAGTTTCACGAAGCATTCCCGTATTTTGATGGTTAAAGATCAGTATTTTGCATGCAACCTCGTGTATTCTCAAATATCAGTATGGAATACTGAAATTCAGTACTGCTGAATTGTGAAACCATTTTTGAAATGTGAATCTATAATTCTTGATTTTGATCCAATAACGTAAATATATATAATAACATATCTATACTTATAAAACTCTGATCTTGGATGTGTGTGTGTATAATCAAATCTTCTCGAAAACACGACACGTTAACGGTAAAATTTCTACATATTCCGGTAGATATTTTTTCCGTGGAGTCCGAAATTGCCTAATCTGAAGATTCTGACAAAAATTTGAAATAAAAACGACTCTTTTGCTGATGACGTCACAATGGGTCAGCGTCGTCTTGATTGCGCTGCGAGTGATGCAGCTCCATGTGCTCCTAATCAAATCTTCTCGAAAAACATGACACGTTAACGGTAAAATTTCTACATATTCCGGTAGATATTTTTTTTTCTTAATCGTGGAAAAAAGGGAGTCCGAAACGCACCCCCCCAACCCCCCCCCCCCCCCCCCCCCTTGCCTAATCTGAGAGTCGGGAGATTCTGACAAAAAAGAATGAAAGAAATAAATCAAGGAAAAATGATGATCAAGGAAAGGTGACTCTTTTGGCTGAGAAGACGTCACAAAAAGGGTCTGCGAAATCATCTTGCTTGCGCTGCGAGCGATGATTAGGCAAATTCATTTTTACAAGCCAGATCAAACCTGTACATTGTGGGAGGAAACCGAAGAAGGTTAAACCATCTGCAAAGCAGCTCTCTGCCCTAAGTCAGCCTTGGTTCTGTACTCCAAACTGAGATCTGGATTCAGTGTGTGGATGAGAGAAAAAACTACCCAGGAAAGTAAAAATTTAAAAAGAAAAGTAATATGCTAGAAATCCCAGGTATTTGAAGGTGATATGACAGTCAGAGAGAAAAGCATAGAAAATAGGTGCAGGAGTAGGCCCTTTGAACCTCCATACCCCTTGATTCCGTTAGCCCTAAGAACTATATCTAAACTCCATCTGAACAGCTTCATCTCAGTAGAGACAAAGGCCATTGAACCTGGCCCTTATGCCCAATTCATTCTTGCCAACCAAGATGCTCATCCATGCTAGTCCCATCTACCTGCACCTGGCCAATATTCCTCTAAACCTTTCCAAAACATCCAACTGTCCACAAGTATTTTAAATGTTTTAAAGCACCTGCCTCATCTACTTCATCTGGCAGCTGGAACCATATACATACCACCCTCTGTGTGAAAAAGTTGCCCCTCGTTTACTATTAAAGCTTTGCCTTCTCATCGTAAAACCAAATTAGTTTTTGATTTCCCCAACCTTGGAAAAAGACTGTGCTTTCACTCTATTCATCTCATGATTTTTTTACACTTCTAAAAGATCACCCCTCAGGTTTCCTGTACTCAGAATAAAGTCCTAGCCTGCCCAAGCTTTCCCTATAGCTCATGCCATCGAGTCCTGGCAACATCCTTGTTAATCTGCTCCACTTTAAATAGGATCTCCCTCAGCAGGATGACCAAAATTGAGCACAATACTCCAAGTGCAGCCTCACCATCGTGTTATACAACTGTAATATAATGTCCGAACTTTTACACTCAGTTGTCTGACTGATGAAGGCCAGTGTGTCAAAAGCCTTCTCCACCACCCTAGCTATCTGCAACACCACCTTCTGGAAACTATAATTTAACCACACTTAACCACACTTCCCAGGGTCCTACTGTTCACTATAGAGGTACTGCCCTGGTATTGCTGTGCAAAATACCACACCTCAAACTTATCTGACACCTCACACCAAATACTTATCTGAATTAAACTCCATTTGCTATTTCTCAGCCCACTTGGCCAGCTAATCAAGATCCCACTGTCATTCGGGATTGCCATCTACAATCTCTACAATGCCACCTATTTTAATGCCATCCGTAAACTGATACGTTCTCATCCAATTGGTGCTAAAAAATAGTAATATAAAATACAGTAAATATTTAAACTGAACTGTTATGGAATTGACTGTCACAGGAACCAGTTTGATAAATTAATTGGAACTGATAAAAAAAAAGAATTTTAATTGGAAAACAGCCTTTATTTGCTTTGTTGTGGTGTTTTGCAATTTTTATTTGCCTGTTTTATATCTCAGCATTTTTCACAGTTCATGTTTCGTGGCTGTTTGTTTTACTCACATGCCTGATGAACAGCACGCCCTTCTGTCTGGTGCACTTTCCCTGATTCTATGTGAAGGTTCTGCAAATGTATTTGAGAACCTGATTCAATAGGAGTTAGTTAAGGGCCTGTCCCACTTGCGCGACCTTTACAGGCTGCATTTGCATTGGCAACGTCTCAATTGGTGCTTGACGTCACAAGAAGTGACGATTTGCTTGTTCAAATGAAGGGAAAGTCAGTCCATAAAAAACACAAGTAAAACTTGAGTGGAACCTGCTTCTTTTTAGGGAGTGCCTGGGAACTGAGTATGACTTGCTTCACCTCCAGCTTTGTGGGTTGTGAGGTGCCAAGGTGGCATCTGCAGACACTGGAGGTGGGAGAGGGGGAGGGTGTTCGATAGGGCGGGTGACTGGGTATTTGTGAGGTGGCAAGCTCCTTCCACATTTACTCTGAGATTCTGTTTACAGTAATGCAAGGACTCTGTACCATCCCAAATGCTCTGGCTCCACTTTGAGCCAAACAATATGGTTCAATGGTGCTTTACATGTCGCATATGCAACTGCACAGTGAAATTCTTTTTGCATATATTACACATGCTGGCGTCGCCATTTTTTGGTGCCTTTATTCAAAGTCCAATGGTTTGGTTTCTGCAATTTGTAAATTGTCCCCTAATATGTAGGATAGTGGTAGTGTGTAGGATGATCACTAGTTGGTGTGGACTCAATGGGCCAAAGGGCCTGTTTCCACACTGTATCTCTTTTTATATTTATTTATTTGATTAATTCTTTATTTCAAACAGAATAAAAGAATAAAAAGCAAGTGTGAAACAGCATACAAAAAACAAAACAAGAATATTTATAAAGTGTCATAAACAATATCTATAAATAAATGAAATCGTATGTGTCCGAAAAGGAGCAGGAAGAAGCCAAAGCTTATTAATTCCCACCCCTTATTCAACTGCTTATAATTATCTTATACAAATTTAGCAGCTATATGTACACCATATGTACACCAGCAGCTATATGTACACCAAATTATTTACATTTATACACTAATCAAATATTTACAAAGCTATACAAAAAAGAGAGAAAAAAAGAAAAAAGAAAAGAAAAAAACCCTCATAAACAATAAAGTATCTCTTAGTCATATCTCTAAAGTCTAAAGTCTAAAAAATGTAATCAAGCCAAACACAAGAACAACAAGGGGAACAAAGGGAAACATATCAGAGTGCAGAATACAGTTTCTCAACATAGCAGTTCCAGAGAAAAAGTCCAATGTCCGCAATGAAGTAGGTTGGAGAATGGGACCATACCCTAGCCTACGGAAGGGGGAAAAGTTGTTCCTGAGTCTGGTGGTATATGCTTTCATGCTTTTGTGTCTTCTGCCCAACGGGAGCAGAGAGAAGAAGGAATGACCGGGTGGGAAAGGCCCTTGATTATATTGGCTGTTTTCCTGAGGCAGCATGAAATTTTGGTTAAATTTAGTTTATAGATACAGCATGGAAACAAGCCCTTTGGCACACTTAACCCAAACTGACCATCGATCACCCGTTCACACTAATTCTGTGTTATCCCACGTTTGCATCCTCTCCCTACACACTAGGAGCAATTTCCAGCAGCCAATTAACCTACAGACGCACATGTCTCTGGGATGTGGGAGGAAACTGGCGGACAGAGAAAACCAATGTGGTTTTCCACAGAGAGAACGTGCAGACTCCACACAGATAGCATCCGAGGACAGGTTTGAACCCAGGTTCCTTCCTGCAGTTGTTTGTTTCTCCTGATTTATACAGGTTGTTTACCTGGTGTTTTAGTGATCAGAGCATGACATTTCTATTATGTATCAGGATTAGTTCATTCCTCCACAAGTGAACCATGCTACGCTGTCAAGAGGAAATTCAGAATCATTTTTGCTGCAAGAAAAAAAACACTCAAAGAGGAACAAGGAAAAAATAATAGTCACCTGATAGGCATTCCAGGACTGCAGGCCATAAAGCATTCTTGCTCATTACTCTGGGTCTTTGTGCATTATATAACAGAGTTAATTAATTGTTATTCCCAGAGTAAAGTACAGCAGTGACCTTTTCTGGAGCGTTTCAGATCATAGAGAAGTTCAGCCGCACAATATCTGATGTGAGTCAACTCCCCAATTTTGAAATTTCTGCAAATAGTGGAATCATCGTGCATTTAAAAGTGTGATAGATGTTGGATTAGTGTAAATGGATCTGTGGAGGTTGGCACAGACTTAGTGGGCCGAAGGGCCTGTTACTTTGCCAAAATGCTCCCAGACTCTATGGAACAGAAGCACTCTAGGTTAACTTGCATCACAGTACCCTGGGATCACCTGTCATTGACCACTCCTGGGGCAACATGATCCTACTCCAGCAATGCCAACATGGCAGGCCTAAGAATCATAGAGACATATCACATGGAGACAGCCCCTTTGGTTCAAGGGACTGCGGCAAAGTGAAGATAGACAAGTACCTTTCTAAACCAATCCCATTTATACGTTCATAAGTTCCAGGAGCAGAAATAGGCCATTCAGCCCATCAAGTCTACTCCGCCATTCAATCATGTCTGATCTATCTTTCCCTCTCAACCCCATTCTCCTGCTTCCTCCCCATAACCCCTGGCACCTGTAGTAATCAAGAATCCGTCAATCTCCACCTTAAAAATATGCATTGACTTGACCTCCTCAGTCATCCGTGGCAATGAATTCCACAGATTTATCAACCCCTGACAAAAAAAGAAATTCCTCCTCATCTCCTTTCTAAAGGTACGTCCTTTTATTCTGAGACTATGGCCTCTGGTCCTGCAACCAGAACTGGTCTGCATCCTTCCAAGAACTGGTGTTTCAAGTGCTCTTCCTCATTCTTGTTAAATGTGTGAGAGTACCTGCTGTCAACACATATACAGGTAGCGCTTGCCAGTTTTCAATCACTGAGTGAAAAAAATCTTCCTCAATTTATCTCTGCATCTCTTATCCACGATCTGAAAACTATGCCCTATGCTGAGGGGAAATATTTTGTATTATCTACTCGATCTTGTTCGCTCGAAATAAATGATACACAACTAATCCACTCTCCTCTCTGAACCACTCCATTCCAGACAACATTCTGGTGAAATTCCTCTGGATCTTCTCATGTTCAATCACAACCTATGTACAACATGGTGACCAAATTGCACATAGAATTCCAGCTGGAGCATAACTAATGTTTTATATCAACCTCCTTGTTTTTATGTTGTATATCCCAGCTAAAGAGGACAAATGACTTACATGTTATATAACAGACTGATTTACCTGTACTGTCACCTTCAGGCATCCATGGGCTTGTGCACCCTTTATTTCCTCTGACCAAGCATTCCTGGTTCAGCAACATTCCCCATGAAGGTATTTCTGATCGGAGAGAAGGGGAGAGAATGGGGTTGGGGGGGGTGAGGTCGGTTGTTGATTGTAGGTTAGTTACCTAAAGTTGGAGGATTCAATGTTCATTCTTGTGTCATAGTCAACGTCAAAGTAGCCTTTATTGTCATTCAGTCTTTGCGGTCTGAACAAAATGTTGTTGCCTTGCAGTCCTACATATAGTAAAAATGACAAAAACACCCAATAAACACAAATTAACATCCACCACAGTGAGTTCACCAGGCACCTCCTCACTGTGATGGAAGGCAAAAGTCTTAAGTCTTTGTCTCATCCCTTCTTATTCTCCCTCTGCACCAAGGCGATCCAGGCCTCCGATGTTGTGACCCCGCCGGGCGATGGTAAGTAATGTAAGTCCCGCGGCTGAATCCAAGCTCCGCGAACGGGCCGGTTCAACTCCGCGGCCCGGGTGGTCGAAGCTGCCGAAGCTGCCACCCTCCAGTCCAGCGGATGAAGCTGTTGTTGCGGGAGCTCCAGAGAACAGGTCACCAACCTGTGACCTGCGAGCTCCCGACAATGTCTGGATTTTATGTAATTATATTGCTTCTGTCTTCATGGAGAATGTACTAAAGATATTCCAATAATAAGATATCAATGTGCTAAAGGAGGGAGACAACCTCGGTCACTAGAAAAAGTAGTACTGCATGGTGTTTTGATCTCCATGGTTAAGAAGGACGTTCTTGCACCGATAGCAGTGCAGAGAAGACGCACTATATTGATTTTTCAGTCACTCCAACCCTTCCGAGTTTTCCCTCAACCTACTTGATCTCTCTGACATCAGTTGCCAAAAACGATATTGTTTATTTTTGTCATATTCATCATTCAACACTTCCCCTCCCGCATTCTACCGGCCTTTCCTCATTCCCACGCATCCTATGTCCGTTTTTATGTCCTCTTCCTCATCTAATCATATAATCTGTTCCTGGACTTAAGTTGCCTCAACTCATTCAGATTTATCTGCTGGCCATAACTCCATTACCAATGTACAGTAGAAACTGCTCATGAACATGCAGCGGCAAGGTGGCAAAGCGGAAGAGTTGGGTTCGATCCAGACCTGGGTTCGATCCTGACCATGTCTGTATATATGTTCTCCCCGTGACCACGTGGGTTTTCTACGGGTGCTCTGGTCTCCTCCCACACTCCAAAGATGTAATGCCCCTGTCCCACTTAGGAAACCTGAACAGAAACCTCTAGAGACTTTGCACCCCACCCAAGGTTTCCGTGCGGTTCCCGGAGGTTGCAGGTGGTTGCCAGAGGTTACAGGTAGTGGAAGCAGGTAGGGAGACTGACAAAAACCTCCGGGAACCTCCGGGAACCGCACGGAAACCTTGGGTGGGGCACAAAGTCTCCAGAGGTTTCCGTTCAGGTTTCCTAAGTGGGACAGGGGCATAAGGGTCTGTAGTATAATTGGCTTTGGTAAAATTGGAAATTATAACTTGTCCCTAGTGTGTAGGATAGTGATAAATTGCAGGGATCGCTGGTCGGCGCAGACTCTGTGGGCCGAAGGGTCTGAAGAAGGTATCGACCCGAAACGTCCCCCATTCCTTCTCTCCAGAGATGCTGCCTGTCCCGCTGAGTTACTCCAGCGTTTTGTGTCCATCTTCGGTGGGCCGAATGGCCTGTTTTCGAACTGTATCTCTAAACGAAATGAAACTAAACTAAACTAAAGTCGATATAACACCCAATTCTTCTTTTTGAATCTTCCCTGTATTGCCTGGCTATCTGTGTGCTGATTGCATTACTTCTCAGAGATGTTTCTAAGAGCTTGATACTCTCTGTGAACCAAATAACATCTATGGAAATCATTTATCACCAAGTCTGCTTAAACATGCGCTTTTCCATTGGACACTTAGAAGACACACCATGCCTATACCACAGAGAGGCTAAACAAAGGATTTAAGAGACACCCCTTGGCATTGTTAGTACAATCTATGTTGGTACCAACATTCGGAAGCAGGCAACTGTGGTATTTATATTCAATAAGAACAATTGGACTGAGATAGACAACTGTGCATTCATCTGTCTTAATTTAAAAAGTATGAAACATCAGGTTAAAGCTGCACGTCAGCAACTATTAAACCATTTTCATGAAGGCTTTACACAGGAAATGTCCCACACTACCACCCTTTCCTCGACCGCATCCCAGCTGCCTCATGATGCCAGAAACCAGGGTTCGATCCTGACCTCACATCCTGCCTTCATCCCACAGATTTGCAGGACGATTAGCCTCTGCAAATTGCCCCGGGTATGTGGGGAGAGGATGAGAGTGGGATAACATAGATCTAGTGTGAACGAGTGATCGATGCTCAGTGTGATTTCGACAGGCCCACGCTGTACCTCTAAACAGAAAAAAACAAAGCTCTTGCTTGGATCAACAAGACAATTTTTTTGAAGCTGTTGTGGCTTAAGCAGACAGTGAATCTAAAACAAAAAATTATGGAAGCACTGAGGTCAGGCAGCATCCATGGGAGAGAGACAAATTCAATATTTCAGGTGAAGGATTCTTCACCAGAACTGAGAAGTGAAAAAAACAAGAACATTTTAAGCGCAGTGAGGGAAATTGGTGGAGAAAACAAAGGGTACAAATTGAAGTTTCCAATGTAAGAATTACTTTTGACAGTTAGAGACAAAAGGGAAAAAAACAACATAGAAAAGTACATATTTTCACAGTCTGAAGAAGGGTCTCGACCCAAACATCACCAATCCATGTTCTCCAGAGATGCTGCCTGACCTGTGGACTTACTCCAGCACTTTGTGTCATTTTGTGTAAACCAGCATCTGCAGTTTAATTTTTCTACATTTTGACTAAATCTCGCTGGATCAAGAATCGATTCTGGAGTTCAAAAGGGTGGTTTGGCCAGAGACTTGACCAGAGATGAAGTAGGGTTAGGTTCTTCCCTGAAATTTGGCCCTGACACAGTTTCCAAGTTGATAAACTGGATTCGTCAACTGTTGATGCTGGAAGTCGAGAACAAAAACAAAAAATCCTGGAAATACTTGGTTATTCAGACAACATCCATGATCAAACAGAGTAAATGGTTAATGTTAAGAGCTGAGCAATAAATCTGGAGAGGGTAAGAAGCTGGTATTAAAGAGTATTAACTGTCAGGGGTTATGGAGCTAAGGCAGGAGAATGGAGTTGAGAGGGAAAATTGTTTGAGATGAGCCATGACTGAATGCCGGCGTAGACTTGATGGGCCGAATGACCTTATTCTGTTCCTAGAATTTATGAATTTATGAATTATAAGGAGTGGTTGGACAAACTTAGATTGCTTTGTCTGGAGTTTCAGAGGCTGAGAAGTAACTTCATACATGTTTATAAAATTATGAGGCATAGATAGGATGGATAATCAGAAACAAGGGTAGAAATGTCAAAAGCGAGAGGGTATAGCTTTAAAATGAGAAGGGGAAAGTGTAAAGGAGATTGTGGGGCGAGCTTTTTTACACAGAGAATGGTGGGTGTGTGGAACGTGCTGCAATAATGAGTGGTGAAAGTAGATACAATAGTGGCATTTTAAGAGGCTTTTAGATAGGCACATCACTCTCAGGGAATGGAGGGATATGGATCACATACAGACAGAGGGGATTAGTTTAACTTGGCATCATATTTGGTACAGACATTATGTGCCACAAGGTCTATTGCTGTGCTGTACTGTCCTATATTCTATGTTCAGTTAATAATGTTGAATATTGCTGACAGTTGTTTATTTTCATTACTAATGTGTCCATTCTGAGATTTTGAAAAGATTATACAGAATTGTTCATGATTTTATACGATACTAATGCCTCAAGTCCCTTTGCTCTCTGGTAATAATTACGTGCCCATTATGATAATTGATGTAGCAACGATTCCGCCTTTGATTCCCACAAGATCAGTGTCCATCATGTTTTGTGATGTCCCTTGAAACCCTCTTTTAATACAACAGGTAATGTGTGACAGAACATAGAACAGAACAGCACAGGAACAGGCCCTTCAGCCCACAATGTCCATGCCTAACATGATGCCACTTGAAACTAATCTCTGCTTGCACATGAACGTCATTGACATCATGCAATGATTGCTTCACAGGGCAAATTTGATGTTAAAAATATTAACAGGAAAGATGCATTTCTTATAGAATTTGAATCAGAAAATAAAGTCAAACAAAACCTTTCACATGTTGTGACCATTTGTTCTGCACACCACAGTTGGCAGTGCCAATTCTACAGTCTCTCCTTTTTAACAATAAAATCTCTTTTTTTTTTGTTCAAAACACTATTCTTTCTGGACCACATTTTTAGTTGCTTCCCCAACAAAAGCTTCATTGTCCTATCTATGTTGCTGACTCCGAATGGACCAAGACATTTAGATCTTTCCTTTCCTACCCCGGACCCTCTCCAGTTACAAAGACAGCAACAACGGGAAGGAAACATACCCTCCAGGTCTCATGCTCAAAGCAACAGTGAACAGTATCTGTTCCCACAATATCGTCTCACTTTACATGTACATCTCTAAACATTCCCTTTCACTCCTACACTTGAATAGCCACCTCGCCCATGATGCTATTGTCAGTTTGTCCATATTTCCTGCAGTCATTGCATTAATATACAATTAAAATAGCAGCACCCAGTGGAAACGCACACAATCACAGAGAGGATGTATAAACCCCAGCCCAGCACACAAGGTCAGGAAAAATGCAAGAGCAGTGATGATTGCAATGTTATATTCTGAATCTCCTCACCTTTAGTTTAGTTTAGAGATACTGCGTGGAAACAGGCCTTTTGGCCCACCGAGTCTGCGCCGATGAGCGATCTTTGCACACTAACACTGTCCTACACACACTAGGGACAATTTACAATTATACCAAGCCAATTAACCTACAAACTTTTATGTCTTTGAAGTGTGGGAGGAAACTGGAGATCCCGATGAAAGCTCACAGGAGAACATACAAACTCCGTACAGATGGCACCCATAGTCAGGTTCGAACCCGGGTCTCTGGAGCTGTAAGGTAGTAGCTCTACCTCTGCGCCACCGTGCTGCCCTCAATCACCTGCCTCACTCAGAGATGCACACTGACTGACCAACACACTTTCTTCATGCCCCTTATTTGATCTGCACCCAGATCAATTGCAATCTATCTGCAAAACAACTGACAGGTGCATGACATTCTTTCTTTAAAGGAAGAAAGATATGTACCATTATTATCTACTGATAATTATATGGTCCCATTTCCGAGATTCAGTAAGAGTTTGTGATGAACCCCGGGCAATTTCAGGTGACGAAATCCATAAGATATCAGCGAGAAAAATAAGCAAGATTCCACAACCTCGCTATCAATGGAAAATAACAAATTTAAATGATTTTTTAACAAAAAGTCAGGTGATGTGTGATTTTTAAAACTGCAACACAGTAAACACTAATATAATAGTTCAGGTGATGTGTGATTTTTAAAACTGCAACACAGTAAACTATTAGTGTTTTTTGACCTAAAAATCTCTGCTTTTTTTTGGATCCTTCAGTATTAAAAAAGTCCTTGGCCATTTTCATATTCTCTGAAATTAGGGCATCTTGGGACCCGATATGCCTTTGCATCCATGACTCAACTCACAAAGCTGTGCATCGAGGACAGTCAATTTAATCAGATAAAGCCCAAAAGAAGTAAACTTTCTTAAAAATTAAGAGATTGAATGAAATTTTTCAGTTTTGCATTATAGATCAAAAGCTGAAGGACATTCGGAAACAATTATTGAAGCATTCGAAACAATCTTACTTGGATGACCTGAAATTAAAGCATATAATTAGTTAGTTACCTAATTGTAGCTAAATACAAAATTCAATTATTAGATCTAAACATCTATCCATTTCTTAAGAAAAGGTTAACATTTTTAAATAGCCTATGTGTCCAAATAACATTCACACAATAATTCACAATATAACATGATTTTTAAATCTCATTGTCATGAATATATAGGCCAAATGGAAGGAATTTAGTGTTTAATTCCCGTAAATTAATGACAATTTTTTAATCATCTTGTGAGCGAGATTTTGTGGAAAACGATGGATTGGAACGTTGCGGTTTACGGTGAATTTAAACCCCATATCAGCAGGAAAAACACTGCTGGTTCGTATATTTACATAATCACCTTTTCGCTGATGAAAATTTGATTAAAGTAATCCTAAGAAGCAAGTTTATATTTAAAATAAACGACTTACCTTATGTTTTGTCCCGTATGTGAGATCCGTCCCGTTGTCGGCGTTGACGGCGTTAGAAGTCGCATTTATATTTTACTCCAGCGATTTAATTTCCCGCGGTTTAAAAAAAAATTCACAGAACGGCAGTTGGAACGATTATTCAGCATTAGGTAGTAGCTCGAGAAGAAATATATTGGACAGGCAGGAGAAAACGGCATTATAACCCCGCCCACCCTCTCAAAGGCGCCAAAGTCGCACACACGGCCAGTGACAGAACTGCAGCGCCGCTGAAGGTAAGTTTTGTAACATACCTACTCTATGTTATCCCACTTTCTCATCCACTCCCTACACACCGGGGGCAAGTTACAGAGGCCAATTAACCTACAAACCCATAGTTCTTTGATAGATATAGATAGATATGCCATTTATTGTCACTATACATGTACAATGAGATTAAAAGCAGCTTGTACTCAGTGCATACATATAATTTAGTACAAAAAACAAGAAACAGAAAACAAAACAAAAGTGGGAGGGGGGGAGATAGGTGCACAATTCTGCGGCACTATATACATATCTATAAAGGCAAAATGGTGAAGAATGAATAGGTAGTATTCTTAGGCAGATGTTTAAAGATTATATTAAATATTAAAAAAAAATTAAAAACATATTAAAAATTAGTTACAATACACATTACAGTTCCAAATTTCAGTACGTGGATAGAATAGATGGAAGTCCGGGTGTTGGGCTGTGAAGTCAGTGCATGTGTGAATTAAGAGTAGTTATGACTTTCGGAAAACAACTATTCCTGAGTCTATTTGTCCTAGATTTGATGCACCTATAGCGCCTTCCAGAGGGCAGCAGGTCGAACAGTCCAAACGCAGGATGGGAGCTGTCCTTGATGATATTCTTTGCCCTGCTAAGGCAGCGGGAGGTGTAAATATCCATCAGGGAGGGGAGAGGGCAACCAATGATCTTCTGTGCTGTCCTAGTTACCCTCTGAAGCCTCTCCCTGTCTGCCATGGTGCAGCTGCCGTACCATGCTGTAATGCAGTATGTCAGCAGGCTCTCGATGGACGAGCGGTAGAAGGTCAGCAGCAGGTAAGAGTCCAGGTTGTGCTTCCTGAGAACCCTCAGGAAGTGCAGCCGCTGCTGAGCCTTCTTGATGACCGCTGTTGTTGTCTGTCCAGGAGATATCAGCAGAGATAAGGACGCCGAGAAACCGGAAGGTGTTGACCCTCTCCACACACTCGCCGTTGATATGTAGGGGGACTAAGTCGGTGCTGTGCCTCCTGAAGTCGACAATGAGCTCTTTTGTTTTCCTGGTGTTCAGAGCCAGATTGTTTTCTGAGCACCAGGTTGTCAACTTCAGGACTTCCTCTCTGTAGGCTGCCTCGTCTCCCTTTGAAATAAGTCCGACTACAGTAGTGTCGTCAGCAAATTTGACGATGCGGTTGTTGTTGTGGGCCGGACTACAGTCGTAGGTGTAGAGACAGTATAGGAGGGGGCTTAGCACACAGCCCTGTGGGGAGCCGGTACTAAACCTGTGAGTGGAGGAGAGGTGGGGGCCGAGTCTCACAGTCTGGGGCCGGTTGGTGAGGAAATATTTTATCCAGGCACATATGAGAGTGGGGAGGCCAAGAGTGACCAGTTTATCAATGAGAATGTCCGGAATGATTGTGTTGAAAGATGAGCTATAATCCACAAAGAGCATCCGGACGTAGTTCTGCCCCTGCTCCAGATGGCTCAGCATAGAAGGATAGGGAAGGAACCCGGAGCACCCGGAGGAAACCCATGTGGTCACAGGGAGAACATGCAAATGCCAAACAGACAGCACCGGAGGTCAGGATAGAACCTGGGTCACTGGCACTGTGAGGCAGCAACTCTACCATCTGTGCCGCTGTGCAGCCCACAATAATAACACAAGATCTGACCTTGGTGCACTTTGAAGTTCATGGATCCAAGATGGTGGTGATGGAAGGTAATGGGTAATGTCAGCGGCACTGAAGGTCAGTGAATTCACTTCCCGCTCTCTCAGAAAGCGTTCTGTGATCAGGTTGGGAGGCTGAGTACAACGGCCTCAGTGCCCGGTAGTGGACGGGCACCCGCGGCAGCCGATGGACGGCATGATGTTGGCGATCACGGATCATGATGTTGGCGATCACGGGTCGTGATGTTGGCGATCACGGGTCATGATGTTGGCGATACACGAATTCCACACGAGGATCCATTTAACTCGTGAGTAATATGATTTGTGGGAAGGGACTGCAGATGCTGGTTTATACCGAAGATAGACACAAATTGCTGGAGTAACTCAGGCGGTTAGTCAGTATCTCTGAAGAAAAGGAATAGGTGACGTTTCAGATCAGAAACCTTCTTCAGACTGAAAGATAGAGAAGGCCAGAGCAAAACAGGACCGGCAACAAAGCTAGTATTTTTGCCAGCAACAATACCTCAGGAAGGGTGGCGATCATAATGGTCCATTGTTGGCTGGGGAAGATGTGATAAGGACCAAAGATCCTATAGCAAGCAAGATAGTGCACGCGATGAAAAAGACGTAGTACGGTCATGGGTAGGTTCATGGGTAATCTTCGGCACCATTTCCATAACCGCCTTCCGTCTCCGCCATAGCGGAGCAAAGATACTAGTGCGTAGACGGAAGCCGTTTACGGAAACATCCTCGTAAAAATCAAAGATCTTTGCTAAAAATCTTCTCCTCATTTTCTCTCTGCCTCTCTGCCCCGTTAAAGAGACTCACTGACGGGGGATAGAGTGCGGGCATGAGATCCGAAGCTACGGTTTCTTCCCCCATCACGCTCGCTGCCCGCCGCCCAAACTCCGGACCGGTCTGCTCTTTTTGCGGAAAAAATAACCAACTAATTTTGAAAAGGCACAGCGGAGACAGGAAGAGGGAAGCGTGGATTGGAAAGGTCTTCCCTTGTACACTGCCGTGTGGCCACAGCCTCTTGGCCCTCAGTGCCCCCTCTACCCTTGCACAGTCCGATCCCAATCCCGGGGCTTTGAATCCAAAACATTAAAAAAGAAAATTAACAGAATTATAATTTTTTAACATATTAATCATTAACAAAAAGTAACAGAATTATGAATCATGAATCTAACACTAGTTGGAACTTGCTTACACTTTGTGGGATTCCGTACCACAGAGGGCAGTGGAGGCCAAGTCACTGGATGGATTTAAGAGAGAGTTAGATAGAGGTCTAGGGGCTAGTGGAATCAAGGGATATGGGGAGAAGGCAGGCACGGGTTGTTGATTGGGGATGATCAGCCATGATCACAATGAATGGCGGTGCTGGCTCGAAGTGCCGAATGGCTTCCTCCTGCACCTATTTTCTATGTAACTCTATGTAACTATATCACACACACAAACTGTTCCCCCCACAAAGCTGATTACACTGCGAGAGGGATATACAAAGTCGAGTCGGGTCGGGTTTACTGAAATGGCCGTTGAAAAGGCTGATGTTCCGCTCCGTTGCGTACTACACATCAGCCCAATGGTTTTAGCATGAGTGCACTATCTTGCTTCCTTTAGGATCTTTGATAATGACAGGAATACAAGGATGCGAACAGTGGAACTGGTAGGATAACTAGGGTGGGGAGGTGGAGTGAGAAAAAAAGAGAGAATGCAGGAATTACTTGAAATTAGAGAAAGCAGTGTTCATACCGCAGCTTTGTAAGCTGCCCAAGCAAAATATGAGATGCTATAATATGATTTGACTGGATAACATACAGACCAAGCTATTCACGGTTCTTAGTACACATAACAACAATACATTAAACTAGCTATGCTGATTGTAAATTTAAAAAAGGAACTGTAGATGCCGGTTTACAAAAAGATTGTGAATTTTGTGTAAATATTGCCGTGTAATTGTAGTGTACGTCCGGGATCACTAGAGGGAGCACTGTGGCCTGTTTCTATTCTATTCTAGGTGTAAAAAGGAACTGTAGATGCTGGTTTAAACCAAAGATAGACACAAAAAGCTGGAGTAACTCAGTGGGACAGGCAGCATCTCTGGAGAGAAGGAATGGGTGACGTTTCGGGTCGAGACTGGAAGAAGGCTCTCGACCCGAAACGTCACTCGTTCCTCTCTCCAGAGATGCTGCTTGTCCCGCTGAGATAATCCAGCTTTTTGTGTTTATCTTCTATACTTTTCTAATTGTCAATCAGCACCCTAACTTGCAGCTACAGATTGTATTGTTCTTTAACATTCTCTTCACAACTTGCAGGGTCAGTTGTCCGTGAGCTATTTTCCATCTATACAACGTTACAGGCCGATGCTGTGGCAAAATTCAGAAGTGTAGCCTGAGATTACATGTAAAACTGTGTTAATAATAATAATAATAATAATAATAATATTTATTTATATAGCACTTTTCAACAAAACCAGTATTTGAACCAAAGTGCTTTACAGAGATTGATTAGATTAATTGAACAGATCAATGCAATAAATCCATACAAATCAAAAAAAGAGAAAAAAGAGAAAAAGAAAAAAGACATAGAAACAGTACACTATAGAAATCAACATGAAACGTCCCCCCACAGCAGAATTCACTGTGAGGGAAGGCACCAAAAATATCCAGCTCTCCCCCTCATAGTCCACCCGAGGTCGGGGCCTATATCTGGCCTCCTCAGCCAGCCCAGTGTCTTCAGGCCCTCTTGCCGTGAAGCTGGATCATCGGCGTCGGTGAACATCCATCAGCGGCCAGGACTGAAGCGGCCGCTTCCCCCCCGAAGACTGCAACGACCAAAGTTCACAGGCCGCGCCGGCCGAACCCCCGACACTGGCGATCTCGGATCCCAGGCTCCGCGGTGCTGTCAACGGTCACAGTGCCCCGGAGATTACCGCAAGGCGACCCGGTAAGGCATCGCCCGCTCCTTGTAGATGTCCCAGCATCTACACCGCCGTCGAAGCTGCAGTCCCCGCAGGAAACGCCGCTCAGCGCTGCTCCAGTTCGACTAGGCCGCACAGAGAGGACGAAGATGCGGTTCGGAGAAAAACCGCATCTCCGACCAGGTAGGACTGGGATTAAAAATAATTTCCCCCTTCCCCTCCCCCACCCACCACATAAAATAAGACCTCCAATAAACACCTGATATGAACAGGACTAAAAATAAAAATAAATAAGGGTGAAAGGACGGACAGCAGGAGGAGCGGCCATACACAACGGCGCATCACCCCCGCTGTCCGCCATCTTAACACTCGGATTCGGTCACCATTTGTGATGAAAACTTTCCCAGACTGCCAAAGATATTGTACTAGTGTGGAATAAGTGGCGTCACGGTTAATATTGTGGTCAAAAGGCTTATGGAACATTGACCTTCGTTAGTCAGAGTATTGAGTATAGAAATTGTGAGATCATGTTGCAGTTATATAAGATGTTGGTGAGGGAGTATTTAGAGTAGTGTGTTCAGTTCTGGGCACCATGTTACAAGAAAGATGTAGTCAAGCAGGAAAGAGTGCAGAGAAGATTTACGAGGATGTTGCCAGGCCTCTGGGGCCTGAGCTATAGTGAGAGGTCAAGCAGGCTGGGACTCTATTCCTTGGAGCGCAGAAAGATGAGACTTATGGAGGTGTATAAAATCATGAAAGGAATAGATTGCGTAAATGCACAGAGCCTCTTGCCTAAAGTTGGGGAATTGAGAACCAGAGGACATGGGTTTAAGGCGATGATTTAATAGAAACCTGAGGAGTAACTTTTTCACACAAAAGGTGGTGTGTGTGGGACGAGCTGTCGGGGGAGATAGTTGAGGCAGGGACTATCACAACATTTAAGAAACATTTAGACAGGTACATGAATAAGATAGGTTTAGAGAGTCATGGGCAAATGCAGACAGGTGGGACTAGTGTAGATGGAACACGTTGGTTGGTGTGGGCAAGTTGAGCCGAAGGACCTGTTTCCAGTACCAACCCCCCACTCCCTGTAACCCCCCCCCCTTTACTCTAACTCTATGTCCTCTAGTTGTATCTACCTCCAATAGGGGGGAGATTTTTCTTCAGTATTCAACGAGCTGACGAATGCCTACAATAATGGTCAATTGTTTCATTTAATTCTTGCTTTATGCATGAAAACCTGTCTCGTGGACCAGCTTCTGTTGTGGAGCGAAATGTGTAGCTTTTACTCCTTCACATATAACCATTGCTCATAGGAGATAGTGGTTATGTAATTCTTCACCACCAAGGCTTAGAATGGCTCGGAATACATGTGATCAGCATGCAGTCAAGGTATAGTCAACCACTTTGTTGAGTGGTGTGGGCTGAATCACCTGTAGCTCAACACCGATAAGACTAGGAGTTAGTGTACCAAGGAGTACAAATACCTTGGAGTGTACCTGGACAGTAAACTGGACTGATCAAGGAACGTTGAGGCCCTGTACAAGAAGGGACAAAGACGGCTGTACATTTTGAGAAAGCTCTATTCCTTCAACATCTGCAGCACTCTTTTACTAAAAGATCACCTATTTAAGTCAGAGATGAGGTAAAACATTTTCTCTGAGAGGGTCTGATAAGGACAAGGGCAGCAGGTGCATGGAAACTCTATAATCTGCATGTTTTTTAAAGGTCACATACTATCCTACTTTAGAAATATCTCATTGGTCCTTCATTGTCACAGGGCAAAGATCATGTGAGTTCCCACAGCAGCAGTGGAGTTGCTGCCACACAGAGCCAGAGTCCCAGGTTCGATCCTGACTATGTCTGTATGGTGTTGGTACATTCTCCCCATGACCTGTGTGGGTTTTCTCCTGGAGCTCTAGTTTCCTCCCACATTCCTAAGACATACAGGTTTGTAGGCTGATTGGCTGAATATGATTGTAAATTTCCCCCAGTTTGTGTAGGATAGTGTTAGTGCGCGGGGATCGCTGGTCGGCACGGACTCGTTGGGCCGAAGGGCCTGTTTCCTTGTTCTATCTCTAAACTAAACTAAACTAAACAGTTCTGTTGGACTACCGTAGTTCCCGAAGATGGTTTTCAAAGAGTGATTAGGGATGGCCAATAAATGTTAGCCTGGACATCCCAAAAATAAATTAGAAAATCTCTTTGCAATTCCCTTTTTCACAAAGTGGCAGAAGCCGTGTCTTTGAATAATATTGAGACAGCTAGATAACTATTTGATAAGCAAAGGTCTTAAATGTGCTGGGCCAGACCTCATAAAAAGTTGAGGCTAAAACTAAATGGTGGAGTTGGCTACTTGGCCTACTCCCATTCCAATTTGTATCTTTTATATTTGTGCAAATGTACTGCTCCATGTAGTTTACATCATCCTACTCTCTGTTCTCCTGTTTGTAATAAACACCAATCCTCTTCCCCAAGCTGGCATACACTAGTTGGCCTTTGATGGCTTCCACTTTAGCAATGTCATGATTTTAAAATTCTCATCCCTGTTTTCAAATCCCTCACAATCTCTGGAAACTCTTCCATCCTGTTCAATGTCTGAAGGGGATGGGGACAATGAATGTGACCTTACTTGGTTGTACCAAGGACACTGGCCCTCAGTAGAAATAGTTAGAATCTCTCCATTGAGTTACCATTGACACACGGCTGTGCCAGACAACGGGAAGAAAGATACACACAAAATGCTGGAGTAACTCAGTGGGCCAGGCAGCATCTCTGGAGAGAAGGAATGGGTGACGTTTCGGGTCAAGACCTGAGAAGGAGGTGTGAGGATTATGTGTCTGGGCTCAAAGTAAACATTCCATCTTACTGCTGTCAATTAGCCTCCGAAAGGGTGTTTAAATACAGCAGGAAGTAGAAATTTTGACAGAAACTACACATCATGTCCATAGAGAAATATAGAAATATTCACCAGGAATGGACAATAATAACCATATATCGAAGAAGAGTCCCGACCTGAAACGTTACCTTTTCATGTTCTCCAGAGATGCTGCCTGGCCTACTGAGTTACTCCAGCACTTTGTGGGGTTTTTTTGTAAACCAGCATCTGCAGTTCCCTGGACCTACAATTTAAGTGCATCGGCAATGTGTTTGACAGGCTAGATCGACTGTGAAATTATCCCACACTTGGAATTCCTGTATGCTTCCTGTATGCAATCTTTCACAAAACATTTCACTTGCAAAGCAAGACTCAAGAGAAACAAACAAGCAAAGCAAAAGTATATTTTATTTATTTTGCCAAAAGGTTTGACCCTCTTAATGCATAGAAAAGGAATTGTGGACCTGAAATTACTTTTCTCACAGCAGATGTAAAGAATACAGGTGTTAAACACAAACAATACATAGTGAAACCAAAATGGCCTGAGCAACTTAATGGCAAAGTTTTAACAGGACAATTTAACCTATGAATAATTTGTATTCAATAATAAAGCAATGGAGACAGTTTGTTTCACAAACACCATGATTGCAAACGCCCTAACTCGAAATATTTCATTTTGAGACAAAATCCATTGTAAAGAATATAAAATATTTTAAAAGATTAAAATTGAGAACATGTACAAATAAACGTTTTTGTAAAGGCTAGTGTATTTGCCAATATGCTTTGTATTTAGAAATATCGCATAATATAATTTATATTCAACTGAATCAAGCTCACGGCTGCACACACATATCTCCATTTTTGCATGCTTAATTGTACACACACACTCTCACTCACTAATTTTATTTCGCTCCACATTAACATAAAGCCCTCCCTTTAATTCATTTGTGCATGCAAGCATACAGTGCAGACAGAAAGTGATTAAATAACTTCAACGTTCCTTTTGTATCATATAATGACGGAACAATGATACCTGGCAGTGAGCACCATTTCCCCGAATTCACACAATACTACATATTTGTTCATTTCGCAGATGAGATGGCTTGGAATTATGGCTGGAGGCACAAGAGACTCCGGCACTGGGATCTTGACTCCAAACCCTTCTTCTGCACTGAGAGAGTGGAATGGTGATAACCCGTTCAAAGAAGGAGCAAGTTGGACAATACTTGGCATGTTATGGCTGAAGATAGACACAAAATGCTGGAATAACTCACCGGGACAGGGGGCATCTCTGGATAGAAGGAATGGGTGACGATTCAGGTCAAGACCCTTCTTCGGACTATAGACCAGGTATAGATGAATGCAGGTGAGGATGGGTGGATGGGTGGATGGGTGGCTGGGGTCAGGTATGGGAAAGAATGGTGGAGATAACAACAGAAGCTGGGATGTGATAGACGGAGGTAACCAGGGATTGCAGGTGCTCAAATCCGATGGGAAAAGAAGAGAGAGTTTGGGACCAAATAAGGGAGGAGGTGAAACGCGGATGGGAAATGTGGATAAGGAACCTGGTGAAAGGAGTGTGGGGGTGATAGGCAGATGATGTGCATGAAGAAGAAATTGGGCGAAGGATGGAAGCATATATTGAGAGAACATTCTTCAGCGGTCGCCCAGAGCTATATGGATAGAACTTCGAAATAGGAAGAGCATGATTACATTGATGGTACTGTATTGTAGGCCTCCCAATAGTCAATGTGAATTAGGTAAACAGATGTGTACGGAGATTACAGATGGTTGCAAAAATAATAGGATGGTTTTAGAGAGAGATATTGGCTTCCTTTATAATGAAGGAGCTGGTTATCAACTTGAGGAAGCAGGGTGGAGTATGTGCCCCTATCAGCATCAATGGGGCCAAAGTGAAAATGATGGAGAGCTTTAGGTTCCTTGGAGTGAATATTACCAATGTCTGCCGTGGTCCAAACATATATTGAAGTGGAGGAAGAAGGCACGTCGACGCCTCTACTACCTCAGGAGACTGATGAAATTTGGCATATCTCCATTGAACTCTTATAAAGTTCTACGGATGCACCATAGAAGGCATATAGTCAGGTTGCGTCATGGCTTAGTTTGGGCACAGCTCCATACTTAACTGCAAGAAGTTAAAGACATTTGTGAAAATTGCCCAATCTATCACACTGACCAGACTCCCCACCATCAACTCCATCTAGATATCATACTGCTTCAAGAATGCAGGCAAAACAAAGACTTTTCCCAACCCTGTCATTTATTTTTCTCCGCACTTCTACCGGGCAGAAGAGACAGAAGCTTGCACCACCAGATTCAGGAACAGCTTCTTCCCTTGTGTTATCAGACTTCTGAACTGTCCTTCTATAACCTAGGGTACAGTCAGATACTCCTCTACCTCATTGCAGACATTGGGATTTATCTTTTTTCACCACAATGGTGAGAACCATATGGCCTAAGATAGACACAAAATGCTGGAGTAACTCAGCAGGACAGGCAGCATCACTGGAGAGAAGGAATGGGTGATGTTTCGGGTCGATACCCTTCATCAGACCACTCTCCTTCACTACCTATTGTATTTGTATTTGGCTTGGTTCTATTTGGGTGTAGTATTATTTGATTTGATTGCGTGCAAAACAAAGCTTTTCTTTGAATCTTGGTGCACGTGACAATAATAAACCGAAGCCTAAATCTAAATCTTGATCAACTACATTGCATCGGGCTTGATCAGAATGAAATAGACACAAGCTCGCAGAGGTCCAGTAGGAGAGTCTGTTTGCAGGTAAGGGGGTCGCGAACAAAAGTGAGAGGATTTCAAAAGTAGGATAGCAAGAGTACAGGGGCAGCATGTTCCTGTTGGAGTGGAGGGCAAGGCTGGCAAGTTTTGGGGACCCTTGGTAACGAGAGATGTTCAAGCTCTGGTCAGGAAAAAGGTGACATATTTTAGGCAGGTTTAGGTTCAAGTCATTTATCAGTTTAAGAGGTGTAGGAGTCCACGTAAGGAAGGAATCAGGAGGGCAAAAAGAGGCATGAAATGGGGCTGGCAGGCAAGATAAAAGAAACTCCCAAGAGATTCTACGGGTATATTAAGAATAAAAGTGTGACGAGGGAGAGAATGGGTCCTATATAGATCAGCTGGGCTGTCTTTGTGCAGAAGCTCAAGAAATGGGGGAGATATTAAATGAATATTTCTCATCTGTTTTTTATTGAGAAGATTATGAAAACTAAGGAATCGAGGCATAGCAGTTGTAGTGTCTTCGATTATTTACAAGGAGATATTAGTGACTTAAGGTGGACACATTCCCATGGCTTGATCAAGACATCTGTGAGTATAGGTAGACACAAAATGCTGCAGTAACTCAGCGGGCAGCAGCATCTCTGGAGAGAAGGAATGGGCGATGTTTCGGGTCGAGACCTTTCGTCAGACTGTGAGTACAGGTGCGTGGTTCCATGGAACCATGTGAATCAGGTGGATGGTATGGTAACGAAGGCTTTTGGCATGCTTGCCTTTATTTGGAAGAGTATTGATGCTGCTGGTCAAGTCATTCATGAGACTTATTTCATTGGAGCATAGGAGGCTGAGTGGTGACCTTATTGAGGTTACAAGATCATGGGAGGCATGGATAAAGAGAATGCTCACCTCTTTTCCCCAGGGTAGACGATTCTAAAACTAAAGGTTATAGGATTAAGGCAAGAGAGGAGGAACATAAGAGGGACCTCAGGGTCACCTTTTTTACTCAATACCTGGAGTATACTGACAGAGGAAGCTATAGAAACAGATAGAGTTATGAGGACATCTAAGCAGATGTATGGATAGCAAGGGTTAGAGGGCTCTGAGCAATCTGAATGCAAATGGGGCTAGCCCAGTATGCTGACTTGGTTGGCATGGACAAGGTGAGCTGAAGGCCCTTTTTCAATGCTGTACAGCTCCATGGTGGTTTGTGGGAGGGTCCAGAATGGGTAGGGGGACTGAGGAGGGCACAGGTTATCTAAAATTGGAGAATGTAGTTTATACCATTGCGTTGTCGGCTACCAAGACTACCTGATGGCATGAACACTGCGTTCTCTAATTTTAGGCAACCTGCCCTCTCCACACCCCCTCCTCAGTCCCTCTGTCCACTCAGATCCTTCCACACGTACCTTGCTCTTGCCCCCTCTCACCCACTCCCTCACCCACACCATACGCCCATCAACTCTACACACCTCCCATTGAGTGTGCAGGAAGGAACTGCAGATGCTGGTTTATACCAATGATAGACACAAAGTGCTGGAGTAACTCAATGGGTCAGGCAGCATCTTTGGAGAAAAAGGACGGGTTGAAGAAGGGTTCTGACCCGAAACGTCACCCATCGCCCATCGTTTTTCTCCAGAGATGCTGCCTGACCTGTTGAGTTACTCCAGCACTCTGTGTGTACCTACACGTCTCATTGACCACCCCCCCCCCCCCCCCCCCATTCCAACCAAATCCCCTTTCCTGTTCCAATCTATCCACGGCATCTCCCATATTTGATCCCATACTCCATCAGTATGGATATCAATACTCCATCAAACATTCCTATCAGATTCCATCATCTGTAATCCTTTAGTTACCTCCATCTATCAGGTCTCTGTTGTTATCCCCACCCTTCTCTCCCCCTTCCTGACTCTATCCACCCCTCCTCACCTGGTGTCTGCCATCTTTAGCTTGCCAGCTCCCCACCACCACCACCTTAACACTGTAATCTTCCCTTCACCCTTTCAATCCTGAGGAACGGTCTGGACGTGGGAAGGTCATTTCCCTCATCGGAAAATTGACAGACACAAAATGCTGGAGTAACTTAGCGGGACAGGCAGCATCTCTGGAGAGAAGGGACTAGGCCCTTCTTCAGACTGGTCTCCCATTCCTTCTCTCCAGAGCTGCTGCCTGTCCCGCTGAGTTACTCCAGCATGTTGTGTCTATCTTCGGTTTAAACCAGCATCTGCAGTTCCTTCCTACAACATCCCTCCTCGGAAATGCAGCTGTCTGATTATTAGCGGGATAATGCACGGCGTGAACTAGCTGATCCGGGTGCAATCTCGCCCCCTGTGCATTCACAAAGGAGTCGCAATCTGATAATTACCTTCAGGAGAGAGATCCAAGCTCCCAAAGAGCAAAATAACACACAAGAGTTACATTGCAAAAGTAAAAGTCGTTTTTTCAGCCAATGTTTAACACCAGACAAGCAAGACAAGGAGAGACTGCATCAAATGATAAACACTGGGAATAGTAACTAAAGACAAAAGACCAAATAGATACTTGTCTCCTACTCCCCATAAATCTTCGGGTTGGTGTTGGCCCCTTGTCAAAGGCGAGTGTGACAGAAATTGCATTGGGAAGTTCAGACGGCATTAGATTCGAATTTCAGGATGAAATTTGCTGCCTTTGCAGACATTCACGTGCATTATTCATTTTATTTTTGCATTTCGCATAAGCTCCGTGGGTTAAGGGGGAGTCACCACCAAGGAGAATGTTTGTTGGACTCTTGAACCGCTGCTGTGTAGATGATGGATATTCTCTCACTAAATGCCAGGGCAGAGGGCGGGGGAGTTGTGTATCATGTCACCTGCTTGGGCAAGTATCTCGAAGCGGTCGGGCTGGAATCTTGCCCGGACTGATCTGACCCCCGGCGAGTAAGATTCAGCATAATCATGAAGATATATTACATTCATATCCCTATTCCGAGTATAAATTGCACTTTACGTTGGGTTTACACCTCTGAGAAAGCACAGTGCGGAATCCGTGCTTGGTGCTATTCTGTCAGGGGCTAGGTCATTCTCACGTTACGAGCTGACGCAAGAGGTAAATTCGTGGTTGAGCACTTTGAAAGATCAAGAGTTTAACCGAGTTTTACACCTTTACTGAGAAATGCACCCAGTGCGAGTTACTCTTTAGCTAATCCTGTTGAAGTTTGTTTTAATAAGCAACAGTATGTTTTAATAAGCTGTTAAAGGGGCTTTGTTTTAAAGATAGAATTCCGGCCGCATCTATTGATGTGACCTCACGTTTGATATGTTTTAGCTGAATTTACGCATGTGCACACACACGGGAGATGAAATCTTTGAATGAGAGGATGTGCACACGGATGGGGGGGGGTGGGGGGGGGAATGCGCGGGCGTCATTAATCTGTCTGGGGTGACATGGCTCATGGGTTAGGCTGGGATCATTCTCTGCGGGGTGATCTTAGTGCGGGAGACAAGTGCAGGAGAGGTGCACTGACTGTGTGGGCAGAACTTTGGAAGTGATTGCCCACCAGTCTCAAAAACCGCTGTGTCTCCCTGTCCCTGGGATAGTAGGGGGCGATCAAACAGCACAATACCCCCCCTCCCCCTCCAACTCCAGAGGAATCCGCTCCCCGATGGGCCGCTACGGCGACAAGTGGCAGTTCGCCCACAGCCCGAGCTGCGCCCCCTCATCCGCCACCCCAAGAACAAGACGTACATTGCACACCATCAGCTTCTGCCCCTACGGGGAGCATGTTCCCCTGGAGTTGGAGCGGGGCTGGGCTGGAGTTGCTGCTGACTGTGGGTCTCTGGGATCTCCGTGCTTGCAGTGGGCCTGGGGGTCGGTGTCCCGTTGGTCCTGACGTCTCCGGCCACCCCCCTGGACAGGAGCTGAGACTGGGGACTGTACCGCCCTTGCCCCCTCCCTCTGCAACTGCGAACAACCCCACTCTCCTGCTCACCTGCAAGGGCGGTACAGTTCCCAGTCTCAGCTCCTGTACCGGAGACGTCAGGACCAACAGGAACCCGCTCCCCGATGGGCCGCTACGGTGACAAGTGGCAGTTCGCCCACAGCCCGAGCTGCGCCCCATCATCCGCAACCCGGGTTCCTCTGGAGTTGGAGCGGGGCTGGGCTGGAGTTGCTGTTGGATGTGGGTCTCTGGGATCTCCGTGCTTGCAGTGGGCCTGGTGGGCCTGGGGGTCGATGTTCCATTGGTCCTGACGTCTCCGGTGACTGGCATAGCTCTGCTGGCATCGCCGGCGTGAAGACAGTGCAAAGCCCCCGCGCCGGTGCAATGGGCGGGGAACTGGAGAGGGGAGGAAAGGGGTCACACACATGGCCGGGAAGCAGAGGGGTGTAGGTGGGGGTGGTGACAGATAGGGCCAACAATGAGTGGAGAAAGGCAGAAACACCGACGTGCAAAGGAGACCTACAACAGTGCATGATCTCTCTCGCGTTATGGCAGGTGACTATCGCTGGGAAACTGAAGGGAGCGACAATCTGCTGCTGCCTGCCCGCTGAGTTAAAGAGTTCCCACGGTAGACTCACGATACACTGAGGTAAACGCACGGGCCACTACGCTCTTAAATCGAGTTAAAATGTTTCAATTATTAACCACAAGAGTAAAAATTGACGCGTGGAAAATTTCAAACACGTTTGATTTTTTGCAAGAGTAGACAAGTTACACGAGAACCTGCCATTAGCGTCACGATGCACTACGTTGCGTCCACTAATGCCGTACGTTAATCGTACGTTGTTACCACGAGGTTTAACCCGGTTACTTCTTGTGTCAGCTCGTAACGTGAGCATGGCCTTTTATAGGCAGCAGGAGCTACTCGTGTCAGCACAGGTATCAATGGTCTGTATTTGGCTCTTCACAAAGCAACGGAAAGTGAGGTCCTGGTGATTGATTTACTGGGGATCCTGAGCTGAAAGGTCCTTTTTGAATACCCGTAAATGTCTTAATAACCTCCAGACGCCGACGTAGTTTTCCGTCAGCTGGTCGCGCTGGTGTCCCGGCGCTTCTGTGGACTCGCTCCCATTCTCCCTGGGCTCTGTCTCGGCATCTCCCCGAAGTTCAAACTCCTGGGCTGCCCCTGCGGGAGATGCTGTCTCTTCCACCTCGTCCCCTTTGATCAGTTCTTCCAAGTCGTCGTACTTGGCCTGCTGCCTGGTGTCGAAGTATTTGGCCGCGCAGTAGGTGACGGAGCCCACCGTGTTGACCACCACGCCGGCGATGAACAGGGAGGTGGGCTCCACCTCTTTGAAAGCCAGCATGCCCACCGTGATGGTTGCGACGCTCTTCACCACGCCGACGAAGCTGGTGGTGACGGCCGAGTTGATGTAGGTGCAGTGCAGGGTGGTGAAGTTCATCAGGCAGCCGAGCAGGATGCAAGAGGCGAAGGTGCAGCCGACCGCAGGATCCTGCCAGCCCGGGTACGACCAGATGTGGATGACATCCATGCTGGCGAAGCTGCATAGTAGCAGGATGGGCGAGGCGGTGACGGCGATGGTGTACTGGGCGGTCAGGGGCCCGTGGGCGTGCTCACCGCTAGTCTTCTGTATCACCACCAGGTAGGCAGCGTGAACCAGCACCGCCAACACCCCGGTCACGTAGCCAATGGGCTCTCCCGTGAGATCACCGGCCCCTAGGGGAAACGACAGGCTGGTGAGGGAAAAATATCTAATAGACTCCGGCCTTTGGGTAGGGAGGAACTGCAGGTGCTGCTTTAAACCGAAGACAAGACACAAAATACTGGAGTACCTCAGCGGGGCAGGCAGCATCTCTGGAGAAAGGGAATAGGGTCGAGACCCTTCTTCTGAAGATTGGGTTCCGACCAGAATTGTCACCTATTCCTTTACTTCTGAAGAAGGGTCTAGACTTGAAACGTCACGTATTCCTTCTCTCCAGAGATGCTGCCTGACCCGGTAAGTTACTACAGTATTTTGTGTCTATCCAACTTCTGGCCTTGGTTCCAACCCTCGACAGTCCCCCCTGTAACCTGCCACGTTGCTCCGCCCCTCTTCTCTCCCAGCCCACCCCCTACAATCAGTCTGAAGAAGGGTCCCCACCCGAAATGTCACCTATCCATGTTCACCAAAGATGCTGCCTGATCCGCTAGGTTATTCCAGCACCGCTCACAATAAATGTCACCGGCTGCATTTCAGCGCACTGGCGTCTCAGTACGGAACATGCATAGCGAGAATAGACACAAAATGCTGGAGTAGATCAGCGGTGCAGGCAGCATCTCTGGAGAAAAGGAATAGCTGACGTTTTGGGTCGGAACCCTTCTCTCTCCAGGGTCTGAAGAAGGGTTCCGACCCGAAACGTCGCGTATTCCTTTTCCCCAGAGAGAGATGCTGCCTGTCCCACTGAACTACTCCAGCATTCTGTGTCTATCTTCGGTGTAAAACAGCATCTGCAGTTGCTTCCCACACACGCATGGCGAGGAACGGCAGATGCTGGAATCTCAAGCGCATCACAGTGCAAGAGGAACTCAGCGGGTGGGGTTAGGCAGCATCTATGGAGGGTGTTGGTGTTCCCGATGTGTCGTCTGTCCATTTTCATCCACAGATCCTCCCGGACCCGCCGAGTTCCTTCAACACCTAATGTTTTGCGCAAGCACCAGTCGAACCAGTAACTGGGGCAGTGTTTAATTTATCTAAGCTTACTTTAGAGATATATCATGGAAATTAGCCCTTCGGTCCACCAAGTCCACATTGACCATGGATCGATCATCCGTTCATACTTGTTCCATGTTATTCCACTTTCTCACCCACTCCCAACACACCAGGGGCAATATACAGAGACCAATTAACCTACAAACTCACGCGTCTTTGAGATGTGAGAGGACCGGGAGGAAATCCACGCATTCACAGGGAGAACGTGCAAACTCCACACAGACAGCAGCCGAGATCAGGGTCGAGCCCGGGTTTCTGACGCCGTGAGCCCTACCAGCCGCACCACTATAATAATGATGGGCAAATGGATAAATGTATCTATATATAATGTCGATTTCTCTCCGTTTTAGTCCTGGATGTCTCTGGGAATGTGTTCATGCAACTAGAGGTGTTCTCCAAAGATGCTGCCTCGCCCGCTGAGTTACTCCAGCACTTTGTGGTTTTTTTTGTAAACCAGCATCTGCAGGTCATTGATTCTACCAGTTGAACTATTCGATCTAGTTGATAAGTCTGATTTATTTGATATGTTCCGTTATCCTGGAGCTATACAAGAATGTCTATCCAAAGTTTTGGCGCAACTCTCGCGATTGCAAATTAACCTTCTCTAACGCTCACTTTCATGAATAAACTGAACGACACGCGTCTTCTGCAAAGTCAACGGCGAGAGAATAGACACGGAATGCTGGAGTAACAGCGGGATAGGCAGCATCTCTGGCTAGAAGGAATGGGTGACGTTTCGGGTCGACACCCTTCAGGCTGAGGGAGACACAGAGATAAGGAAGTGCAAGAGATCAAAAGAGATGCAGACCAAGGAAAATGTAGAATAGACCACTGTTAGCTAGGAGAAAGTGGCAACAAACAACAGATATACCATGTAATCAGGTGACAGTCAGACCGGTCGGATAACTGGGAATGGGGAGGGATGGAGAGAGGGAAAGCAAGGGTTATTTGAAGTTGGAGAAGTCAATATTCATACAGCTAGGGTGTAAGCCAGGGAGGGTGGGGAGATTGCCACGGGGTTACTGACCTGCCAGCGCGGCTCCGCAGGTAGTGAGCAGGACCGCTGCACTGACGCCGATGGAGGGAACGCCATTCTTGAGAAGGCAAACTCCGATGATGAGAGTGACGAGGGGTAGGCAGCGCTTGAAGACAACGTACATGGGGAGGCTGAGTCCCCGGAGTGACCACAGTGTCAAGCAAGACTGCAGGGTGGAGAGCAGCGTGACGCTGGCGAAGACCTTGGCCAGGCTCAGGCTGAAAGGCGGCACATCTATCTTGCCCAGTCTTCTGAGGATCTCCAGGGTCAGGGCGGCCGTGCTGCTGGTCAGACACTGGACTAGAGTCAAAAAGATAAAATCGTACCGAGAAATCAGAATTTTCAGCAGAATGTTCAAAGATCCGGAAAACACTCCATGGGCAACAGCCACCGAGATCCCCAGAGTCCGGCCTTTACAGGGCGGCATGATGCTTCGGCTGTGAAACCAATTTGGAAAAGGGTCTCTCTCGGCAGTACTTTAGCCTTTGGGCACCGATCGCCACGGACACTGAGCTCTGGCACCGCCTACCTTCTCTCTGCCTCCATTCATTCAACTAAAGGCGGGGGCGGGAGGATTTACCGGACTGGGGTTGAAACTGAGCTGGGGTTGAACACTTTATTAATGACCGCCCATTCAAAAATGCTGCAAAGTCAAACGCAAACGATCCGGAGTGCTGACGCGTGGAAACCAGTTGCATGTGCACTTTTCCCCCATTTATTTAATTAAGTGAGTAGCATTTTTTTCCTCTGCATTTCGTTTCGTCGCTGTATGGTACGACTAGCGGTGAGTCACTGCCCAAGGGTCGCCTCCTGTCAACTAAATGCAGAAATCATTCACCACTCTTAAAACCCCCCGTCCATAAAAAAAATCGACGCAGAATTCGATGTTTGGTTGAAATAAAACATAGCTCTAAGTGCACAAGATGTCAGGCGCTGGTCAGAATCCAGCCTCTGACAACTGGTTAGCATAAATGATTATCTCACATTAGCTGAGTAGATTTTCTCCACGCGAAGGTAACACCCTGCGGGGCGTTAAACAGGGGTCTGAGCCACATAGACTGGAGGCGCGTTAGAGCAGATTCTCCTGCAATCGGACATTAGTGCCGCTTATTTCCATCAACTTCTGTATTTTGTAACAAAACGTTGAAGTAGTGTAAAGCGCTGTATGTTATAAACGTTCTCCCAAATGTGTGCATATATGTATAATTGATTTATAGAATGAATGGAGGATTTTGTATAAGCATCATGTAGAGAAATATGGAGGAAGGAACTGCAGATGCTGGTTTAGACACAAATGCTGGAGTAACTGACCCGCTGAGTTACTCCAGCATTTTGTGTCTACTATTATGCAGAGAAATCTACCCAACACAATATCTGACTTCGATCATTAGATGAAGGAAAAGCAAAAGTGAAATGTACACATTTAAGAATGATTTTGCACATGATTTGGAATCCAGAAATTACATTATTGGAGTCAAATATCCCTTTACTGAAATTGTTTTTTTTATTTTGGCGGTGACTATCTATCTCAGTTCCTTTAAGTGGGAGCCCATGTTACCACATTTGCTAACCTACCGTCGCAGCTTCTGGATGAACAGATAGAAGGGAAGATCTGCACTGCGAATTCAACAGCTCTCATTAGATTTCCACGTTGCTTCCTGACGTATGCGTTGGACATTAACGGAGTGGTGATGTTAATGGTCACTGCCTCTGCCGAGCTTTATTTCTTAGCATCATTAATCACCAAGGCAATTTGGCTAGTCTTGCCTCTGCTGATTTTTAAGGAAGGCTATCAAATTATTAGCATTGCGCACCCAGACTCCATGGCCGCATCTGGGTTCAAACCGCTTCAAACCACCTTCGCTTCTCCTGAGAAACTTTTCAAAATGCCACAATTTTCAAGCAAATTCCCAAATTTAACCCGAATATTTATTCTGTAACAACGGCTTGGTACTCATTTGTGGTCGTAGTACTTATTAGGGGCAGCCCTAAAACTAAAATTGTTTTGGTGCAGAAGATTATTTAACCCATAGAGTGCATGGTTGTTCCAAGGAGAAAATTTCTCAACCCTTTGAGTAAATCTCCATTGCATTTATCGGACCCTCACAAGCTTCCTGAAGTGCAGAAGACACTTATTGACTAGTACGGGTGTCAGGGGTTATGGGGAGAAGGCAGGAGAATGGGATTGAGAGGGAGAGATAAACCAGCCAAGATTGAATGGCAGAGTAGACTTGAAGGGCCGAATGGCCTAATTCTGCTCCTATAACTTATGAATTAATGAAGTTAAATTTGAAAGCAATATAGTAGTGTAGTTGTGATCTAATGTTGTTTATACAAATTCACCGATGCCTGGGTGAGGGTGTCTGATGTTTAAAGACCCAAAACACCCAATGACCCCAGGTTACATCACTGATGATGTGTTCAAGAGACGTATACATCAAGAGATGTCTTTTTTTATCAATCAGTGTGCTGGCTAAACCAGTGGCGTCCAGGAATAGACTGGTTGACAACCAAGAATAGGGTGGTGACGACTGGAGGGACAGTGAACAGCTCGGAAAGGGGGTGGCAGCCCAAACCGCATCCTCTGAGAGGAGGAGACCCAATCAATCTACAGATCAACTCATGAAAAAATATCCCCAGGGGTGCCTGGGGGGGGGGGGGGGGGGGGGGGGGGGGGGTTGGGATGAGCACCCCAACTTGATGGATCAAAGGTTAACGACTAATGGCAATGGACAACCGACTATGTGTATGAAATGCAGATATGGTAAGGTCTGCAAAAGCAGCCGAGGCCTGAAGATTCACCAGACCTGGATGAAGTGTTTGGAGGGACTGGGAGTGTCACATTGCACAGGTATTTTACCTGGAGAGACGCAGGAGGAGCCAGGCCCGGAAGCACCCCATAGAGCCTGAAGCCTCCAAGTGGCACAACTAGTCCCTCAGAACAGACCTCCAGAGAAGGTTGGAGTCAAATGGCCTCAGGCCTGCAAGACGGCAGTCTGGCATCAGTTCGACGAGGACGTCGACAAGGTGCTAGTAGCAACAGTGAAGGGAGGCGTGGACCGAAGGCTGCGGACGATGACGACAATCATCATCAGCCTAGCTGTGGAAAGGTTTGGAGCAGTGGAGAAGAAGCCGGCCAGAACACTTTTCACCATGAACCAACGAGCAACAAAGATCCACAAGATCTGACAGGAGCTGAAGTCCCTCAAGAAGCAAAGAGGCCAGCGAAGAGCAACGTCCCCCCCTTGGTTGAACTGCAAACCACTCTGAGGAAGAAGCTGATGACCCTCCGTAGAGCTGAGTGGCACCGAAGACGCCAGAAGGAAAGAGCCAGGAAGCGAGCATCCTTCATAGGAGTTTGGCTTGGTCTAAGGAGGAGATTGACCGGCACATCCAGACGACCTACAGTGACCCCATCAGGGAGCAGGAGCTGGGCCAGTGCAACATCCTGATAAAACCACCTCCACCCATCAAGGAGTTTGATAGTAGAGAGCCACTCCTAAAAGAGGTCCAGGATGTTGTGAAGAGAGCATGATTTGGCTCAGCCCCTGACCCAAGCAGAGTCCCCTACAGGGTCTACAAGAACTGCCCTTTGTTACTAAACGGCTGTGGAAGATCCTGAAAGTCATCTGGAGGAGAGGGAAAGTGGAGCAACAGTGGCAATTCGCTGAAGGAGCATGGATCTCAAAGGAAGATTCCAAGAAGATCGATCAGTTCAGGATC
The DNA here is from genome assembly GCF_028641065.1 of Leucoraja erinaceus. Classification (NCBI taxonomy): domain Eukaryota; kingdom Metazoa; phylum Chordata; class Chondrichthyes; order Rajiformes; family Rajidae; genus Leucoraja; species Leucoraja erinaceus. The sequence goes on from NC_073381.1 coordinate 74,450,978, forward strand.
ATCTCCTTGCTAAGCGTTGAAGGCAAGATCTTCTTCAGCATAGTGGCGAGGCGGCTGACCAACTTCCTCTCCAACAATGGCTACATCGACAGCTCAGTGCAAAAGGGAGGCTTATCTGGAGTGCCGGGGTGTCTAGAGCACACGGGAGTGGTGACCCAGCTCATCAGAGAAGCCAGTGAGAACAAGGGAGACCTGACAGTGCTCTGGCTTGACCTGGCCAACGCCTACGGCTCCATCCCGCACAAGCTGATCCAGACAGTCATGACCAAGCATCATGTGCCGGGCCAAGTGGCAGATCTCATCCTGGACTATTACAAGCAGTTCAGCATGAGAGTCTCATCAGGGTCAGTAACATCAGAGTGGCACAGACTGGAGGTTGGGATCATCACAGGCTGTACCATCTCTGTGATCCTTTTTGCCTTGGCGATGAACATGATCGTCAAGTCTGCTGAGCCAGAGTGCCGGGGCCCTCGGACCAAGTCAGGAGTGCGCCAACCACCAATCAGAGCCTTCATGGACGACCTGGCTGTCACCACTGAGTCAGTGCCAGGAGGTAGGTGGATTCTGCAGGGGTTGGATAAACTGATTGGATGGGCAAGGATGAGGTTTAAGCCAGGAAAATCAAGGTCACTGGTGCTGAAGAAAGGCAAAGTCATGGACAGGTTCCGCTTCAGCATCGAAGGGACACCAATCCCAACTGTCTCTGAAAGGCCAGTGAAGAGTCTTGGCAAGGTGTTTAACAGCAGCCTGAAGGATACAACATCTGTCCAGGCAACCTGTCAGGAGATGGAGAGTTGGTTGAAAGCAGTGGACCGGTCGGGGCTTCCCAGCAAGTTCAAGGCATGGATTTACCAGCATGGTATCCTGCCAAGGATACTCTGGCCACTGCTTGTCTACGAAGTCCCAATCTCCATCGTAGAGAGGTTGGAGAGGAATGTCAGCATCTTTCTCAGGAGGTGGCTGGGATTGCCCAGGAACCTTAGCAGCATCGCCCTTTACGGAAATAACACCAAGCTCCAGCTGCCCCTGAAGTCCCTGGAGGAGGAGTTTAAGGTGACTCGGGCCAGAGAGGTGATGCTGTACAGGGACTCCAGCGACCCCAAGGTGGCTCAGGCAGGGCTGGAGGAGAAAACTGGGAGGAAGTGGAGAGCCGGCGAAGCCGTGCTGCAAACAAGAGTCTCGGATACGCCAGAGTCCTGGTGGGAGCAGTGACTCGGGGAAGAGCGGGCCTGGGAATCTTCCCAACTCCCCAGTTTGACAAGGCCAAGGGGAAGGAGAGGCGCAGGCTGGTCCAGGAGGAAGTGAGGGCAGTGGTGGAGGAGGAGAGGTGTACCAGAGCAGTTAGATTGGGGCAGCAGGGGGCCTGGACAAGGTGGGAGCAGGCCATGGACCGAAAAGTCACATGGACTGAGCTCTGGCAGGCTGAACCACAGTGCATCAACTTCCTGGTTCAGTCAGTGGATGATGTCCTGCCCAGCCCATCGAACCTCTTCATTTGGGGCAAAGCGGAATCTCCAGATTGCCCGCAATGCTCAGGCAAGGGGGCGTTGGAACACATCCTGAGCTGCTGCCCAAAGACTCTTGGGCAGGGCCGGTACACATGGCGTCACGACCAGGTTCTTAAACCCCTTGCAGAAGCCATCAGCATGGGAATCAGCAGCTGCAGACGAGAACGGCCCACCACCCAGATGATCACCTTTGTGAAGGCCAGAGTGCAGCTGCCAAGAATCACAGCAGCCAGGAATCCGTCAGCAATCCTGGCGACTGCGCAGGACTGGCAGCTTTCCGTAGACCTGGTGAAACAGCTGACGTTCCCACAGCACATTGCCACGACCACCCTGAGGCCAGACATCCTCCTGGTCTCAGAGGCGACCAAAAACATCGTCTTGTTGGAACTGACAGTGCCGTGGGAGGACCGTCTGGAAGAGGCCCACGAGAGGAAGATGGCCAAGGCAAGGTGTATGCCCATCGAGGTTGGCTGCAGAGATCTTGCAGGGCCTTGAATGCATTCGGCATCAACGGAATGGAGAGAAGAGCCATCAAGAACACCACAGTGGCAGCGGAGAAAACCTCGAGATGGTTCTGGATCAGGAGAGGAGGTCCATGGGAAAGAGTGAATGCCACCTGAACACAAGCTGTGGTTTGATCAACCACGGCTGGGTCGCCTGGGTGAGGGTGTCTGATGTTGAAAGACATGAAACACCCAATGACCCCACGTTACATCACTGATGATGTGTTCAGGACCATCAAGAGATGTATTTTTTTTTAATCAATCTCACTTGTAGTCCATTTATTTTATTATTTTATTCTTATGGTCCATTTGTAGATGTCTATTTCTGAAATCTCGAATCCCATTTGATTTGCTAACTGTTATCTCAACATGTCCCATTTCCAAGGAAATGTGTATATAGGAGACACGGGAAACTGTAGATGCTGGAAACCTGAGCAAAACACAGTGCTGGAGTAACTCAATGGGTCAGACAGCATCTGGGGAGGGAATGGAAAATAGATGATTCAGTCTGGTATATACACACAATTCCTGCAAGTTCTTTAAAACTGTTCTATCTATATACTCTCATTTTGTTTCCTGCCAAAATGTTTCACTTCTGCAAACGGCCTGCTGTTGCTGTCAGCCTGTGTTATCTCGCAATAATCCAATACAACATTTCTATTGAGTTTTATTTCTTGATGCATGGTGCACATTGTCAAAGGCTAGACAAAGGCTACAATGCAACAGGATGGATTGGACGCTCTACTGGGGCAGCTCAGACAGGAATGAGACAACCTTTTGGCGAAGATACTATCTCACACTGGGAACACTCAATTAGCATCAGTGGAGAAACAGAATTAGTTACAGATCAATGATCCCTCGTTGGAACCTTTTCTAATGAATGATCGTCAAACAGAACTATCCCTCGGCATAGCTGCTGCTTGACCTGCTGGGGATGGTTCAGCATTATTCTGTTTTACAACAATTGTCTTTTCAGCTGGGTCATTACCTAGTTTCTAAAATGATAATACTATTCAAGTCCATGTCTTATTTAGTTTAGAACATAGAACATTACAGCACAAGAACAGGCCGATTCTAGCCTGTCCAAACCCTTAACAATCTATGTGCCGATTCAAAAGTCCCTTAAATGCCATTATTGTAGCTGCCTCCACAACCACCCCTAAAATCGCATTCCAGGGGCTCAGTGCCCTCTGTGTAAAAAAATGGCCCCGTTCAGCTCCTTTAAACTTTGCTCCTCTCACCTTAAAGCTATGCTCTCTAGTATTTGATTTTTACATTCAAGGAAAAAGGTTCTGACTGGCTACCCTATCTATGCCGCACAGAATTTTATATACTTCTATCAGGTCTCTCCACGACAATAGACAATAGGTGCAGGAGTAGACCAATTGGCCCTTCAAGCCAGCACCGCCATTCAATGTGATCATGGCAGATCATCCCCAATCAGTACCCCGTTCCTGCCTTCTCCCCATACCCCCTGACTCCGCTATTTTTAAGACCCCAATCTAGCTCTCTCTTGAAAGCATCCAGAGAACCCATCTCCACTGCCCTCAGAGGCAGAGAATTTCACAGACTCACCACTCTCTGTTAGAAAAAGTGTTTCCTCGTCTCCGTTCTAAATGGCTTACTCCTTATTCTTAAACTGTGGCCCCTGGTTCTGGACTCCCCCAACATCGGGAACATGTTTCCTGCCTCTAGCCTGTCCAAACCCTTAACAATCTTTCAATGAGATATCCTCTCATCCTTCTAAACTCCAGAGTGTACAAGCCCGGCTGCTCCATTCTCTCAGCATATGACAGTCCCGCCATCCTGGGAATTAACCTTGTAAACCTACGCTGCACTCCCTCAATAGCAAGAATGTCCTTCCTCAAATTAGGAACGACCTCCAGTGTTCCAGTGAAAACAACCCAAATCTGTCCAAATTTTTCCTGGAGCTAATACTCATTAATCTATGCAAAATTTTGGTAAACCTCCTCTGCACCCTTTCCAAAGCCTCCACATCCTATCCTTAATGGGGTGACCAGAACTGCACACAAGACTCCAAATCCAGCCTATTCAGTCCTATAAAGCTGCATCACTACTTCCTGACTCTTGTACTCAATGCCTTACTATAGACCTTCTTTACAACTCTATCTATTTGCACTTGCACTTTCAAGGAGTTATGCACTTGGACCCCAAGATCCCTCTGTACAACAATGCAGTTAAGGGTCATGCCATTTATTGCATCTTTTCCCTTTGCATTTGATCTCATTGAAGACCAGTATCCTGTGTGCAACACCTCACGTTCGGATTCAATCCATCTGCCATTTCTCCACCCATTTCTGTAGCTGATGTACATCCCGCTGCATACCTTGAAAGCCTTCCTCACAGTCCATGACCCTAGAAATATTAGTCATTTGCAAACTTACTAAACAACCCATCTACATTTGCATCCAAGTCATTAACAAATACCACAAAGAGCAGAGGTACTAGCACAGACCCCCACGGAACTTCAGTTAACAAACCGTCACTTTGAGGCATTCTTCAAGATGCAACATGTGTAAAACTCAAAAACGTTTATATTTAATATTTTGAAGTGTTATCTTTAATCAACAGGTGAGAGGGTGATAGTCGACGTTTGCTGTTACAATTGGATTTTAATTAGAGATATAGTGCCGAAACAGGCCCTTCGGCCCACCAAGTCCGTGCCGCTCAGCGATCCCTGCATATAAACACTATCCTCAGGACAATTTTTCCATTTCCAAAGACGTACATACCTGTACGTCTTTCAAGTGTGGGAGGACACCAAAGATCTCGGAGAAACCCCACATGGTCGCAGGGAGAACACACAAACTCCGTACAGACGCACCTGTGGTCGGGATCATACTCGGGTCTCCAGTGCTGCAAGCGCTGTAAGGCAGCAACTCTATCGCCGGTGCTGAGGACATCCGTGTTTGTAATATGTATGGATGACTGGAACGTGGGTGGCAAGGTCAGTAAATGTTTGGGTGACGCAAAGGTTGGCAGCATTGTTGATGGTCTTAGTGCTGCAGAGAAATATCAATGCGTTGGTGAAATGGGTTGAATATGGAAGATACAGTTTAATTGAATCAAATGTAAGATTACATATTTTGGGAGCACAATGAGGCTTGGACATGCACCATGACCAGTAAGGTCTTAGTGAAAAATTCAGAAGTGAGGGACCTTGGAGTGCAAGTCTATAGATCTGCGAAGAAGGCAACATGGATTGATAACGTGAATGGGAAGACAAACGGGATACTGGTCTTCATTGGTGGGGTCTACCCACAGGCAGGTCATGCTCCAACTTTATAAAATCTTGAGGTGGAGTATTGCATTTAGTTCTGGTCAATAAGGCACAGGAGGGGTGCTGGAGAGGGTGCAGAGGAGATTCATCAGCATGTTGCCTGGGATGGAGCACATCAATTATGAGGGGACGCAAGGGAAACCAGGTCTGTTCTTCCTGACTGCAGGAGGTTAAGAGAAGAGATGTAGAAAATTGCAAAGGGTATACACAGGCACGCTCCAAGAAACTTTTCCCCTAATCAGAGGTAGCTAAAATAGGGAACACAGGTTTAGTGGGGAGATATAGAGACCTTTCTTCACCATGACAGTAGCAAGTACCAATAATGCAATGTCTGAGAGAATGGTTGGAGCTGGATGCCAAGGTGGATAGTTCTGTCCTCCACCATGCACTGACATGAAACCTGCTGGAATCAAGTCTCCTTCTGCATCAAACTCCTCCAGAAACCACCCTCTATGGTCAGATCATCCTTCCATCAAGTTACAGCACAGTAGCGGAATCGAGAACCAGAGGAAATAGGTTTAAGGTGAGGGAGAAACAATTTAATAGGAACATTTTTCTATTAGGGGTAACCTTTACCACACATAGGATGGTGGGTGTATGGAACGAGCTGCCGGAGGAGGAAGTTGAGGCAGGTACTATCCAGGGCCAGATTTAGATGAAGAGTGGGTGTATTCCACATGAGGCCCCTCCCAATCCCTCACCCCCACGACGCGAGGAAGGTGGAAGAGTCCACCAGATTGACACAGATGTGCAGCCGAGCGTGGCCAATGAGATAAGGGCTGGAAAGCTGCGCTTTTTATATATTGGCAGTGCTAGTGTCGAGTTATCGGTTTAAAACACTATTATTCAGAAATTGAGGGCAAGGAGAATTACTGAGGTGTTGTTTAGAGACTACAGTGCGTTGTGACAGCATATGTCAGAAAGGCCTATGACAGCGTCAAAAATATTAAACACCAGGCCCGTACAAATCTTTTCAAAAAGGGGAGCGGCATGGCAGGATTACAAAAATGTTATGTGAAATAAGTGCACGCAGTGCATATCACAAGCGCAGACACTTGCGGCCCTGTAGCGGGCCCTGGAAGCTCTGGGGTTTTAGATGCTCCCTGGTGCATTTTTGCACCAAATTTATGGCCAATATTTCAGAAATAATTTTGGTTGAGTCAAAAGAGTAATGAGTGGATGGAATGGGATGATTGAGGTCATTGTTGTATACATTTTTTAAAATCAAGAATTGAAGCTGTCCTTGGTTTAATAATCAAGATGTACTGTAAAATGTTATGTAAAATGTTATAAAGGAGCATGCAAACATTGCAAATATAATACTGTAAGTTTTTGCAGTAAATAAAACCTTTTTTTAGAAAATGTTTCTTTGTTGATTTGATTGCCTGTTACTGTTCGACTGTGTTAGTGTATGCACATTAAAAATGATGCAAAATGAAAGTCGAAAGCTATGGAATACATATTTTTCAGTATTATCAAGGAAAAGAAAGCAGTTCCAATTGTTTGATATTATTCATATGGAGAGGAAATATAATTGCTCCAAAACCTACCTTAATTTTGCAATCTCACTAAAGATAATCCCCCTTTCCCTCTCGCCCTCCCCCTCTCTCTCTCCCCCCTTTGTCCCAACCCCCCCTTTTCCCCACTCACAACCCCCCCTCTCTTTCCCTCCCTCCCCCTCTCTCTCCCTCCCACGCAGAGAGGCTCCGACTCCGCGATGCAGACACAGCAGCCCGCCACCCAGCCCGGAGAAACGGGCACTCCCGCAACGCAACATACCACTACTTACCTGGAGTAGACACCTAGGATCTTTGGTAGACACGAGGCATCGAGGTGATTGTATGGAGTGCAAATGGAGATCTGAACCCGCCCGGGCCCACTGCGCACGCGCGGAGAGACAGCGTCAGGTGCGGATGGTCGCAATTTTTTCACCCACAACTTCCAGCGGGCCGGAACCAGAATTTCGGGTAATTTCCGTCAAAGTGGAAACGCTGATAGCGCTCCAATTATTTTTTTTCTCAGGATTTTTTTTACTCTGGGAACAAAACACCTTGGCCGGAGGCCCCCTAGATTTTGAGGCCCTAGGCTTCAGCCTATAGGTAAATCCGGCCCTGCCGAGGCCCCCCTAGATCTCGAGGCCCTATGCTTAAGCTTGTGAAGCTTATACATAAATCCGGCCCTGGTACAATCGCAACGTTTAAGAAACATTTGGACAGATACATGAATAGGACAGGTTTTGAAGGATATGGGCCAGGCGGAGTAGATGGGAGACATTGGCCAGTGTGGGCAAGTTAGGCCAAAGGGCATGTTTCCACACCGCAAGGCTCTATGACACAGGAGGCTAGTTGACCCATTAATCCCTTGTTGGCTTTCTGAAAAATCTCTGCAAGCACAATCTGTTCAATCCTATTCTCCAGCACTACAATTATTAAGTACCAATCCAATTCCCTCACATTGCCCTGGTTCTTTTACCAGATGTGTGCCCATTTTCTTGATGCTTCAGGCACCTTGTCCAGAACCTCCACGATTTTAAACACCTCAACGAAATTAAAATATAAATTTTGCCGTTCAGTGACAGTTCTAACATCCTGCACTAATAACTATTTCACAGTCCTGACTGGAATCCTCTCCCACAAGTCCAAAATAAAACAAGCTCAAAATGCAAGTTATACAGAGCACATTTCCAGACCTAGATCATATTTCTATTGTGTTTTCGTCTTTGCAATTAATATTCAAAGCTGCTGTGATTTTTTTTTTTTAATTCGTATTCATATTGTGCTATTCAAATCCACTTCCTTTCGTTACAATTTTACATGTCAAATCTTGTAATAGCTGATTCCAGCTTTACTGGAATGGTTCTATTATAACGAGTTTTGATATCATTATCTTACTTAGACCAGTGCTCCTAATTGGCCAGGATAGAAAAGATTATGGTCTCTACTGACAAAGAAATGTCAGCCAAGTTAATGTTTGGTGAACATGCAGTTCAATTGGGTCTACTTCCTGCATGAAAAGGCCGAGCTCTTCTAATGGTTAATTTCCATTGCAACCTAAAACATCCCCAAATGGACAGACTAAGGAACAGGTGCAGGATGTAAAAGACATTAGGCATGTTGCCTGGGATGGAGCACATCAATTATGAGGGGACGCCAGGGAAACCAGGTCTGTCCTCCTTGACTGGAGGAGGTTAAGAGGAGACATGTATAAAATTGCAAAGGGTACGATCCAAGAAACTTTTCAGAGGTAGCTCAAATAGGGAACATAGGTTTAGTGGGGAGATATAGAGACCTTCTTCACCATGATAGTGGCAAGTACCAATAATGCACTGTCTGGGAGAATGGTTGGAGCTGGATGACAAATATTTAAGAAGGTTTAAGTCCAAGTGCTGGGCAATGGGACTAAAGTGTGTGTGTGGGGGGGCACTAGTCAGCGTGGATGAGTGGGGCTGAATGGCTTTATTTCATACTGTACAACTCAATGATGATATAAATTAATCAATCTATTCATTGCAATCGATCTTAAATTCTGTTTCTTCACTCACAGTTCATGTTCACATTTATTGTCACATGCACCGATTAAGGTACAGTGATATTTGAGTCACCATACAAGTAAAAAAAGAATGCAATACACAATAATTTTAACATAAACATCCACCACTGTGGAATCAACATTCCTCACTGTGATGGAAGGCAATAAAGTTCAGTCACCTTCCTCCCTTGTTCGCCCGTGGTGGTCAGGGCCTTGAACCCTCAGCACTGCCTCAGCTGACGGTCCGCTGTTCAACCCCTCGCATTGGGATAATGGAGACTCCAGCATCGGGACAGAACGGAAACACATGGAGCTCTCCTTTTTCATACTTCACGGTTAAATTCCACAAGTCCCCCCGGTCGGAGAACTTCCACGGCGATCCTCGGCAAAAGATCGCAGCTCCGCGATGATAAGTCCGCGCCGCGCTTGTGGCTTGAAGCTCCAGGCCGGTCTCCAGGAAAGGCCGCACCGATCAAGTTGTTAGGCCGCGTGGAGGGGATGGAGACGTGACACGGAGAAAGATCACATGTCCATCGAGGTAAGTGACTGAAAACGGTTTCCCCCTATCCCTACTCCCCCCCCCCCCCCCCCACACATAAAAACATACCGAGAAACATTAAAACATACATTTTGGACACACTAAAAATAACAAAAAAGTCGAAATAACACACAGGCTGCTGGCGAGGCTGCCATCTTGGCGCCACCCGATGACGAATATTTCTAAATAAACGAAAAAAAGCATGAGTTTTGACTGGATACTGTGGGGTGCGGATGAGCAAATCTTAAGCAATTTGTGGAACAAAAGCTAAGAATCTGAGAGATAGATAAACTGAGAGATGCCATTTAAATGCAAAATCTAGCTCCATGTAGGTATGTTACAAAACCTACCTGAATCGTCATTGGGAATCTGCCCAAAGCCATGTCCGCGATTTTGGCGCTGTTTGGAGGGGGCGGGTTTAAAACGCGATTTTTACTAGGCTGTTCTAATCGCAGATGTTCAGCCTAGTAAATCATTAACGAAAAATCGCTGCAAGACCCGGTCGCAAAAGCTATTATTAGTTTTATAGGCCTCGAATAATAATTATAATAGTTTTAAAAGCTCTCTTTCACTCCGCAACCTCTCGCAGCCCCAGGGTTTTATAAAGCAAACAATTAAAGGTATGTACCTTATTTTTACATTAAATGGGGCATGTATATAACCCTGTATATAAAATTTTCTATAGCGAGTAGTTCATTTTGGGCTTTTTATATCCCGCAGTATTTTTCTCGGCATTTGAGGGCACAAATCCAGCGCGATGTGAACGTTCTAAACCAGCGCGTTCACAGGAACCCACTAGAAAGCCGATTTAAATGGGCATTTATTTACAGCAATTGAACACTAAATTCCTTCCATTTGTCCTAAAAATTAATGTAAATTAGATATAAAAATCATGTTATATTGTGAATTATTTGTGAATAATCTTTGGACACTTAGGCTATTTAAGAAATGGATAGATGTTTATATCTAGTAATTGAATTTTGATTAAACATGATTTTCTTTTTTAGTATTTACTATTTGTTTTAGCGTTTAACTTTATAATCTCTACCTTTTTTTCTAAAATTGAAAAATTGAGGAAAAACAACGTGTACAGAGTTGCTTATTGGTTGCAGTCTGAGGAGTATGATGATGCTACTGATTATGATATGCCAATGTACCAGCTAGCAGCTGATCTTCTCCATAAAGACTTGGTCTTTTGCTAGAAATTGTAATTTATTTACCTATCCATAGCTGACTTACAGCATATTATACAATAATATTAAAGTTCTGATCTTGAGAATATCACATTTTTGAATTTTCAAGGCAGTCTGGTTGTTTATTACCATTTCTGTCACATCGGTCAATTTTGTAATTAGCTACAATTAGGTAATTAGCTAATTATATGCTTTAATTTCATGTCATCCAAGTAAGATTGTTTTATATTTTTTCAGAATGCTTCAATCTATGATAGGTGAAAATTTCATTCAGTTCTCTTAATTCTTAAGAAAGTTACGGCCTTTTGACTATCCAAGATCACAGCTTTTTTGTAATGTCCATTGAAAATCAATAGGGAACAAGATGCTAATTTCCGAGTATGAAAATGGCCATAACTTTTTTAATACTTGAGATATGAAAGTGAATTTGGTGTCAAATTAAACTTGTTGTTATGCTTTATCTGATGGGATAAATTGCAGACTTGATTTTTAAAATCTCAAAATTTTGTAACATTGCTACTCCATGCTGCCTCCTTTGGCAAAACATCTATCTTTATAATTACACCTCAGAATTGCCTCAATGTATTTTCCTTTTTGAAGATACTTTATAAATGTGAATTGTTGTTTCTAATAATTAGAAAAATATGGACAAGTTAGTCTGAAAATGTGAGTCACCTTGATTCTTATTAACATATATCCACTTCACGTCAGTGTTAACGATCACAACATCTGTAAATGGAACGGGACAGGACAGGACAAAATCATTTCTGAATAACAAAAAGTTCTTATTCAGGCAAGAGTTTAAATTAAGATTTTTTTTCTCCATTCAATCATAATGAAAAAGTGTTGATAAAATCCCAGATCATAACAGTTCCAAATCAATTTCTATTGAACATCAGACAAAGTGCTTGAAGAACTCGGTGGCAGGCAGCATCTATGGAGGTATGGACAGACAACATTTCAGATCGGGAACCTTCTTCAGACTGAGACAGATGACGTTTTGGTCGGGACCTTTCTTCAAACTGAGCAGATTCTTGTGGCCCCATTTTCTATTAAAACTAATCTTGAATCGCAACCACACATCCCTCCATGCACCAAAGCCTGAAAGGAATCCGGTCACAGTAATCTTAAGGCAGTGTGTTATCTTCACCGTCTGGATCAAGTCCCAAAGAAAAAAGAATAACAATTTTACCCTTGGTTGGCCCAAGCATTAGGGAGAAATATACAAATTGAAGTACAAAATATATGTTCAGATTGCCATATACTTTCAAAAACTTAGCAATGGCTGGCCACTAATAAATTCACACAAGAAATAAATAGATGAACTAACAATGTTGAATTTTATCCACCATTTCCTCAAATAATCTGAATGATGGGCAGATTAAATGGAAATTTGTAGATCACATTGCTTAATCTTTATAGTAATTTAAATTACAAGGTATTAAAATGCAAGAAAAAATATATTTCTTCTAAGTGCTACTCAGCACATGCCCGAGACATGAAACTGTACATTTAGCTGAATATATATTATATTACTTTAGAACTTTTCAAATTCACTAAATAGCTAATGCCCTCTCTGAGTTTCAAACAACTGCATACAAAGAAATACATCAAACAGTACTTTTGGGAAACAGAACATGATGTCCAGTGATGCCAAATTTAATGATCAACTGAAAGGCAAGATGGAATATAGATCTTCACGGTCTCATCCCACGCACAATCAGCAACCTGCAAGTGCGAGAGAACTCCCAGTTAGACATTTTTCTAACGATTGGCATTACCAATCAAAGAATGGTTAATAAAAGAACAAATCAAACTATGATGATGGCAACAACAAACTGAAATTTGAGATGTATCATGTCCAGTTGGAGTTATTCATAAATAAAACTGAAAATAGACTTTGGAAAAAAATTGACAAATTAGTCAACCAGCTCAGTTGCTTATGAATCTAATTGCCATGAGCTCTACTGGATTAGCACAATAGCAGCAAATATCACCAACACTGATTTCATGCTGATTTATATCCTTGCACAAACAAACAGAAGGATGCAACAGATTGACTTAAAAAAGAAAAGGTAGACAAAAATGCTGGAGAAACTCAGCGGGTGAGGCAGCATTTATGGAGCGAAGGAAATAGGCGACGTTTCGGGTCGAGACCCTTCTTCAGACTGTCTGAAGCAATGAAAACAGTTATGAATGAGAAGGATTAATGTAATTGAGCAAGCCTTTGATCACATTAAATCCAGCCATGTTCCTTGCCTGATATATACATATGTTGATTGCGATCAATATTTTCCTTGCTTACTATCTTGTGAATCCCATTACTGTATTAAACATGCTACAAAAAGGAAATTATTGCAGGAGGCCACAGCCAGATATATCAGTGGCAGTGGGAGGAAAATATAAGTTGCAGGCAACAGTATGCTCAGATCACAAGTATCACAGCTGCCCCACAAAGTGCTTCACTCCTCGTTTTTTTCTCTCCATACTAAGGAAACCAAGTTGTGGATATAAAATGCAGTACACTAGATTGGAAGAATGAATCACTGCCTCAATTCAGCCCCGGGACATTAGGAAGAGGAAAAACTAAAAAAGGTGCAGCATCCCCTGTATTGCATGGGGAAGTGCCTCAATGAAGGAGTGGTTAACGAGGACAGAAGAGGGGGTGAGGAGGATATGAAGAGAATGATCCCTTCCGAAAAATGAAGGAGTAGGTGAGGGGGAGGAAGTTTCTGAAGGTGGAACCTTGTTGATGATGGATCTTTGGAAGGATGATCTGCTAAATGCAGAGCCTGGAGAGGCAGAAGTTGAAGAATGGGGAAACTCATCATCCATCTTGGAGAACTAGTGACAACGGAGGTGAGGGGGAAGAAAAAGGAGATGGAGGGGGTCAAAGAGCTATCTCATCTATGGCAGCGAGGAAGCCACTGTGCAGGGAAAAGGGAAGATACCAAAGAGGCACATGTATGGAAAGCGTCATCACTGGAGATTGAGGAAGTGGGAGGATGTAATGGAGTTCTTACAGGGGAGGGGACAAGGGAGAAGTATATTCAAGATAGCTGTGGAAGTTCTGTGGGCTTGTAATGGAAGTTTTCCCTAAACTATCCCTTGAAATGGGAGACAGAGAGATCCAGGACAGGAATTAGAGTTGTGAAGCTGAGAACAGGGTAGTCATTAGCAGCCAAACCATGGCATTTTAATTTATGTGCACATGCACGCAGGAACATTGACGCAATTACAAGTGTACCAGAAAGAAGTTGAGGGAGAGAGGACAAATAAGAGTAAAGCAAATACTGTTCCACATATCCCATATAAAGGCGACACGGTGGCGCAGGGGTAGAGTTGTTGCCTTACAGTGCTTGCAGCACCAGAGACCCGGGGTCGATCCCAACTACGGTACTGTCTGTAGATTGGTTGGTACGTTCTCCCCGTGACCGTGTGGGTTTTCTCCGGGATCTTCGGTTTCCTCCCACACTCCAAAGGCGTACAGGTTTATCAAGAACAGTCTAAAGAAATTCCACATCACATCGAGCAACTGGCAACACATTGTACTGGACAGGCGCTCCTAGAGGAAATCCATGCAGGAAGGAGCTGCACGTCACAAAATTCTGCCGTGTCACAGAAACAAAGTGACAGCACTGTAAGGAGAGAGAGAAGGGGGCCTGACAACTACCAACCACTGCCAGTCTCCACTGCCCACGTTGCACCAATGTGTGTGGATCGCGGATCAGCCTCTACAGACTGCAGACACAAGTAGACAACCCTATGGAGAGGGCAGTCATACTCATTTCGAGTGACAGCCGATGATGATATAAAGACAAGACACAGCTTGAGCCTAAACGTGTTCTGTGAGTGACATGTTAAATGAAAGTCGTATAATTAAAATTTTTAATTGAACATATTGTCCATCTGTACATTTTCATTTGAGGGATCCTTTGAATTGGAGGTCTTTATAATAATAATAATAATAATAATAATAATAATAATTTTTATAGGCGCCTTTCAAGAGTCTCAAGGACACCTTACAAAAATTTAGCAGGTAGAGGAAAAACATGTAAGGGGAATGAAATAAATAGTAGAGACATGATTAGTACACAAAGTAAAGACAGAATTCAATTCAAAACACAATATGAGGCAATTAATGCACAGATGAAAAGGGAGGGGGACGTGGGGCTAAGGATAGGCAGAGGTGAAGAGATGGGTCGTGAGGCGGGACTGGAAGATGGTCAGTTGGGGGAGGGAGTTCCAGAGCCTGGGAGCTGCCCTGGAGAAGATTCTGTCCCCAAATCTGCGGAGGTTGGACGTGGATGGAGAGGAGACCGGCTGATGTGGATCTGAGGGACCGTGAGGGTTGGTAGGGGGAGGGGAGGTCAGTGAGATATGGGGGGGGCAGATGGTGGAGGGCTTTGTAGGTGAGGATAAGGATTTTGTAGGTGATCCGGTGGGAGATGGGAAGCCAGTGAAGTTGTTTGAGGACTGGAGTGATGTGATGCCAGGATTTGGTGTGGGTGATGAGTCGGGCGGCTGCGTTCTGGACCAGTTGGAGTCGGTTGATGTAGGTGGAGCTGATGCCAAGGAGAAGTGAGTTGCAATAGTCCAGTCGGGAGGAGATAAAGGCATGGATGAGTCTTTCAGCAGCAGGAGGTGTGAGAGAGGGTCTGAGTTTGGCGATGTTGCGGAGATGAAAGAAGGAGGTTTTAATGTCATGGCGGATGTGAGGCTCAAGGGAGAGGGTGGAATCAAAGATCACGCCAAGGTTGCGGGTCTGGGGAGATGGGGAGACAGTGGTGCCGTCGATGGTGAGAGTGGGGTTATTGATTTTGCTGAGTGTGGCTTTGGAGCCTATGAGGAGGAATTCTGTCTTATCCCTGTTGAGTTTGAGAAAATTATGTTGCATCCAGTTTTTAAAGCTGACAAACAGGAGTTGATATGGGAGAGGGGGGTTGTGGGGGGATTTGGTGCCGAGGTAGATCTGGGTGTCATATGCGTAACAGTGGAAGTCCAGGTTGAAGTGGCTTTAGTCCATTTATAAGCATCCATCAGTGTATAGGCATTATGAAGTATACATCCAAAGCATGTAACAATCTGCAAGTTAACACTTCTTGAAACCTGAACATTCACACCCAAATCTAATCTTTCATTCGGACATTAGTAGATTGGAATCAGTCTGGTGCTAACTTCCTTCTAAACATTAGCCCAAATTAATATCTGAATTGGAACATGTACCTATTTCATGTTAATTGAGTACCACTCTGCTGATTTTTTGATAACGAGCAATTTCCTTCTATCACAGAATATGTTTCAGCAGGGTGACAAACTCCTGCACCCAATTCCTCGTCCAGTGACACAATGAATGCAAAACATAACAAGAAATAACCTGGGAAAATATTTAAAACATTGAAGTATTACAACCAGGCAACTCCTAATCTACATTCCTAATAATTTCCCAGCTATATCACAAACGCTCTGTTTTTCTTCACTTATCATTTTACTGCCTTACAAAATGTGCCAGTGGAATCTAACCACCTACACTTATCTTAATCATGTTTGTTCATTTTGATAAGTCTGCAGTGACTGTTGCCAACAGTTAGATCTCCATTAATTAATTCAGGAGCACTACAACTGATCCATTAACTGATTTAATTCTGCTTCCACGGCTGCTGTCTCCAATTCATCAGCATTCTTTATCCTCAGCCCCTAGGGAGCTTTCACAGCACTCTTGGGACAATCTGATGAAAAAAATAATCTCTAGATTATGGAGCTAATTCACTAACTTTGTGTTCTTTCCTCGTTTTGAAGAACAGGAAAAGGCTTTAAAAAACAAAAAGTGCTGGAGTAACATAGAGTGCAGGTACTATCATAACATTTATGAGAAATTTGGAGAAGTACATGGATAGGATAGGTTTAGAGGGTTATGGGCAAAGCGTAGGCAGGTGGGACTAGTGCAGATGGGGAATGTTGGTCAGCATGGGCAAGGTGGGCTGAAGGGTCTATTTCCAGACTATATGACTAGAACTGAGAGGGTCAGGCAGTATCTCTGAAGAATATGTGTAGGAAGGAATTGCAGATGCTGGTTTGCACCCAAGAGAAACACAAAATGCTGGAGTAACTCTGAGGTACAGACAGCATCGCTGGAGAGAAGGAATAGGTGACGTTTCGGGTCAAAACGCTTTCTTCAGACTGGACCCGAAACGTCACCCATTCCTTCTCTCCAGAGATGCTGCCTGTCCCGCTGAGTTACTCCAGCATTTTGTGTCTACCTCTGGATAATATGGATAGGCCACAATTTATGTCGGGACTCCTATTCAGACTGATTGTAGTAGTGTGAAGAAAACTGGGAGAGAGGCAGGGGGCAGGACAAAGCTTGGTAAGCGATAGGTGGATACACGTGAGGGCGGGTTTTGATAGGCAGATGGTTGGACAAAGGCCAGAGATGAAATGACAAAAAGTGTGAGATAAGGATAGGAGAGGCGTTACAATTCTGTTTTCTGTGCACACAGACTTCACTTCCAACTAGGCACAACGTTTGATGTGATTGTTATTCTTGTCATGTTGTCAAGCAAATACTCAAGTGTATCTACAATTTCTTTGTGGTAATAGCGATAACATCTTACACACAATTGTACATCAACATTAACGTGCAAACAGCCCAACACCTATTGAGGTCTTTGTATTCACTATGAGACCGTTCAGGTGATGCATGACTAGTTATAGCTTTCCAGAATTGAGCAGCTGTTCCAAATTGTAGAGATTGTTTATTTCAAGCAGTCAACTATATGTTCTAAAGCTCATTATTAAGTGACGTTTTGTAAAGTATATCATTAATGGCTTTATTTTTTCAGTTTCCTCCTGTGAAAGCTAAGTCCCTTGCTCAAATAGTAAATGCCCAACATGTGCCTTATGAGCTAATAACAACAGGTTGATATCGAAGGCTTCATAGCCAACAACTGTTGTGTTATGCTCCATGATATTCCACTAGGAACATGATGGAAACACATCTGGGGTGGAAACCATGAATCATTCTCCCACTGCCTCGGAGTATCGCTCCAATTGGCCAAACCACACGGGCAAATCCAAATCGACGTGTAGCCCACCAAGATATGACGGAAACCAAATTTAACTGTGAAGTCACAGAAGGCATTCAAGCTGAAAATATGTGCTGTTTTCTTTCGGCTCAATATGTTGTTTCCCTTCAACATTTTGGCTCTGCTATTTGTTTCAAACCAGGGATCTGGAGCTTGTTTATGGGTTTTAGATTAATTCATTCTGATCATCCATAGAAGCAATTAGTCACGTACCTGACCAGGGATATGCATGCTGAAATCAAGCCCACATACAAACTCTGTGTGGTGCTCCAGTGTTTCAAGCACTGAGTCAGGCTTGGAAAGGTCCCAAAACCTATGAATGAAAACAAATAAACGCAATTAAAGTAATTGAATGGACTTAAAACTGTTTTTCAAAGTTATGACGCAGTTAGTATTCCATCGAACAATCTGATTTATGTGACATGCAACTGGACTGCAACTATTGAATAAACTGATATAATGGGTGCAACTGGTAGAGCGGCTGCCTCCCTGTGCCAGACACCCAGATTAGATCCTGACATTAAGTGGAGTTTAAATGTTCTCCCTGTGTCCGTGTGGGTTTCCTCCAGGTGCCCCGGTTTCCTCCCACAACCCAAAGGCATGGGGGCTTGTAGGTTCATTGGCATCTGTAAAATTGCCCTGAGTGCACAGTGAAAGAGAAAGTGGTATAACATAGAACTAGTGTGAACAGGTAATTAATGGTCGACTTGGACTTAGTGGGCTGAAGGCTCGGTTTCCATGCAGTATATCTAATGAACACAGGCACCGTACATGGCAGCTGCGCCAACAGCCCGCCTCGTCTTTTTCTACGTTTGTTCTTTTGGTCAGTGTTTACTTGTATGTTTTAGTGTATCTTTATTTCTTGTATTATGTGTGTGTGTGTGTGGGCGGGGGGGGACTTTTTAAATGCGACATTTTCATCTGGCGGTCCTTTTGTTAGGGATCGACTGCGGGAGCTCAAACTGCAGGAGCTGTAACCGGCCTGATCGTGGAAGCTTCGATCGCTCCAATGTGGGAGCTTCGATCGCCGACTGCGGGAGCTGCTCTCGCCCCGACTGTGGAAGTTTCGATTGTCCCGACCGCGAAAGAAAAGGAGGAAAGAAAGTATAAGTTTTGCCTTCCATCGCAGTGGGGATGCGAGTTGGACGTGCTGCCTGCACTGGTGAGGACTCGGAGGGAGTGCTGTGAGTGCAATGATCTCGGTGTTTTGCAGGGACATCTCTCCATGAGGACATCCCGGAGACTAGTGCGAGTGTGGACGGCTTTCTGATTGTTCGGGCTGACAGCGACTGCAGAGAGAGTGACAGCGGTCGGTACAACTCTGGTCACACCACAGGTGAAAGACCATGTGTGTGGCCCGGACATTGAACTGATGGCTGTGGGTTTCCGCTTATGTTGTGTGCCCTGGGGCCATTTATGTTTAATTTTTATGTATCATGTTGATTTTTTGGTACGACTGTTGGCAAATTAAATTCCTTTTTATGTTTACATACTTGGCTAATAAATTAATTACAATACAATGTGTTGACCCCCTCAGAGATAAGAGCAGAAATGATTATATTTCCGATCTATCCCATTAAAATGTTTTAAGACGTATGTTTTCTTATACAACAATGAAAGGCACCAATATCTGTTCCTTAAGTTGAATCTATAGCCACATCCAAGTCTTACTACATTGACTTGCATACTGAAAAAACATTTAAAAAATATTTTCAATTATAAATTGGCGTGATAAGATGTTACTGTTAATTATATCATTCAGTACTCATCCGCAGTTGCATAGTGGTGTGTTGGTGGATCTTCCTCTTGACTCACAGTTAGTAGCATTATGTGACTTAGTGTCCTAGTAGAACACTTCAGAAAGATTATTTTGTGTAGATTGTTGAGTAAAGGGGCTGTCCCACTTGCGTGTCCTTGGCACGCAAATTACGTGACCTCGTCATCGCGTTGAGGCGCACGGGCATCGTATGGCCGCGCTGGACCGGTCCCACTGAGAAGTGCGGAGGGATATGTAGTTGTGCGCGATATCGCGCGGGGCTCCAAAAACTTTGTACAAACAAAATCTTTGCACGCCAACGGCATGTCGCGTAACTGACGGCCAAAGTGGGACAGGCCCAAGATCCTGGCTCGACGCAAATTATCACCTCCAACAGCAGCAGAAGCAGGCAAACGATTGCCGAACTCGACCTGGGGCTCACGGCCATTGCAGTTCGGATCCGCCCCCATTCTACTCCCAGAGCGGGGCCAGAAAAATCGAAGATAGACGCAAAATGCTGGAGTAACTCAGCGGGACAGGCAGCATCTCTGGAGAGAAGCAATGGGTGACGTTTCGGGTCAAGACCCTTCTTTCAGACTGAAGAGTCTCGACATAAAACGTCACCCATTCCTTCTCACCAGAGATGCTGCCGGTCCTGCTGAGTTACGCCTGCATTTTGTGTCCATCTTCAAATGATGTCACGCGCTCCAGCTGTGCGGGCGCAGGAAATCGCTCGCAACCTTCGCGCCTCAACACGACCGCGGGGTCGCATAATTAGCGTGCCAAGAACACGCAAGTGGGACAGGGGCTTAAGATTATTTTGGCATTTGATGAATTCACTCAAGTAAAGAGCAGGTTGCTTACTTTTCTGGTCATTAATTAGACTGGATAACATGCAACAAAAGCTTTTCACTGTACCTCGGTACACGTGACGTCAGCAGATATATTTAAGGCAGGGATAGATACATTTTTGACTAGTACAGGTGTCAGAGAATATGGCAGGAGAATGGGGTTAGGAGGGAGAGACAGATCAGCCATGATTGAATGGCGGAGTAGACTTAATGGGCCTGAATGGCCTAATTCTATTCCTATCAATTATGATCTTATGAATACACTTTTTTTAAATCAATGTAAATTTACAGCTGTATTTCCAGATTTTCTAAAAAAATCTAAAGATATAAATTGCCCTGATGGGAATTGAATTTGCATGCTCAAGAGTATCTTAAGGGCTCTAGAAGCAAGATGGTTTTGGAACACAGATACTATAAAGAGCCACCTCCCAGCTGATGATACTGCAACCATTTTAGATATTTTTCCAAAATCTTTGCAGAAAGTATGTTCACAATTCATTTCTATTCTGATAAAAAATTTAATATAATAATAAATATAATAATTAGCAGATGCAGTTGGATCTGTAATATTCACAACCATGAACACATTAAGCATAATTTTAGACTTTCTTGTAGTGTACTTTGAAACTAATAAAATAACGATTACACAGCTGGCAAGGAATTGTTAATTAGTAGACCAAGCCCATTTACTTCCATTTCCACAATATTGCCTGACTTGATCCTTGCCTCAGTTCAGTAGCTGCTAAAGTACACAATCATCATTTTGTTATTTCTAGATTTAACCATTTTAATGCAAAATGGTCTGGCTTGATTGATTCTACCCTTTGCAGACTTGATGTCATTCAAAGTTACTGCCCATGCTAAATCATGGTATATATATATATATATATATATCACCCTGGTGTTCATTGATAAGTGGCTAATCAATACCCAAGTTATGGCATTCAAATCTCTCATCATTGTTTCTCTGCAATCTCCTCTAAATAGTTTAGATGAATGCCCTGAACAGCCGGGCAAGTGGGCTGAAGAATGGATAATGGAGTTTGATGCAGGTAAGTGCAAGGTGTTGCAGTTTGGGATGTCAAACCATGTTGGGGCCTTCATTGTGAATGGTAGGCCACTGGGGTGTGTTGTAGAGCAGCAGGAGTACAGGTCCATAGTTCCCTGAAAATGACTGGAGGTAGATAGGATGGGGAAATAAGGCTTTTGGTACGTTGGTTCTGAGTGTCGAAGTTGGGACGTTATGTTATATTTATACAAGGTGTGGTGAGATATTGGTGAATTCTGGAGGCTGAAGGTTGATGTTAAAGAGGTGTACAAAATCATGAGGGGGATCTCCGAATACAGATTTGAAAAATTCTCTTTTAAGGGGCCTTCTCTTCTATTTCTACTTTCCACTTTTTATTTATTTATTTATTTTTTATATACACACTTCACGTTTTTCTACTCTCTACCATCTATTTTTCCACTTTTTCCTCTTTCTATTGTTTTCTTTTTCTTGTCTTGCTTACTTCCTTTTCATAACATAAAACTAGAGGTTGTACATAGAATGGATTACGGTATGACATAGTTGGCACTTAAAATTAGGTTCCACTGTACTGTTTTGTACTGTATTAACTTCTAATAAAATAAACAAAAAAACAAAAAAATCATGAGGGGGAATAGATGAGGTGAACATACAGTTTTTAATCCAGGGTGGGGTAATTAAGAACTAGAGGACATATGTTAAGGTAAGAGGGGAAAGGGAGGAACATTTTTTTCACTCAGAGGGTTATGGGTATATGGAATGAGGTGCCAGAGGAAAGAGTTAACACAGATACTCTGAACCACATTTAAAAGACACTTGTACATATACCTGGGCAGAAAGGTTTAGAGGGATATGTGCAAACGTGGGCGGAAAAGACGAGCTTAGATCGGCCATTTTGATCAGCAAGGACAAGTTGAGCCGAAGGGGGCATTTCCAGTGCTGCAGGACTATGACTTCAATTGTCCTTTTTCGATTATCTCTAAATTTAACTGCTCTATAATTGCAGTCAGACACTCAACTTTATAGCCCAGAGCTCTGGTATGTTTTCCCACAAACCTCTTGTTTTCACTTCTACAATATGATGCTCCAAAAAAACAATGGTTTACACCAAACTTTTGGTCATTTTACCAAATATGTATTGTGGGGTTTATGTCAAATTTTATCTAATAATGTTCCAGGTAAACGGATCTGGATATTTTGCGATGTTAAAATAAACACAAGCTGTTTTGCACTTTACATTTGTTTACTTGAACAGATGTGGGGTGTTCCTCAAATATCTAGATTTAAACCGATCCCAAGATAATAATAATAATAATAATACGTTTTATTTGTATAGCGCTTTTCAAGGACTCAAAGTCGCTTTACATTGTGAGTCAAGAACAAAACAAAATGGAGCAGTAAGACAGAGATGCAAAGGGGAGGGGGACATGGGACTAAGGGTATGCAGAGGTGAAGAGATGGGTCTTGAGGCGGGACTGGAAGATGGTGAGGGACTCAGAAGTTCTGATCAATTGTGGGAGGGAGTTCCAGAGCCTGGGAGCTGCCCTGGAGAAGGCTCTGTCTCCAAAAGTGCAGAGGTTGGATTTCAGAATGGAGAGGAGACCGGCTGAAATGGATCTGAGGGACCGTGAGGGTTGGTAGGGGAGAGGTCAGGAGGTCAGTGAGATAAGGGGGGGGGGGGGGGGGGGGGGGGGGGTGGTGGAGGGCTTTGTAGGTGAGGACCAGGATTTTGTAGATGATCCGGTGGGAGATGGGAAGCCAGTGAAGTTCTTTGAGGACTGGGGTGATGTGGTGCCAGGATTTGGTGTGGATGATGAGTCGGGCGGCTGCATTCTGGACCAGTTGGAGTCGGTTGATGTTGCTGGAATTGATGCCATAGAGAAGAGAGTTACAGTAGTCCAGTCGGGAGGAGATGAAGGCATGGATGAGTCTTTCAGCAGCGGGGGGTGTGAGAGAGGGTCTGATTTTGGCGATGTTGCGGAGGTGAAAAAAAATGATTTTTTGACAACATGGCAGATGTGAGGCTCAAGGGAGAGGGTTAAGTCAAAGATCACGCCAAGGTCGCGGGCCTGAGAGAGATGGGGAGACCGTGGTGCCGTCAATAGTGAGAGTGACATTGTTAATTTTGGTAAGTGTTGATTTGGAGCCAATGAGGAGAAATTCTGTTTTGTTACTGTTTAATTTAAGGAAGTTGAGTTGCATCCAAGATTTGATGGCTGACAGGCAGGAGTTGATATGGGAGAGAGGGGGGTTGTGGGGGGGACTTGGTGCTGAGATAGATCTGGGTGTCATCAGCATAGCAATGGAAGTCCAGTTTGAAGTGACGGAGTATATGACCAAGGGGGAGGATGTAGATGATGAAGAGGAGGGGACCGAGAACAGAGCCTTGGGGAACACCTTGAGTGACTGTGGCTGTAGCAGAGGTGTGGTTGTGGAGAGAGATGAAGTGGGATCTGTTGGAAAGGTAGGAACGGAGCCAGCTGAGTGCAGAATCTTCAATGCCAAGGTCTTTAAGTCTGGTAAGCAGGATGTTATGGTTCACGGTATCGAAGGCCGCACTCAGGTCGAGGAGGATGAGGATGTTGAGGGAACCAGTGTCAGCAGAGGTGAGGAGGTCGTTGAGGACTTTGAGGAGAGCAGTTTATGTGCTATGGAGGGGGCGAAATCCAGATCGGAGGGGTTCGAATAGGTTATACGCGAGGAGGTGGGAATGAAGTTGCGACGCAACGATACGCTCCAGGGTTTTTGAAAGAAAGGGGAGGTTTGAGATTGGGCGGTAGTTAATGAGAGAGGAGGGATCAAGACCAGGTTTCTTTAAGATTGGTGTGACAGCAGCAGTTTTGAAAGCGGAGGGGACCATTCCTTGAGACAATGAGGAGTTGAAGAGATTAATGAGGTAGGGGCAGAGAACGGAGAGGCAGGACTTCAGCAGGGGAGTGGGGAGTGGGGAGAGGGTCGAGGGAGCAGGTAGTGGGTTTGGAAGAGCTAATGAGTTTGGAGATTTCAATAGGGGTGACCAGGTCAAACTGGGAGAGGAAACAGTGTGGAGGAGGGGTAAGGAGGTCAGTGGAGATGTTGAAAGGAGGGGCCTTGGTAGGTGGTGGAGTAGATGCTGGGGAGTCGGGTACAGGGGATAAAGATTGATAGATGGTGCTGATTTTGTCAGCGAAAAAGTGGAGGAATGAGTTGCAGAGATCCGGAGTAGAGGTAGGGAGAGTGTTGGCTCGAGGCTTGAGGAGGTTGCCCACTGTGGAGAAGAGGGTTCTATGGTTAAGGCAGGGATCAGTGAATATGGAGGAGAGGTAGGCAGATTTTGCAGCAATGAGGGCATCTTTGTAGTCAGTGAGGTGGAGTTTGTAAGCTTCATGGTGGACTGTGAGAGATGATTTATTTGTGAGTCGTTCAAGTCGGCGACCAGCCTGTTTCAGTTTACGAAGTGCAGGTGTGTACCAAGGTGAAGATGTGTTAAAAGTTACGGTTCTTGTTTTGAGGGGGGCCAGAGTGTTAAAGGAGGTAGACAAGGTGGAGTTGAGATGGTTTGTGAGATCATCAGGTGAGATGTGGGTTGAGTCCAGGGGGAGAGTGGTGGAGAGCAGGTCAGAGAGATGGTGGGGATCGATGGATTTTAGATTACGGAAGATGATTTCCCGGAGGAAGCGGGGGCGAGGTGTCGGAGAAGGGATATCCAAGGTAGCCAAAAATGCAGGAGAAACTCAGCAGGTGAGGCAGCATCTATGGAGCGAAGGAATAGGTGACGTTTCGGGTCGAGACCCTTCTTCAGATATCCAAAGCATCTTCAAACATTAGCTTCAGATTTCAGGGTATAATATGAATCCGATAATCCAGCACTGTTGAGTCTTTGGCAAGTTTTAAACCCCATTGGATATTAGGCACATTTCCATTTCACTTTTTTTTATACTACACGTGAAACATCTAAAACGTATTTTATATTTTCTTGTGGACCCAGTGAGTTTAAAGGAAGCAGAAAAATATTCAAGAATTTTCTACCCTCTTTCCCATCGCAATCCAACTTACTTACTTGTAGGGGGGGGGACGGACAAGTTCTAGAGCCCATTCCTGGCTCCTGAAGTACATCCTGACTCTGACTACATTCCAGACTCCCAGCTCAGGCCACGCACGCTGCTGTTAGTTTAGTTTATTGTCACCTGCACCGAGGTACAGTGAAAAGCTTTTGTTGGGTGCTAACCAGCCAGCAGAAAGAGAATACACGATTACAATCAAGCCACTCACAGTGTACAGATACATGATAAGGGAATAACGTTTAGTGCAAGGTAAAGCTAATAAAGTCCAATGTAAGATAGTCTTCTAGTGGAAACAAAGAACTGCAGATGCTGGTTAATACTCAAAAAGATACTAAGTGCTGGAGTAACTCAGCAGGTCTGGAGAACATGGATAGGTGACGTTTCAGCCCCTGACCTTTATTCAGATTGGAGAAGGGTCTCGCCCCAAAACGTCACTGATCCATGTTCTCCAGAGATGCTGCCTGACCCGCTGCGTAACACCAGCAATTTGTGTCGTTTCATGCTGCTTTCTAGTCCTCCAAGCTCACATTCGTGAGCAATGAGTGAAACAAATGCTATTTCATTAGGATTCCTGAACAACTAGATGCCAGATTATTGGAGTTTACCTATCACTGCCTCCACTGAACTGAGACTAAAATAGTAATGTTTATCATTTAACAGTGCAATAAGCTTTGGGACTTTATGAACAAGAACTGGAATACAAAATGTTGACATGTTATGAGATTCATTGCCTTTTTCTCTTTGTGCATTTGGCTAATTTATTTTCCTTCCTCCATTGATTTATTTCCGTATTGAACACAGCCAGCTGGATAAGCACTTTTTTTCAATTGAGTTAAGTACAAGAGCATATTATGGATTTTCTTACATGGAGTAGGTCCAAAAATCCACAATTTGCTGTGCAGCATAGGACAAGACAGC
Source organism: Leucoraja erinaceus (assembly GCF_028641065.1). Classification (NCBI taxonomy): domain Eukaryota; kingdom Metazoa; phylum Chordata; class Chondrichthyes; order Rajiformes; family Rajidae; genus Leucoraja; species Leucoraja erinaceus. The sequence goes on from NC_073381.1 coordinate 74,477,229, forward strand.
TTTTCAGAGCTCCCCAAGTGAAACTTTTACAACCATGAGATATTTAAGCACCTGTCACCACTGAATATTGAATGTTCTATGCTGAAGAATTTAACTCATGCACCCCAGCTGACTGGAGCCATCATCAAAATGTGTAAAGACGCTTTTGTCTTGAGCATTATTAAGTTTTTATCAGTTCTTTTCTTCAAAATTATCAATTAAAAGTTAACTGCACTGTAAAATATAAATAAATCCTTGCACTCTGCATGTTAATTAATTCAGCCTATGTGATATCAAGGAAGGCAGAGTATTGAATACAGCAAAGGCTGTAGAATGAGTGTGTACTGACATCTTGTGTTCTGGAGTCAGCTCCCCTCAACCCAATCTGTTCTACAGTTGCAATACTGGCACCCACCCTACTAAGTGGATAATTGCCCAGGTATATGCCCTGTTCACAAAAAGGTGGAAGACATTTAACCCAGCTAATTACCAGTGAAACAGTCAACTATCAATCTTTTACATGAGGGTTCGGAGATAGAGCATGGAAACAGACCCTTCAGACCACCGAGACCGCGCCGACCAATGATCACCCCGTACACTAACACTATCCCACACACTAGGGACAATTTACAATTTTACCCAAGCCAATTAACCTGCATCTTTGAAGTGTGGGAGGAACCCAGAGTACCAGGAGAAAACCCACAGGCAGAACATACAAACTCCGTACAGACATCACACGTAGTCAGGATCGAACCTGGGCCTCTGGCACTGTAAGGCAGCAGCTCTACCGCTGCTCCACCCTATGCAAAGTAATGAAGGCTGTTTTAATGGTGCAATCAAGTAGCAGGGGTGCAGCAATAATGAGACGAGAGCAGGTCAGAGGCTAGAAATCCTACAACGAGTAAATCGCACCCTAACTCACCTCACTAAGCATTTAGTCCGTCACCCATAAGTGCACCATTTACAAAGCGTACAGCAGTAGCTCTCCCCCGCTGATCTGATAGCATCTCTCAAGCCCATGAGCTCTCCCATGCAGGAGGACATGGGGAGCAGGTGTACAGGAACATCACCACCCGCAGGTTTCCCTTGAAGTCAAACACCACCCTGACTTGCAAATCTCTCTCTGCTGGGAAAGGTTCAGGAAGGCAATTGACCACGATCTTCTCAAGGTTAATTTGGATTACGCAAGGAATGCTGGCCTTGCCAGCAACATTCAGATCCATGAATTACAATTAAAACATGATTGAGAGGAATTTCTTTTGAATGAATGAATACTTTGTCACAAGTCACAGTTAAATTCTTTGCCAGGTATGCAAATAGTTGCCACATAGAGGGCGTTTACAAAGTTACAAAGTACCCCTGTGCCAGGTCCTCATTTGTTCTCTCACCCTCCCTCAAGTCGGTCCCGCCATGCTGGCAAGAAAAAGTTTTTGCAAGAAAAGTATCAGAACCTTTTGCTGCATCTCATGCCCTCGCGTAACCTGCACCTGACATTGTAATGGTCTCGATTGTACAGGCAGCCACATTGGGAACACATGAAGTAAGACGAGGTGCACGTGAACAGCGACAAGACCAATCGTAGACTTGGCAACCATTTCACTGAACACTTGCGATCGGCCCGCCGAGGCCTGCTGTATCTACCAGTTGCTAACTTCTTAAACTCCTCTTCCCATTCCCATACTGACCTTTCTGCCCTGGACACCCTCTGTTGCAAGAGTGAGGCTACAGGCAAACTTGAGGAACAACACCTCATATTTTGCTTTGGTAGCGTGCAACCCAATGATATGAACACCGAAATACCCAATTTTAGGTAACTGTAAAACCTTCCACCTCTCCCATCCTCCCACACATTCCCCCTTCTTCCCCCTTCCCCCCCCACCCTCTCTTGTGCCCTACCTAGACTCACACCTATTTCTCACCTCCCTCTCTGCCTCTGCTTACATTCCTTCCTCAAGCTTCACAATTTGCAACCCTTCAATCCCCCTGTCTCACACCTATCCTAGAATCTATCTGTACACTGTGAATGTTTAGATTGTAATCACGTATTGTCTTTCTGCTGACTGGTTAGCACGCAACGAAAACTTTTCATTGTACCTCAGCACATGTGACAATAAACTAAACTGAACTGAAGAACATGGAAACAAGCTCTTTGGTCCAACATGCCCACACCGGCAAACATGCCCCACTTGACAAACCTGCCTGCTTTTGGCCCATTTCACTCTAAACTTATCCCATCCTTGTCTAAATGTTTCTTAAACGTTGCAATAGTACCAGCCTCAACTACCTCCTCCGGCAGCTCATTCCATACACCCACCAGTCTTTGTGTGAAAAAGTTACCCCTCAGATTCTTATTCAATTCCACCCCCCCATCATCTTAAATCTATTGGTTCTGGAGGCCCAGGACACAAAGAGCAGTAAGGGAATGATGGGGAGTTAAAATGGGCCTCCTCCACTATCAGAGTGCCTAACTTTGGTGTAAATCAGCATCTGCAGGTCCTTCTTACACTAAACATTGAAGAATTTGAAGCTCTAGATAAAATGTTGGAAATGAATATGCTTGTGTACAATGGTGCATGGTCATAATGGGAATGATGAATGAACAGGCCATATAGGAATAGGATTAGTGCTGCTAAATTCCGGATTCAGTGAATAATGTAAAGAATGAAAATCAATATACAACTAAAAGAACGGAAGTTAAACAAAATTTATTTTATTAAGATCAATTTTTTAAAAATCGGTTTGCACAAAATAAAACATGAATTTGAAACAAAGGTAGACACAAAATGCTGGAGTAACTCAGCGAGTCTCTCTTCTTCAGATTGAGGAAGGGTCTCGACCCGAAACGTCAACACATTCCTTCTCTCCAGAGATGCTGCCTGGCCCGCGGAGTTACTCCATCATCTTGTGTCTACCTTCGATTTAAACCAGCATCTTCAGTTCTTTCATACATATTACAGGTGCACAACCTTTTATCCGGAGTTCCGGAAACCGAAAAACTCCGAAAACCGGCCATTTTTTCCAGGATGTCTTCTGCACACCAAAGCTCGCGTTTGGCGCCAAACTTGACCCGAAACGACCCACGGTCAACCCAGGTCTGTACTACTGTAGCGGCTGCCTCCTCCCCGGAGACCGGGGAGACACTTAAACATCTGTAAATCATTGCTTAAATGTTAGTCAGTTAGTTTGGAGGGCTTTTATGTGAAGGGGGGGTGAAGGGGTAAACTTTAATTCTTAGTCCCCTACCTGGTCGGAGAGGTGGGGAGCGGTCAATGCCTTACCGGGTCGCCGTGCAGTAAGCTCCGCAGCGCTGGGGCTGCGGGCGTCCGGCCGCGGGCGGCGCCGGTTGTAGCTCCGACCCCGGCAACTCTACCCCTGGCTGCGAGGCGCTCCAAATCCAGCGCCGCCCGCGGCCGGACGCCCGCAGCCCCAGCTCTGCGAATGTTGGGAGTCGGCGGCGTCGCAGCGCTGGGATACCAGCGGGGAGCGGGCAATGCCTTACCGGGTCGCCGTGCGGTAAGCTCCGGAGCGCTGTGGCCGCCGACGCCCAACATTCGCGGAGCTGGGGCTGTGGGCGTCCGGCCGCGGGCGGCGCTGGATTTGGAGCGCCTCGCAGCCAGGGGTAGAGTTGCCGGGGTCGGAGCTCCAACCGGCGCCGCCCGCGGCCGGACGGAGCAGCCCCAGCTCCGCGATGTTGTGAGTCGCCGACCAGGTAGGGGACTAAGAATCAAAGTTTCCCCTTTACCCCCCCCCCCCCCCCCCCCCCCCACCACCACCACATCAAATCCCTCCAAACTAACTGACTAACATTTAAGCAATGATTTACAATGATTCCCCGGTCTCCGGGGAGGAGGCAGCCGCTCCAGACTTTTCATGCTGCCCGCGCTACCTTCCTAATCTACGCTAAAAATCTTCCATTCGGAAATCCGAAAATGTCCGAAATCCGACAAGTGTCTGGTCCCAAGGCTTTCGGATAAAAGGTTGTGCACCTGTAATTTGAAACAGTTGGTAACTTTTTCGCACAAAGCGTGGTGGGTGTATGGAATGAGCTGCCGGAGGATGTAGTTGAGGCTGGTACTATTGTAATATTTAAGAATGGGTTTATGCTAATCTACCAGCACCGTGAAGGTGCTTTAAAATATCAAACAATAATATACTGCATCCAGTACTGCCTCTCTTTATGAGGCTACCATTTAAAAACTGATGTGGAAAAAATGACTAAGTTAAATATTTGGCATTGGTTTTACACAATATCTATTTGCTCGCACCCTTGTCCCTGTCCTGGATATCATGATGTCGCAATTCACTCTAAATGTACCATTTTCCTCCCTTCAATTTCCCTCTACCACAAGTTCCTTCTGAAACACACTGATCTCCTAAGAAGCTGATGTGAAATGCCTCTGAAACCCGTGAAGTTTAATAAGAAATACAAGTAATTCTTCAGCAGATCAATTACAATAGTGAAACAAACATACATGTCCATAATAGGAGTTGATGACTTGCTCTCTTAAGTCTGCCCCACCATTCAATATAATCATATAAATCTCACTGAAACTTTTGATAGACACAGCATGCTGGAGTAACTCAGCAGGACAGGCAGCATCTCTGGAGAAAAAAAATGGTTGGTTTCAGGTTGGGACCTTTCAACTCCACATTCCCATCCATTTATAGTATCAATTTTATCCTTTTTTTATTGTATCCATTTAAATCAACTTAAAACTAGGTAGAAATAACGAACTGCAAATGCTGATTAATGCACAAAATGACACAAAGTGCTAGAGCAACTCCCGCAGGATCTCTGGAGAACATGGATAGGTGACGCTTCGGGTCGGGACCCTTCTTCAGATCTGTACAGTTACTCCAGCACTTTGTGTCGTGTTCCCTTAAAGCTAGGTGCCGATGCCACTGGTCTGCGAGCTATTCTTCACCGGCTGCAACACCGTCCAGTTGATGCAGCTACTGCTGCGGCTCACGTAGTAGTCCCTGGCCGACTGTGCTTTCTCAAGGCTGCCACAACTGACAGGACCCATTCGGTCACTGTGGGGCTCCCTCCGGAGATGCTGCCAAGTACTCATTCAGTTATTCCATTGTTGTGCTTTAGTTTTTTTTGCACTACTTCAGATTGTACAAACAATCTTTGTACCATTCTGCAATTTTGCATTTGTCATTGTGTTTATTGTTGTATCTACCATTACTATCTATACTGTGTACTCTAGAGATTCTTGCAAACAGAATTTCTATGCACCTGGTAATATGACAATAATCTAACGTGAAACTGAATCAGATGTTGGCGTAGATTGCTCCTGCTGTTTACAGGTACAAGAATGATTTAAGAATAATGATGCCAAACTGAATTCAGATTTATAATCCAAGTTTATTTGCTAAGAAATATTTGGAGCAGAAAATGTAGAAATAATGAGATCATAATGCTAACATTAATGATGTGTTGTCAATTTAAGATGGCTGCTAGAGTGCATAACACATCTTGTAGCATAGCTTGTTGCAATTCCTACTCTGCATGTCAGCACTTCTGTGTTTCTACATGTTTTACATCTAGCTTCACCACTTAGATGCCAAACTTCTACAATATTTGTTTTTTTAGAGTCACAGTCCCAGTCACGTTCATATTATCATAAGTTTAAGCTATGCCTCAGTCATCAAACAGCATAATTCCATGTAGAATATCAAGATTGCATACATATAAATCATCAAACAACAATCATAAATGATTTCAGGAAGCTAAATCATGCAAAGAATAGTCTTTAGAAGATAAAACTCTAAGCATTTCAAAGGGTCTGTGGAAGCTGGAAGTTATGTTAATTTCATACTCTTTTCTTAATCTTTAGTAATTGTCTAAATTAAATTTCTGACCTGAATGAGGCTATATAGACGGAGCTGAGAAATAAAAAGGGGATTTTCACCTTGTTGGCCCCAAAATAACTAATAGGAATTAGAAGAACAAATATGCCGGGAGATTGCAGGCAGCTGAAGGACTAATAAGGTTGTCATAGTAGGGGATTCTAACTTTCCCAATATAAACTGCAACTGTCATAGTGCCACAACCTTAGACAGGGTGGAATTTATCAAATGTTTTCACAAAGGTTTCCTCAGCCAATAAGGGCCGTACAAGGGAGAGGGCAAAGCTTGATTTACTCTTAGGAAATTATGAAAGGCAAGTGACTGAAGTGACTTTTGGCACCAGGGACCACTTTATTAGCCCTAAAATAGTCGAGGTTAGTTTAGTTCAGAAATACAGCACAGAGACCCACCGAGACCACGCTGACCAGAGATCCTGGGACACTAACGCTATCCTACACACACTAGAGACAATTTACAAATTTACCAAGCCAATTAGCCTACGCTATAGTTATGGATAAAACAGGGCAGGTCCACAAGTTAAAATTCTACAATGGACCAAGGCCAACTTTGGTGGTATTAGACAGGAAATTGCTAAAGGTACACAAAAAAGCTGGAGAAACTCAGTGGGTGCAGCAGCATCTATGGAGCGAAGGAAATAGGCAACGTTTCAGGCCAAAACCCTTCTTCAGACTGATGGGGGGTGGGGGGCGGGGAGAAGATAAGAAAAAGGAGGAGCCCGAAGGCTGGGGGATGGGAGGAGACAGCAGGAGGGCTGAGGAAGGGGAGGAGACAGCAAGGACTAACAAAATTGGGAGAATTCAATGTTCATGCCCCCAGGATGCAGACTCCCCAAGCGGAATATGAGGTGCTGTTCCTCCAATTTCCGGTGTTGCTCGCTCTGGCCATGGAGGAGACCCAGGACAGAGAGGTCGGATACGGAGTGGGAGGGGGAGTTGAAGTGCTGAGCCACCAGGAGGTCAGGTTGGTTATTGCGGACCGAGCGGAGGTGTTCGGCGAAACGATCGCCCAACCTCCGCTTGGTCTCACCGATATAGATCTGCTGACATTTAGAGCAGCAGATGCAATAGATGAGGTTGGAGGAGATGCAGGTAAACCTCTGTCGCACCTGGTAGGAAATTGTTAAAGTTGATTGGAGAAGGTTGATTGGGGTTAAAGGGTCCAGAATCTGGGATGCATTGACAAGTGTGATGACAGAAGTTCAGCGCTTGCATGTTTGTGTTCGAGTGAAGGGCAAGGTAGGTTGGAGAAAGCAAGCTTGGATAACAAGAAAAATTGAGGCTCTGGTCAGGAAAAAGGAAGCAGCATTGGACAGGTATAGGCAGCTGGGATTAAGCTCATCACCAGAGGATATTTGGGAACTAAGGAGCATGCTTACAAAGGAAATTAAGAAGGACAAAATATTGGCGGGAGCTAGCTGTGGCAGACAATAAGAAAGAAAATCCAAAGAGATTTTATGTTCATTAAGTGAAATAGGGTAACTGTAGAGAGAACAGGACCTGACCTACTGAGTTACTTCAGCGATGTGTTTTGACCATTAGGACATGGATCAGATAACTATTTATCTTTATCCAAATGGTATATTATTCTTGCATACATCAGTTCCTAAATCAGTCCATTTGGAAGATGTTGATTGTGCACAAATCATTCTTTAGTAATCTTGTTCCCAACATAACAGAACAAAGACAGTCTAATCATGCCCACCACTGCCAGCCACTCCGATTGTTCAGTTATTCAGAAGACTGACTCAAGATTACAAGATTACACTGTGAAAATTGCTCCTTTGTCAGAGTAGAACCTAAGATACCAAATATTTCAATGGGGATTTATAAGGACATAAAATGTATGTCACTTTAAAATGTTAATTATTGCTGTTTTTAGTTAACTTCATTTTTATGTAATACAATTTTTTATTTTAATTATCTATTCCAATATTTTTCAAATATTTGTTAATGTTGGAAACAGTTAAAACCTATCAACGTCACTCCAGCTTTAACATCTGAAAACGCCTGTTCCCACCTTTGCTGGCTATCAAAGGCATTGTGGAGGCAAGTTTTCTCTTTGAGCTACCCAAGGCTCTGCTGCCATCTTGACCATAGAGGGCCAGTGGGATTACTGATGCCCATCCAAACTGGCCAGTGTGGACACAGATGCAGAGAGAGATTCTGGACCCGAGCATTCCAGCCCAATATATAATGTTCCCATAACCTTTGACATCCTTACTAATCAAGAAACTATCAATTTACACTTTAAAATTACCCAATTATATTCTTTGAACCTGTTATTGACCCATTAAAAAGTCAACCACTTTGTTTTGCCTGGGGTCACTCATTGATCAGAGCAGGTAAGGATGAGACATTTCCTTCACAGATATTATTACTGAGACTAGCCTTTGATTCCAAATCTATTTACTTGAATCCAAATTCTCCAATTGCCATGGTGGGATTCAAACTAGTCTCCAGATCATGTGATTTGGAGATCAAATGATTAAGGGTGGCGCAGCGGTAGTGCTACTGCCTTACAGCGCCAGAGACCCCGGTTCGATCCTGACTACGGGTGCTTGTCTGTACGGAGGTTGTACGTTCTCCCCGTGAGCGTGAGGGTTTTCTCTGAGATCTTCGGTTTCCTCCTACACTCCAAAGATGTACAGGTTTGTAGGTTAATTGGCTTGATGCAAATGTAACAATTGTCCCTAGTGCGTGTAGGGTAGTGTTAATGTACGGGGATCGCTGGTCGGCACGGACTCGGTGGGCCAAAGGGCCTGTTTCCGCGCTGTATTTCTAAAACTAAAAACTAAAATCGAAAGGTCAGGCATTGGAATAATAGTCCTGTAACTTAACTGCTGTGCTAAGGTATCCTTAGATTCCATTCATGAAAATCACAAAGGAGCAAAATATTGCTTGCAACAATGTCCTGGAAAACCTTTCGAAATTTAGTTTTAACTTGAGATGTTCATCAAAAAAATCACATTCATAAACAAAGAAGCAAATACTAACTAAAGTCGATGAACAGTATTCAACAAATTGCCATTGCTTTCACTGAAGAGGACTGAATTGGGATTAGAGTGAGGGAACAAGAAAATAGATGAAGAAAAAAAATGAATGTCACTTACCTGACGCTGAAATCATATGAGCAGGATGCTAATATGTTTGCATGGAAGGGTGAAAACTGCAAAGGGAAAAACTACTATTAGTGTAATGTTGCAATATTTTTGAAATTTCTGACCATATACTGACATTTAAAATTTATGTGCACAATTTTATCCTGCAATATTTAAGCATTTTACATCTAAAATTCTTAATTTGTTGATATTTCTGCTGTACCCTTTCCTCTATTTAGTTTAGCTTAGAGATACAACATGGAAACAGGCCCTTTCTGCACACTGTTTCCGCACCGACCTGCATTCCCCACACATTAACACTATCCTATACCCACTAGGGACAATTTTTATATTTACCAAGCCAAATAGCCTACATACCTGTTCGTCTTTATAGTGTGGGAGGAAACAGAAGATCACGGAGAAAACCCACACAGGTCACGGGGAGAACATACAAACTCCGTACAGACAGCACCCGTAGTCGGGATCGAACCCGGATCTCTGGCGCTGCATTCGCAGCAACTCTACCACTGCACTACCGTGCCGTAATATCAGTATCAGTATCAGTATATCTTTATTGTCATTTCCTGAGTACTCACATACCCAGAGGAAACAAAAAAACGTTGCTCAACCAGTGTCCATTCAGTGTGCAGTACAAATAACAACAAGTAAATAGAAATAAAAATACATATATCATGAACAAATTAAATTAGACACTCTATTCTCTACTAAACATCAACAGGCGTTCCGATCGACAGCTGCTGCAGTGTGTCCAGGTTGATGGTTGGTACGCGATACTTTGGCAGGGGGCTAAGTCCGTTTATCAGTCTTATAGCCTGCGGGAAGAAGCTGAGGAGCATCCTGCTGGTTTTGCAGCTAATGCTTCTGTACCTCTTCCCAGATGGCAGGATGGAGAATATGTGATGCGATGGGTGGTAGGGGTCTTTGATGATGGAGATGGCTCTGTTGATACATCTCTTCCTGTATATGTCCAGCAAGAAAGGGAGCACCAATAATCCTGCTGGCGGTCTTCACAATCCTGTCAAGTTGGTGCCGTTCGTACGCCTTGCAGCTCCCGAACCAGGAAGTGATGCCGTTGGTTAATGTGCTCTCGACTGTCCCCCTATAAAAAGTTCGTAGATGTGTAGTGGGGAGACCTGCTTTACGTAGTCTTCGGAGAGGGTGTAGTCGCTGCTGGGCTCTCTTGACATATATAAAATGTTACAGTTCACAACATTCATACATTGAACATGATTACCATGTTCTATAAACCACTGGAGAGAAAAATTACTTTGAAAAATGTTCCATTACAATCCATGAAAAATGCATTCACGCTTTGAAATTCCTTATCACTTACTTTCTTCCCTCGAGCCATATCCAAGCTCCATCACTCTCTCTGTGAAAGTAGCAACGCTTAGCCATCATTGGAAGTGATGCCTATATATCCTGGGATTGTACACTGGTACCTTACTAAACACACACTATGTAATAATACAAACAAGAATGCTTGTGGAACTGGTGTTGAAAGGGGCAAATTGTTGCAGTACCAATTGCGTGATGCATCATTGTTAGAGCTAATGTCCCAAAAGCATCACAGTTTGCACTTGCTCAGCTGGGAGCCTAGTGCTAACACCTGCCTTCCCCACTGTGCTGTGCAAGATGGCGGGGGAAATCCCTGCCCTCTGCTGTGCTTCAGCAGCAATGAATCGCCTATGGCTCAGTGCAAACAAGCGGCTGACAGGTTTAGGGGAGATGGCAGGCACCCACCACCCTTTATGTGGAAAAGGTTACCCCTCAGATTCCTATTAAATCCTTTCCCCTTCATCTTAAACCTATGTCCTCTTGTCCTCGATTCAACTACTCTGGGCAAGAGACTTTGGCATCTACCCGATCTATTCCTTTCATGATATTTTCTATGATTTCATTACTTGAAAGGAACCTCTGCCTCATCTCCCTATGTTTGCCTGCACAGCACTCCCCTGCAATGGCTCTCAATGTTGAACTGCTGTCTGCCTGCCCAATACCAGCTCCACACCAACCATGTGATTCATTGCTGTGGGAGCACTAACAGTAAGCGGGGGTTCACACCAAGTTCCCAACAAAGAAACCTGTATTAGCTGGCAATGCAGGAATTTGTGCTGGGGTCCTGGCACTGGAGGGGAATAACAGAGGGAGATCAGGATGCCATCTCAACGGCACTTCACTCCGCCCTCTCCCACCTCGACAACAGAGACACTTACGTAAGAATGCTGTTCATCGATTACAGCTCAGCATTCAACACCATTATTCTATCAAAACTGATCACCAAACTCGGTAACCTGGGCACCGACCCCTCCCTCTGCAACTGGATACTGGACTTTCTAACCAACAGACCCCAGTCTGTGAGGTTAGACAAGCACACCTCTTCAACCCTCACCCTGAACACCGGCGTTCCTCAGGGCTGTGTGCTGAGCCCCCTCCTCTACTCCCTCTTCACCTATGACTGCACACCTGTACATGGTACTATCATCAAGTATGCAGATGATACAACGGTGATTGGCCTCATCAGCAACAACGATGAGCTGGCCTACAGGGAAGAGGTCCAGCACTTAGCAGCATGGTGCGCTGACAACAACCTGGCCCTTAACTCCAAGAAGACCAAGGAGCTCATTGTAGACTTCAGGAAGTCCAGAGGCGGCACGCACACCCCCATCCACATTAACGGGACGGAGGTGGAACGTGTTTCTAGCTTCAGGTTCCTGGGAGTCAACATCTCCGATGACCTCTCTTGGACCCACAATACCTCTACTCTGATCAAGAAGGCTCATCAGCGTCTCTTCTTCCTGAGGAGACTGAAGAAGGTCCATCTGTCTCCTCAGATCCTGGTGAACTTCTACCGCTGCACCATCGAGAGCATCCTTACCAACTGCATCACAGTATGGTATGGCAACTGCTCTGTCTCCGACCGGAAGGCATTGCAGAGGGTGGTGAAAATTGCCCAACGCATCACCGGTTCCACGCTCCCCTCCATTGAGTCTGTCCAAAGCAAGCGCTGTCTGCGGAGGGCGCTCAGCATCGCCAAAGACTGCTCTCACCCCAACCATGGACTGTTTACCCTCCTACCATCCGGGAGGCGCTACAGGTCTCTCCGTTGCCGAACCAGCAGGTCGAGGAACAGCTTCCTTCCGGCGGCTGTCACTCTACTCAACAACGTACCTCGGTGACTGCCAATCACCACACCCCGCCCCCGGCCCCCCCCCGGACACTTATTATTTTTTATTCAAATCGTTTGCTATGTCGCTCTTCAAGGGAGATGCTAAATGCATTTCGTTGTCTCTGTACTGTACACTGACAATGACAATTAAAAATTGAATCTGAATCCGAATCTGAATGTGAATGTGCACTGGGATCTCAACACACCGCAAGTCAATGTCTTTTTAAAGAACAGGGAATTCACAGTATGAGTGTTCACACTGGAACAGCACTTGCAGCGCTGGAGACCTGGGTTCGATCCTGACTACGGGTGCTCTCTGAACGGAGTTTGGATGTTCTCCCTGTGACCTGCGTCGGTTTTCTCCGAAATCTTCGGTTTCCTCCCACAGTCCTGGTAGGCTTGTGTCAATGTGCGGGGATTGCTGGTCCGTGTGGACTCGATGTGCCGAAGGACCTATTTCCGCACTGTATCTCTAAACTACCTGGTAAACTACACTGGCAGACCAAGAGCACTGTAACACCTCAGCATACTGTGGAATCGTGTAAAATACATTTCTGGCACAAATGCTCTTGATATTCCATTATGATTAACAACTTCATTAATTAACACAAATTGAACTCTTATGTTCCATTATTTTTAAAATTTTCAAATATGCTCACCTAATTTGCCTTTAAATTTCCTTGTGTAGATAATAGGCATATTTTATTCTAATGCTGGAGTTCAGTCACATCATTAAGACAGGATGAAGGGACCATTACTTAGCATTTGACATAATATGCGTCACAGTCTTGCAACGTGTGAACAGGCTCTTTGGCCCAACTTGCCCATGTCGACCAACATGTCCCATATACAATAATCCCACCTGCCACCGTTTGGTCCATATGTCTCTAAACCTATCCTATCCATGTACCTGGCTAAATGTTTCTTAAACGTTGAGATAGTACTTGCCTCAACTACCACCAACAGTAACTCGATCCATACCACCCACCACGCTTTGTGCTTTTTAAAGAATGGAGTTCCTAGACTATGGTTCTGGACAACATCAGGGATAAGACCCAACATTAGGAGAAACAAAAAACGATTGCTAGATGATTTCCACTCTATCTTAAATCAATAGCAATAACGTGTGGATTTTAAAAAGCTATTGATCATAAATTTCCAGTTAAAATGACAAAGAGAAATTTGGATGTAAGGGGAGAGGAAAACAAGAACTGACCCAATCATACAGCTCATTCTCATCTTCTATCCAGAAGGCTTGACAAGATGACTTAAATTTACACATCAAGGCTCACAACTCAGACTATCAAGTTCATAACTTTGTAAGACTTAGTAACTTGATATTCTGAGCTGAAAAGTGTGCTGTGTAAGTTTAAGTCATCTTGCATATTTCAGATAGAAGATGAGAAAGAGGTCTATGGTTGGATCTCATGAGAGTTGGAACAAAAATGTCAAGTGGAAAAGTTGTCTTTTATTCTTGGGACAAACTTGTGCTATTTGGAGTTACGAGATGTGTTGGAAAGAACTGCAGATGCTGGTTTAAATCGAAGATAGACACAAAATGCTGGAGTAACTCAGTGGGACAGGCAGCTTCTCCGGTGACAAGGAGTGGGTGACGTTTCGGGTCGAGACACCCATTCCTTCGCTAACCCTAAGCGACAGTCTTGCCACTGCTACATGGGTGGTTTTAAACTGAATAAGGGGGGGGTGGGGTGTCGAATGGGATAGTGGAGGATGGAGTTAAAGGGAAAGGGTTTCTTAAATGTGTGAGCGTAGAGACAGAGGGGTGTAAAATGAGGGTAGAAGCAATAGGTAGCAAGGTGAAAAGTAAAAGTGGCAGGCAGACAAAACCAGGGCAAAAATCAAAAAGGGCCACTTTTCAACATAATTGTATAAGGGGTAAGAGTGTTGTAAAAACAAGCCTGAAGGCTTTGTGTCTCAATGCAAGGAGCATTCGTAATAAGGTGGATGAGTTGAATGTGCAGATAGCTATTAATGACTATGATATAGTTGGGATCACGGAGACATGGCTCCAGGGTGACCAAGGCTGGGAGCTGAACATCCAGGGATATTCAATATTCAGGAGGGATAGAGAGAAAGGAAAAGGAGGTGGGGTAGCGTTGCTGATTAGAGAGGAGATTAACGCAATGGAAAGGAAGGACATTAGTTTGGAGGATGTGGAATCGGTATGGGTAGAGCTGCGAAACACTAAGGGACAGAAAACGCTGGTGGGTGTTGTGTACAGGCCACCTAACAGTAGTAGTGAAGTTGGAGATGGTATCAAACAGGAAATTAGAAATGCGTGCGACAAAGGCAAAACAGTTATAATGGGTGACTTCAATCTACATATAGATTGGGTGAATCAAATTGGCAGGGGTGCTGAGGAAGAGGATTTCTTGGAATGTATGTGGGATAGTTATCTAAATCAACATGTAGAGGAACCAACGAGAGAGCAGGCTATTTTAGACTGGGTATTGAGTAATGAGGAAGGGTTAGTTAGCAGTCTTGTTGTACGTGCCCCCTTGGGCAAGAGTGACCATAATATGGTTGAGTTCTTCATTAGGATGGAGAGTGACATTGTTAATTCAGAAACAATGGTTCTGAACTTAAAGAAAGGTAACTTTGAGGGTATGAGACGTGAATTGGCCAAGATTGACTGGCAATTAATTCTAAAAGGGTTGACGGTGGATATGCAATGGAAGACATTTAAAGACTGCATGGATGAACTACAAAAATTGTTCATCCCAGTTTGGCAAAAGAATAAATCAGGGAAGTTAGTACATCCGTGGATAACAAGGCGAAATCAGGGATAGTATCAAAGCGAAGGATGATGCGTACAAATTATCCAGAAAAAGCAGCACTGGGAGAAATTCAGAGACCAGCAGAGGAGGACAAAGGGCTTAATTAGGAAAGGAAAAATAGATTATGAAAGAAAACTGGCAGGGAACATAAAAACTGACTGCAAAAGCTTTTATAGATATGTGAAAAGAAAGAGATTAGTTAAAACAAATGTAGGTCCCTTGTAGTCAGAAACAGGTGAGCTGATAATGGGGAACAAGGATATGGCGGACCAATTGAATAACTACTTTGGTTCCGTCTTCACTAAGGAAGACATAAATAATCTGCCGGAAATAGCAGGGGACCGCGGGTCAAAGGAGATGGAGGAATTGAGTGAAATGCAGGTTAGCCGGGAAGTGGTGTTGGGTAAATTGAATGGATTAAAGGCCGATAAATCCCCAGGGCCAGATAGGCTGCATCCCAGAGTACTTAAGGAAGTAGCTCCAGAAATAGTGGATGCATTAGTAATAATCTTTCAAAACTCTTTAGATTCTGGAGTAGTTCCTGAGGTTTGGCGGGTAGAAAACGTAACCCCACTTTTTAAGAAGGGAGGGAGAGAGAAAACGGGGAATTACAGACCAGTTAGTCTAACATCGGTAGTGGGGAAACTGCTAGAGTCAGTTATTATTAAAGATGGGATAGCAGCACATTTGGAAAGTGGTGAAATCATTGGACAAAGTCAGCATGGATTTACGAAAGGTAAATCATGTCTGACGAATCTTATAGAACTTTTCGAGGATGTAACTAGTAGCGTGGATAGGGGAGAACCAGTGGATGTGGTGTATCTGGACTTCCAGAAGGCTTTCGACAAGGTCCCACATAAGAGATTAGTATACAAACTTAGAGCACACGGCATTGGGGGTTCAGTATTGAAGTGGATAGAGAACTGACTGGCAAACAGGAAGCAAAGAGTAGGAGTAAACGGGTCCTTTTCACAATGGCAGGCAGTGACTAGTGGGGGTACCGCAAGGCTCAGTGCTGGGACCCCAGCTATTTACAATATATATTAAAGATCGGGATGAGGGAATTGAAGTTAATATCTCCAAGTTAGCAGATGACACTAAGCTGGGGGGCAGTGTTAGCTGTGAGGAGGATGCTAGGACACTGCAAGGTGACTTGGATAGGCTGGATGAGTGGGCAAATGTTTGGCAGATGCAGTATAATGTGGATAAATGTGAGGTTATCCATTTTGGTGGCAAAAACAGGAAAGCAGACTATTATCTAAATGGTGGCCGATTGGGAAAGGGGGAGATGCAGCGAGACCTGGGTGTCATGGTACACCAGTCATTGAAAGTAGGCATGCAGGTGCAGCAGGCAGTGAAGAAAGCAAATGGTATGTTAGCTTTCATAGCAAAAGGATTTGAGTATAGGAGCAGGGAGGTTCTACTGCAGTTGTACAGGGTCTTGGTGAGACCACACCTGGAGTATTGCGTACAGTTTTGGTCTCCAAATCTGAGGAAGGACATTATTGCCATAGAGGGAGTGCAGAGAAGGTTCACCAGACTGATTCCTGGGATGTCAGGACTGTCTTATGAAGAAAGACTGGATAGACTTGGTTTATACTCTCTAGAATTTAGGAGATTGAGAGGGGATCTTATAGAAACTTACAAAATTCTTAAGGGGTTGGACAGGCTAGATGCAGGAAGATTGCTCCCGATGTTGGGGAAGTCCAGGACAAGGGGTCACAGCTTAAGGATAAGGGGGAAATCCTTTAAAACTGAGATGAGAAGAACTTTTTTCACACAGAGAGTGGTGAATCTCTGGAACTCTCTGCCGCAGAGGGTAGTCGAGGCCAGTTCATTGGCTATATTTAAGAGGGAGTTAGATGTGGCCCTTGTGGCTAAGGGGATCAGAGGGTATGGAGAGAAGGCAGGTACTGGATACTGAGTTGGATGATCAGCCATGATCATATTGAATGGAGGTGCAGGCTCGAAGGGCCGAATGGCCTACTCCTGCACCTATTTTCTATGTTTCTAACTATAAAATATATAACCATTGTTCGCAAAAGGAGATCAAAAGAGACTGCAGATGTTGGCACCTGGAAAAAATAATAATGCTGGAAGAACTCAACAGGTCAATAAGCATCTGTGGAGAGTTACAATGGCCTCCATAGTGTTTGGGCCAAAGACCCATCATTTATTTAATAAAATCTGACAATGTGCACTTTAAGCACATGTGATTTTTTTCTATCACAAATCTCAAATTGTGGAGTACAGAAGCAAATAAAGAAATGATGGGTCTTTGTCCCAAACATTATGGAGGGCACTGTATGCGGGATATTTGCTTCCAGTAAAACTCTTTCTGTTCGTGTGTATAATTTCAAAATAATAGTCTAAAGCAGTGATCCCCGTACAGGGCCGGTCCCACCAGCATGCGCCTGCACGCGGCGAGCGCAACCAAACCGGAAGCGGGGGCCGCGCGGAGGTCGAGTGAGTGACGTGAAGTTCGAGCGAAGCCCGCGGGAAGTTCGCGCGTGACGTAAGACGTCAAGACGCTGTGTACTGCGTCGAGACGCTGCGCACGCCCGTCGAGGCGGTGCGTAAGGTGTCGAGGCGGCTGCAGACCGGCAGGCCGTTACCACGCGGAATTTTTCGGAGCCCAGCGTGATGTCGGGACCAGCTCCGCACAACTCCATACGGCTCCGGCGATCGAAGTGGGACCAGCCCCGCGAGGACGTATGGCTCAAGCGACCATGTTAGGTCGCACTTGCCGCATGGAGTCGCATGCTCGTGGGACAGGCCCTTTAATGTTTACAAAATGGAAACGGGTGACAATCTGCAATGAGAAAACAAGTCATAATATCAGCATCATACCCTTCAAATAGGGTCTCGACCCGAAACGTCACCTATTCCTCCATTGATGCTGCCTCACCAGCTGAGATTCTCCAGCATTTTTGTCTACATTCAAATAATCCAAATCTCTTTAACTGCTGATTCTCAAATCACTGTACACATAATTAAATTAAAAAACACCCGTAGAAAATTCATTCATCAGTGACAACTTATCGTGGTTCACCCGAGTATGCAGAACAAAAATAAATGTACTTACTTTGACTCTTCGTATGGCATAGGAATGGCCAGCAAGGTGATGTACTGGCTGCCGGATATTTCTGAGGTCCCAACACCGTAAAGTGCAATCAACTGCTCCAGTAACAATCAAGTTCTGGGTTAAACAGAATATTCATATTCTTTAGACCAATTTTACATTGCTATCTTGACTAACAATTTTGGCAACTAGCAAAGTACAATTGGTTTATTTAATTAAATGAACTCTACAATCTTACCTGATCATATTTATTCCAGTCACAGGTCAAGATCTCTGCTTGGTGAGCTGGAATTATTATTCTGGCTCCTCCTGTATTTATATCCCAGATTCGGAGAGTATGATCACCTAAGATTATAAATTCATAAATTATGGGAGAATTAGGTCATTCTGCCCATCAAGTTTATTCTGCCATTCAATCATGGCTGATCTATCTTTCTCTCTCCACCCCATTCTCCTGCCTTAACCCCTGACATTCAAACTAATCAAGACTCTGTCAATCTCTGCCTTACAAAATATACAAATATACAGTGTTTTTTCATTTTACTTCCAATCAAATCAAAATTAGATTTAGGTTCAGGTTTATTATTGGCACTTGTACCGAGGTACAGCAAAAAGCTTTGTTTGCATGCTATCCAATCAGATCAGATAATACCATCCATACACTCAGGTCAAACCAAAGAACAATAGGTAGAGCAAAGGGTCAACATAGTGTAGAATATAGTTCACAGCATTTTAGTGCAACGGTTACATGCACAAAGTCCAATATTTGCAATGAGGTAGAGGTGATATTGGGCAGTACAGTAGCTATTGAAGTACCGTTCAGAAGCCCGATAACTGAGGAAAGAAGCTATTCCTGAGTCTGATGGTGAGTGCTCTCAAACCTCTGTACCTTCTGCCTGATGGGAGCAGGGAGGAGGCATGACTGGGGAGGGACAAGTTTGAAGCATTTGAAGAATTGCCATTCCCAATGGCAACATCTTTAAACTCATCCTTAACCTGTTCACTGTTAATTTTTTCTTCACTATTTGGCTATGACCCATGTATTCTCGTGGGTGGCACTGAACAGGATAAACAAACAAAAGTAAAGTGCAGAAGATGTCTGTGCAAATAGTGATAGCACTACAGCTGATAAATTCTACATTCATACCAAGAAAAACAAGTCTGACTTGGAATTTTTCAACAAGAATTACTGATTCTGAGAATCTTACAACTACAGATGCTGGAAATCTCAAATAAAGACAGGACATGCTGGAAACATACAGATTACGCCCAGTCTGCAAGAAGAGAAACAGTTGTCATTTCAGTTCTGGGATCCTTCTCAGCACTCGGGTAGAGAGACAACATGCTAGTTTTAGGCAGCAATGGGAGGAATGGGTAATGGGGAAAAAAAGGACATTTGTTTAAATATAAGACCTCCACAGCTGATGACAGAAGAATTCTCTTGATAATAAAGAAAAAATCCCAAACACCTGTCCGACAGATCAGAAACACTCTTCAGGAGTCAGATGTGGATTTGTCAATGATCATTGTTCGCAGAAGACTTCATGAACAGAAATAGAGAGGCTACACTGAAAGATGCAAACCGCTGGTTAGCTGCAAAAATAGGATGGCCGGGTTACAGTTTGCCAAGAAATACTTAAAAGAGCAACCACACTTCTGGAAATAGGTCTTGTGGACAGATGAGATGAAGATTAACTTATATCAGAGTGATGGCAAGAGCAAAGTATGGAGGAGAGAAGGAACTGCCCAAGATCCAAAGTATATCACCTCATCTGTGAAACATAGTGGTGGGGGTGTTATGGCCTGGGCATGTTTGGCTGCTGATGGTAGTAGCAAAATGAATTCTGAAGTATATAGACACATCCTATCTGCTCAAGTTTAAACACCTCCAAGACCAAGGAGCTGATTATTGACTTCTGGAGGTCCCATAATGGAGAATACGCCCCAATCTCCATCTACGGGGACAGTGTGGAGAGAGTGTCCAGCTTTAAGTTTCTGGGCACTCACATTTCAGAGGACCTCACATGGTCCACCAACACCGCTGCGCTGGTCAAGAAGGCACAGCAACGACTGTTCTTCCTGAGGACATTAAAAAAGACTGGTCTGCCCCAACAGCTGCTGACAACCTTCTACCGCTGCACCACAGAGAGCATATTAACGTATGGCATCTCTGTGTGGTATCTCAGCTGCATGGAGAGGAGAGCTCTTCAGCGCGTCGTCCACAGAGCGCAGAGGATTATTGGGACACAGCTACCAGCCTTGGAGGGCATCTACCACACACGGTGCCTCAGGAAGGCCGTCAGCATCCATAAAGACTCCTCACACCCTTGTAATGGACTGTTCAAACTACTTCCCTCCGGCAGACGTTACAAGGCCTTCTACGCCCGAACCTCCAGACTCAGGAACAGCTTCATTCCCAGAGCTATAGTGGCTCTGAACCGGCCCTGCTGAGTGCCCCCCATCCCCCCTGGACTGTCTCCTTCGGATGGTCACGTCGCACAGACACATCTGCACTTTAGTCTGTTGAACAGTTTTGACTATTTTACAGTTCTTTTTACAATCCATGTTCTCGGGGTATCTAAATCTAAATTTTATTAGTTATTTATGTTATGACATCGGATGGAAGCTGCATACCAAATCTCGTTGCTCTTATGTGCAATGACAATAAAATATATTATTATTATTATTATTAAAACTTATTGGCTGGTGGTTTATTCCACAGCAAGACAATGATCCCAAACATACTGCTAAAGCAACAAAGGAGTTTTTCAAAGCTAAAAAATGGTCAATTCTTGAGAGGCCAAGTCAATCACCCGATCTGAACCCAGTTGAGCACGACCTTTATGCAACAAAATACTAAACGTGACTACTTTCATTTACATAACATTGCTGTGTCCCAAATATTATGGTGCCCTGAAATTGGGGTCTATGTATAAACACCGCTGTAATTTCTACATGGTGATGTGCACTTTAACCACGTGTTATTTTTTCTATTACAAATCTCAAATTGTGGAGTACAGAGGCAAATAAATAAATGATGGGACTTTGTCCCAAACATTATGGAGGATGTCCTCTGGCCCTCGATTCGCCTACTCTGGGCAAGAGATGTTTATATCTCACCTTTACAACTCAGTATTAAATTTTCTAACTTTTGGTAGCTCACTCTTTCTGCCTGTAATGGAATACCCATTTCGAACTGTGATCATTTTGGCTCAGTTTTTCTTTTTTGTTCACAAGTTATAGGAGCAGAATTAGACCATTTGGCCCATCGAGTCTACTCCGCCATTCAATCATGGCCGATCTCTGTCTCCTAATTCAATTTTCCTGCCTTCTCACCATAACCCTTGACACCGGTTCTAATCAAGAATGTGCCTATCAATCAAGAATTTGTCTATTTGGTTGGACATGTCCAATGGATTTACCAATAGCACTCCATCACACAGACAATTAAGCTTAATTTGAACGCAAGTATATTTAATTGCCATATTAACTCATGTAAGGAACTGCAGATGCTGGTTTAAACCGAAGATAGACACAAAAAGCTGGGGTAACTGAGCGGGACAGGCAGCATCTTTGGAGAGAATGAATGAGTGACGTTTTGGGTCGTTTGAAGAAGGGTCTCGACCCAAAACGTCAACCATTCCTTCTCTCCAGAGATGCTGCCTGTCCTGCTGAGTTACTCCAGCATTTTGTTTCTACCTTCAATTTAAACCAACATCTGCAGTTCTTTCCTACCTATTAATTTGAAACGGTTGTATGGGTTTATGCTAATCTACCATCATCGTGAAGGTACTTTAAAATATCGAACAATAATATACTGCATCCAGTACTGCCTCTTTGTGAGGCTACCATTTAAAAACTGATGTGGAAAAAATGACAAAGTTAAATATTTGGCATTGGTTTTACATAATATCTATTTGCTCTCACCCTTGTCCCTGTCCTAGATATCATGATGTCGCAATTCACTCTAAATGTACCATTTTCCTCCCTTCAATTTCCCTCTTACACAGTTCCTTCTGAAACACACTGATCTCCTAAGAAGGTGATGCGAAATTCCTCTGAAACCCGTGAAGTTTAATAAGAAATACAAGTAATTCTTCAGCAGATCAATTACAATAGATTAAACGAACATACATGTCCATAATAGTTGATGACTTGCTCTCTTAAGTCTGCCCCACCATTCAATATATGGATCTCACTGAAACCTTTGATAGACACAATGTGCTGGAGTAACTCAGCAGGACAGGCAGCATCTCTGGAGAGAAGGAATTGGTGACGTTTTGGGTCATTTGAAGAAGGGTCTCGACCTGAAACGTCACTTCTCTCCAGAGATGCTGCCTGTCCCACTGAGTTGCTCCAGTGTTTTGTGTCTATCTTTGCCATATCTGGTTTCACCCTTGAGATATTCCTATTCTAACCCTAGCCAATCCCTCTCTAATACCTAAAACAAACTTCCTAAATGTCAAACCAAATACAACTGCAGATGTTGGAAATCTCAAATAGAAATAGGAAATGCTGAAAAAACACAGCAGGTCTAGATAGCAAATGCAGATGAAGAATCAGTCTGTGTTTTATATCTATGGCCAATGTCAGAACTGAGAAAATGGACAGATAAAATGTAAAGACAAGGAAGTGCAGATGCTGGTTTATACAAGGTGCTGGAATAATTCAGCAGGTCAGGCAGCATCTCTGGGGGAATAGGATAGGGACAGTGGACTGTAAATATTTAACGGGCAGCTCATCAAAGGACTCTGACACTGCCTGGCTTTAGGTTTCTCCAATGTACTATCAAATTATCCCATCACTGAACACTTAAAAGATAGTTTTCTATCAGTGCTAAAGTGTACAAAACTCCTGTTAGGATTTTGCTTCTGTAAATCTCTGGATGTGGTAACAGATCAAACACAAAAGGATAGATATTAGTTTGGTGATAAATTGCCAAGAGGTTTGACAATTCATTCAGGCCAAGGCAAGATCCATTTATGAGGATAGTGAAAACAAAATGTTGGTGACATTTTGTGATAGAGTGAGAATTGAAGGAACCAATACAAGATAAATTACTTTAGAAACAGAAAACAACAAAGTTAGAGATTAAAGATAAACACAAAGTGCTGAAGTAACTCTTCAAATGGGCAGCATCTCTGGACAGAATGGATAGGTGATATTTCAGGTCAGAACACTTCTTCAATCTGAAGTCTGATGAAGGGTTCCAAGCCAAAACCTTTTTCTCCACTGATGCTGCCTGACTAGCCGAGTTACTCCAGAACTTTGTGTCTATCTTTGGTAATAACCAGCAGCTGCACTTCCTTCTCAGAGTTTGGGATTAACCCGCAAAAGTCCAATCATAGGTCCCACCTTTCTTGTACTTTTTCACACATCAATCTTTTAACCTGCGCAGTGAAACCGAGTGTCATCCCTTGGATGCTATCCCATCTACACGTCTGACATCATTATGTTGCTCATTGGTGCGTACATGTTGCATTTGTCAAGGCTACATTGCGTATGAGATCTTTATCACCAATTCAGAGGGAGCTTGGCAGCATTGTACATTCAAGAGAGCTGCAGTTGTAGATCAACTTCCTTGGCATGGCTATACAGTAAATAAAGGTCCTGAAATGAATCTAATCCGCAGGGTGAAATTTGTTATTCCTTCCATTGTTTCACAATGTTTATCCAGTTTAAACTTCTCCCCTCCTCTATTGCTCTTTCAGATATGTGAACACGTCATCTATATCACAAGATTGTCAACGAGATTAAGAAATGCTAATTTATAAAGGAGTACAAAATATTTGAGGGTCCAATCAACTGACAGGGGCTTACAGCTCCTAACAGTGCATTTATCAGATATCTCAAGAAAACAAATATTCTGGGAAAACAGCTTTTCACCTAGGTTTCATCTGGAAACAATAATTTAACATATGCCTACATGTGCTGCAAGATGTGCACTTGTTATGAAAAGCTACTGGTGGCAGCTTTGATTGTAGCTGTGAGGAGAAAAAATACACCACACACATTGTCAAAGCTGAACCAATGATCAATTTAGTCCAAGTGGTGCAATAACGAACACGGCAGTACTCCAATCTGCTTTTTAACCATTTACATGCTGGTAAACAATCAAGGAGGGGGAGGGCATTGGCAGAATGCATTTTAGAACTTGCCATTATCAGAAAATACTGAAGGATATTCTTGATTTTCAATAGAAGGCAATTCAAACTGAAGGAGGGTGATTTATTGATGCAATGATGATGTTATTGCTATAATGGAGGTAAGCGCTGGTAAGGGAGAATCCAAGAAACAGATTCACGATAACTATGAGCGTAAACTGCAATTGCTGGTTTAGTCAAAAGAACACAGAGTGGTGGAGTAACTCAAAGGGTCTCTGGAGCATATAGATAGGTGACGTTTCAGGTCAGTGCCCTTCTTCAGACTGTTGCCTGTTCTGTCTGAAAGGTCTCGACCCAAAACGGTATCCATCCGTGTTCTCTAGAGATGCTGGCTGACCCACTGAGTAACTCCAGCATTTTGTGTCCTCAGAGTAACTATGACTTTAATTTATATATCTAACGAAATGCAAAAGGTCAAAGAGCAACAGGCAGCATTGTAGCAGAGACACTGCACAAATGTTAACTTCAGCCCATCCACACGTGTTGGCACTGGGTGGATGGGAATGGATCTAATGTCCCATTTAGTGAAGACATTTCAAAATTAACTTTTTTTTATTGTGCAAGCACTATCATTATAATCTCAAAGATTTAAGTTATCCAGCAAAGCCTAATTAGTTGTGGTCTATCAGAAAGTGTCAGTACATTCATTTTCATTTAACGAATATGGATCAATGATGTTTTATTGTCACGTACGCACTGCAGGACGTACTCAGAATGTCACCAGAATGTGCACCTAAGATAGCAATGACATGGCAACCTGACGGAAGAAGGAAAAGAGGCCGATCAAAACTCACATGGAGGCGAACATTCCAGAAGGATTTGGAAGCCCGGGACGCAAATGGTGGAAGACGTCGCACATAACCGAACAGAATGGCAAAAGCTTGCTGTGCAACGCACTCAGTGTGGGAGGAACTAAGTCTAAGTCTAAGTGCACTGCACAGTGAAATTCTTTTTGCAGATATCACACATGCACAAGTCACCATATTTTGGTATCATTTATAATAATCCCACGTGCTTCATCTCAAGTTAAACCTGTCATTTTATTTTTCAAGTCGTCCTGCTTGTTCTGCTATCCAGTGGGGCGGAACATTTGTAGCCCGTCTGCCCTGGACCATGATGTTTATTACTACTACAGGATTCTGGTTCACAAGTACATAAAAACATGGGCTGCAACATGGCGCAGCTGGTAGAGCTGCTGCTCCACAACGCCAGCAAGCAAGGTTCAATCCTTACCTCGGGTGCTGTGTGGAGTTTGCATGTTCTGCTGGTTGCTCTGGTTTCTTCGCACACCACAAAGATATGCAGGTTACTGGGTTAATTGGCCACTGTAAATTGCTGCTAGTGTGTCGGTATAAACCACCAACTGTAGTTCCTTCCTGCAAATATTTATTGCTGAGCAAAATGGCATGATACACATAAAGCTGCAAAAGGCAAAGGGCCTGTCCCACTTTCACAACCTAATTCACAACCTTTTTTACTCGTGGACATTTTTCATCAGGCTAGAAAAACGCCCCAACCTACTTGATGCCACGAGTACCTACAACTAGCATCACGACCTACCTACGACCTACCTACGACCTCGTGACAACCATGCTGCGAGTACGAGTCAAGGGCAAACTCGGCAAAGGTCGTGAATTAGGTCGTGAAAGTGGGACAGGCCCTTAACTTTCTGCATAATAAACATATTTTGAGTGACATGCAGGCACTTTTGTATTTGAAGCTATTTCATTAGATGAAACGTCAGGGTGTTGGAAAAATTGAACGTGACCAGACACAAAGTAAAAGATATTTAAGGAGAGAAGTCTCTTTCAAATTTCATTCTTCTACCATATTCTTCAGGTGAAATTCAAAAGAGAAAATCGTGAGCATTGAAACAGACTTTAAACAGGCGTCAGGCTGTGAATGGAAAACAGATTTACAAATGGATTAATACTATGCTTAAGGGAATAATATTATTCCCTTAAGCGCGGTCACTGATTCAAATGTCAGATGGAAATTGTGATGATCCTCAGAACTTACAGACGCAATTCGACATAATTTTTTTAAGCACGTATAAAAAAAGGTAGATATATTTCATACCAACAGAACACACGTAGCTTCGACAGCTGCAGGCTAAAAAACGAGTGGACTACCAAATAGGTTACTCAGTAGAACAAGGAACAGCAATGTTAACATACCAACAAAAGACACAAAATGCTGGAGTAACTCAGCGGGTCAGGCAACATCCTTGGATAACATGGGTGGGTAGTAACTCAGCAGGTCAGGCAACATCCTTGGATAACATGGATGGGTATCATTTGGAGACAGGATCGTTCTTCAGATCCACTTGCTCCAGCCAGGGCAGTCTGCAGGTCCCCTATAACTGAGCAACTTTTTCCACACAGAGGGTGGTGGGTATATGGCATGAGCTGTCAGAGGAGTTTGTTGAGGCAGATACTATAACAACATTTAAAAGACTTTTGGACAGGTACATGGATAAGAAAGGTTTAGAGGGAAATAGGCCAAATATGAACAGGTGGGATATGTAGATGGAGCATGTGTGGGATAGAACTACAGTCGTGTAGGAAAGAACTGCAGATGCTGGTTTAAATCGAAGGTAGACAAGAGTCTCAACCCGAAAGGTCACCCATTCCTATTCTCCTGAGATGCTGCCTGTCCTGCTTAGTTACTCCAGCATTTTGTGTCTACCATGGAACTACAGATGCTGGTTTAACCGAAGATAGACACAAAATGCTGGAATAACTAAGCAGGACAGGCAGCATCTCTGGAGAGAGGCATGGGTGACATTTTGGGTCGAGACCCTTCTTTAGACGTGGGTATCGACGCAAAACGGCACCCATTTATTGTCTCTAGTGAAGTTGGGGCATCTTAGTTGGCATGGGCAAGTTGGGCCAAAGGGCCCGTTTCCATGCTGTATAACTCTATGGCTCTGTGAGACACAAGGGACTGCAGATGCTGGAAGTTTGTGCAAAAAGCAAATGCAGGAAGTCAGCAGGTCAGGCAACAACTGTGGAGTGAAATGTACAGACGTTTTCAGGTTGGGACCCATCTTCAGGACTGGATTCATAGCTTGGCCTCAGATAGACAATAATCGATAACCATATGAAGGTGTAGTTTCTGGTGGTCAAGCCTTGTTTGAAAACCATGCAAAAAATAAAATAAGAAAAGGGTTCAACCCAAAACCTCACCTTTCAAGAGTCTGAAGAAGTGTCCTGACCTGAAACATCACCTGTCCATTTTCTCCACAGTTCCTGTCTGACCTGCTGGGTTACTCCCATCACTCTGTGTCTTAAAAAAACCCCATGCAGCTTGACTTTGGAAGATTGTTTTAATAAATCAACATTAACACCAGACAAGTCCATGTTCGAACAGTAGCTGAAATTAAATTTACTGAGTATCACCTATTTCGAATGATTAATTAATAAGGGGAAAAAAACTTAGAACTAGGGTTGATCGTTACTAATTCATTCATCACACCAACACAGAATTAAACCATTACTCGTGATATTTTAGATTAAGCAGTTTACAGAATCTATTTAACAAAGCGTGAAAGCTGAAACTGAAACCAATAGAAAAGGTACAACATCAGGAGCATGATGAAAAGCAGATGGGAGTGAAATTCATGACCTGGGGCAAACTCAGACAATTTGCAAAGACAATTCTCCTGTATCCTCAGCTTTGATGCCACTCAGAGTTCAACTATATCTTTATAACATATGTTTTTCCACAGTGCACAATGGATTAAGGGGCAGGCAGTTACAGGTCATGTTACAATCAAGCCCTTAAGCCGCACATCCACACCTTTGTCTCCTCTTCATTAATAAATAATACCATAAACTGTGACAAGAGGATGATTATTATTTTTTAAACATAGAACCACAGATAATAGGTGCAGGAGTAGGCCATTCGGCCCCAAGCCATCAGCGCCATTCTATATGATCATGGTTGATCATCCAAAAATCAGTATGCCATTCCTGCTTTCTCCCCATAGCCATTGATTCATGTAGCCCTAAGAGCTAAATCTAACTCTTTCTTGAAAACATCCAGTGAATTGGCCTCCACTACCTTCTGTGGCAGAGAATTCAACAGATACACAACTCTCTGGGTGAAAGTTTTTCCTCATCTCAGTCCTAAATGGCCTACCCCTTATTCGTAAAATCACCATAACACGTACAGTTCCAGTCAGATTTGTCTAAAATTGTCCAATAGTCTACCCCAGTTACAATACAATAATACAATACAATACCATTTATTTGTCATTTGACCCTCACATGAGGTTCAAACGAAATTTGGTTTCTGCAGTCATACAAGAAAAGAACCAAGACACACACCAACACAATTTACACAAACATCCATCACAGTGAATCTCCTCACTGTGATGGAAGGCAAAGTCTTGTCTCTCCCCTGCACTCCATTCTTCTCCCGACGTCAAAGTCAAAGCCCCCGGCGGGCGCTAGCAAGTCTGCAGCCATTTAAAGCCACGCCGGGCGATGTAGGGCCCTGCTCCGTGTATTGATGTTGGAGCCCCCGGCGGGCGCTAACAAGTCCGCGGCAATTTAAAGCCGCGCCGGGCGATGTAAGGCCCTGCTACAGGTCACTCTCAACCCCGCAATTCGAGCGGGAGAAGTCGCCGTTGTCGGTGCCCCGCAAAGCGGTCTCCCAGCGGGGACTCGCGAGCTCCCGGTGTCACCATCCACCGGAGTCGGGTCGCAGCCGCGCGCCACCACAGCTCTCCACGCTCCGAAGCCGGGCAGCTCCACGATGGTAGGTCCGCAGCTCCGCAGGCTCCGTGACTTGAGCCCCCAGGTCGTTCTGGTTGGAGGCCGCTCCACGGTGCTAGGCCCCAACGACAACGGAGACCCGACAGAGAAAAAGTCGGGTCTCCGTGCAGGGAAGAGATTTTAAAGTTCCCCCCACACATACACATTTAAAAGCCCACTACAAACTATACCCTTAACGGGACAAAAAAAAAAAAACACAGACAGACTGCAGAGGCCGCTGCGACGTCGGTCGCGCCGCCCACAACAACAAGTGATATTAACTACTAACTCGTATTATCAGCGGCAATTAATAGATGGTGCAGAATATGTAGGAAATTCATTAATACTGCTGGACTATTTCTGTCCAATAACTTCCATAAATATACATACAATAAATTTGTACCATGTAACGTGATACCTTCTCACATTCAATCAGATTTGAAAAATAAAGCATTGGGAAATTACAATAAAATATGGGTAGATAATCCTCAGATGCAAAACTGCTGGAAAAGATCTCAAGGTCTAATACATCATTGTAGAAAAACATCCAAATGTTGCAGTGGTAGAGTTGCTGTTTTACAGCGCCAGAGACCTGGGCTCAATCCTGATAACAGGTGCTGTTTGTATGGAATTTGTGACCACATGGGTGCTCCAGTTTCCTCCCACACTCCAGAGACGTGCAGGTTTGTAGGTTAATTGGCTTTGGTAAATATTGTAAATTATCCCTAGTGTGTCGGATAGTGCTGGTTTTCGGGGTGATCACTGGTCGACATGGATTCAATGGGCCCAATGACCAGTTTCCACAATGCATCGCTAAAGTCTAAAACAAAGTCTAGTCTAATCCAATAACCATTGGGCTAGAGTTTTATCATCAGTAGGGCAAAAGAATAATAGAAGAGTTCATAAGTTCATCAGTTCTAGGAGCAGAATTAGGCCATTCAGTTCATCAAATCTACTCCGCCATTCAATCATAGGTGATCTACCTTTCCTTCTCAACCCCATTATCCTGCCTTCTCCCCATAACCCCTGACACCCGTATTAATCAAGCATCTATCAATCTCCACCTTAAAAATATCCATTGATTTGGCTAGAAATTCCTCCTCATCTCCTTTCTAAAGATACTTCCTTTTACTCTGAGACTATGCTCTCTGGTCCTGGACTCTCGCACTAGTGGAAACATCTTCTCCACTTCCACTCTATCCAGGCCTTTCACTATTCGAGAATGGGGAATAAGAGAAAGGGGAGATCGAGAAGGGTTTAAGAAGGAACTGCAGATGCTGGAAAATTGAAGGTAGACAAAAAAGCTGGAGAAACTCAGCGGGTGCAGCAGCATCTATGGAGCAAAGGAAATAGGCAACGTTTCGGGCCGAAACCCTTCTTCAGACGGATCGAAAAGGGTATTTGAAGCCTTTGTGAATATTAGGAAGGATGACCGTTTTGCGATTTAGAAGCATTAAGGAAATCATGAAAGTGTGCTTTGAAGGACTGCTGGAGTTCAATACGAAAGCTAAAGATATAATTGTTGGGGTTTGGGAGGGCTGGCAGGAGATACTTCCCACAAGGATGCACCGATTTAGAGTGGCCTCAGTTATAATATACGTAATCTCCAGTACATCCAAGATCCACTTGCACCATGCACAATTTAATTTACATTACCTCTAATCAAGGAGATCTATACGTTTTCAATCTATGGACAATTTGTCAGGCCACATATTTTTGCCAAAAAGTATTTTGTTTCGTTTAGTTTAGAGAGACAGCGCGGGAACAGGCCGATCCTCGCACATTAACACTATCCTATACACAATAGGGACAATTTACATTTATACCAAGCCAACTAACTTACAAACCTGTACATCTTTGGAGTGTGGGAGGAAACCAAAGATCTCGGAGAAAAACCCATGTGGTCACGGGGAGAACGTACAGCAAACGCTGTAAGGCAGCGACTCTACCGCTGCATCACTATGCCCCCCTAAATATTTTATTTCTAAAATATATTTAAATTCCAAAAGTTTAAAGGAAGTTAGAGTTGCAGAGAACCTTATGTTTATCACACTTATATACGTCATTGGAAAACCCTGACTTTGCAGAAGAATTTCAAATGCCTTAAAATCCATATTCAATTAATCATCCTTTCCTTTCAAGAAATCAAAGCAAATATGAGGTTGATTGTATTCTTGTATGCTTGTATTCACTGGAGTTTAGAAGGATGCGGGGGGGGGGGGCTAATTGAAACATATACAATTATAAAAGGACTGGACAAGCTAGACGCAGGAAAAATGTTCCCAATGTTGGGTGAGTCCAGAACCAGGGGCCACAGTCTTAGAATAAAGGGGAGGCCATTTAAGACTGAGGTGAGAAAAAAACTTTTTCACCCAGATAGTTGTGAATTTGTGGAATTCCCTGCCACAGAGGACAGTGGAGGCCAAATCACTGGATGGATTTAAGAGAGTTAGATAGAGCTCTAAGGGCTAGTGGAATCAAGGGTTATTGATTGGGGGCGATCAGCCATGATTGCAATGAATGGCGGTGCAGGCTCGAAGGGCCGAATGGCCTTCTCCTGCACCTATTTTCTATGTCTATGTTTGTATGATTAATTTTTAACAAACTCATAACAATTAATATTTTGTTCTTCAAAAACACTTCAGAGAAGCCTGACAGATGGATAATCTAAAGCTTGTTCATACTCACAAAAATATTTGGCTGAAACAAAGAATGCACATTTGAGATAGATATTTGTTTCTGAAACAGCAACTCTGCAAACCTGGCGCCATCATGTGGTATAAGCCAAGCAATGCATCCCAAAAGCAAAGTTGTGAGATTTAGCAACTTACATTTGTTATTCACCATCAAGTCAATTGAATTTTGAGTGTAGAGGCCTTTATCCTGCCTAGATAAAAGATCAGTTCCTATTCCTCAAGCTTTCGATGTGTAACATAACAGGAACAGCACTTATTTCCTGTCTGGGCATATCGAAGTGGTGTGGCCTCAATATTGAATTAAATCATTTCAGAATAACCTGCTTTTCATATTACAGGTGCACAACCTTTTATACGGTGTTCCGGAAACCGAAAACCTCCGAAAACCGGCCATTTTTTCCAGGATGTCATCGGCACACCAAAGCTCGCGTTTGGCGCCAAACTTGACCCGAAACGACCCACGGTCAACCCAGGTCTGTACTACTGTAGCGGCTGCCTCCTCCCCGGAGACCGGGGAGACACTTAAACATCTGTAAATCATTGCTTAAATGTTAGTCAGTTAGTTTGGAGGGCTTTTATGTGAAGGGGGGGTTGAAGGGGTAAACTTTAATTTTAGTCCCCTACCTGGTCGGAGAGACGGGGAGCGGTCAATGCCTTACCGGGTCGCCGTGCAGTAAGCTCCGCAGCGCTGTGGCCGCTCAACATACAGCTGGGGCTGCGGGCGGCGCCGGTTGTAGCTCCGACCCCGGCAACTCTACCCCTGGCTGCGAGGCGCTCCAAATCCACCGCCGCCCGCGGCCGGACGCCCCCCACCCCAGCTCCGCAAATGTTGGGAGTCGGCGGCGTCGCAGCGCTGGGATACCAGCGGGGAGCGGGCAATGCCTTACCGGGTCGCTGTGCGGTAAGCTCCAGGGCGCGGAGGCCGCCTTCTCCCAACATTCGCGGAGCTGGGGCCGCGGGCGGCGCTGGATTTGGAGCGCCTCGCAGCCAGGGGTAGAGTTGCCGGGGTCGGAGCTACAACCGACGCCGCCCGCGACCGGACGGAGCCCCCAGCTCCGCGATGTTGGGAGTCGCCGACCAGTTAGGGGACTAAGAATTAAAGTTTCCCCCTAAAGTTTCTCCCACCCCACCACCACCACATAAAATCCCTCCAAACTAACTGACTAACATTTATGCAATGATTTACAATGATTCCCCGGTCTCCGGGGAGGAGGCAGTCGCTCCAGACTTTTCAAGCCGCCCGCGCTACCTACCTAATCTACGCTAAAAATCTTCCATTCAGAAATCCGAAAATGTCCGAAATCCGACAAGTGTCTGGTCCCAAGGCTTTCGGATAAAAGGTTGTGCACCTGTAGTGCCTTGTCTAGCCAGATCCAATGCGTTCATCCACATTAACTCAGTCTTTCTCTCTCCACCGATGTTTAGTCATTTCTTGGGTCTCTCTGCACTCTCTTTTGATTCAGATTTCCAGCAACAGCTCGATTCAGCTACTGTTCAAATATATTGTTATTGTTTTTAATTCAATAACCATGTTATCTATTAACTAGATGGCTTAGAAAGCATTGACGGTCCTGGTTTTAACCCAATGACAGAGATCGAGTCTCTCTACCTCATACTCTCTCTGCAACTTCCAATGAAGGGTCAACGACTTGAAACATCAATGTCATCGATTGCTCTTACAGAAAGCATATGGCCAACAGACACTCTATCTTTCCCATCCCACCATCAGTCCAAACCAGTTATATAATTCCATACAACGCCTCCACTGGTACTTGTGAATAGACACAAAATGCTGGAGTAACTCAGCGGGACAGGAAGTGATTCTGGAGAGAAGGAATGGGTGACGTTTCTGTCTGCGCTCAGCGGCACCGCCATTGCGGCTCCCAGCGCGGGCCACCTTGCGTCACCACGCCTGGGCGCCGCAGCCATGGGCCCGGGAGGTACCGGAGATGAAGGAAGTGCAGGCCGGTTGATTATGGGGGAAAAAAATACGCCTGCGGGCCAGATGATTTCGGGCTACGGGCCGCATCCACCCAGAGGCCATAGGTTGCCAACCCCTGCTCTACAGAATGCTGCATGATCTGCTCAGTATTTCTATCCTCTGTTGCTTTTTGATATTAATAGTAAGATTAAACGAGTACTTACCAGTGCGAAGTTTGATCTGTATTTTATGAGGAGTTACGATGAGGGATTACGTGAAGAACCCGCTCAGTGCGCAGGTGCGGCATACTTCGAAGCAGCGGTGTGGAATCACAGATAGACACAATATTTGAAGTAAACATAGTAAAGATTAAGGAGACATCAGTTTACTAGTTTGATCTATGTAATGAGGGTGGGAGCGGAGGGCACGTAATCCCTCATCGTAACTCCTCATAAAATACAGATCAAACTTCGCACTGGTAAGTACTCGTTTAATCTTACTATTTTACTTCGGAGTCACGTGAGTGACTACGTGAAGATTTCAAAGGTCTGTGATTTCAAACCGTGTAACAGTTTTATTTCACTCACTGCCGAAGTTCTTGAGGGAGGAAGTGTTATCGTAATCAACCAATGGATCTGCTTTCACAAGAAACAGAAAGGTATTTATTAACAATAACAACATAAATAGCTCCCCTGAGCTTAAATTAAATGTTTGCAGTTTGTAATATTCTGTCTGCAATTAAGTCAGGCTTTATCAACGGTTTACAATAAAAATATTCTGAACGTCGTTTCCCTCGACCATCCTGCCGTATTGAGAATGTGGTCAACCGGGACGTCCATTCGTTCAGCTGCCGATATCGATGCTGCCCTAATGGAATGGGATTTAAATGTATTATTGTCTATTGCGGCAGCTTTCAGTACCTGTTTGAGCCACCTTGAAGTGGTTTGGCTCGTTACCCCGTCTTGGGGTTTCTTGTGGTTGATCCATAGGGCTTTTTCTCTCCCTCTGAGATTGTGGGTTGTGTCTATATATTGTTGTAGATGGGTCACCACACTCAACCTAGACTCTGGTGAACTGGCGGTAATATGCCCAATTTGAATTCAATTTTGTATCCACTAATACTGTTGAGTATATATTTGTTATTTGTGACAGTACCCCATGCTTTTTTAAAACAAGTGTAAATGCCCCCCAGTTAGTAGAGCACCCTTATTTTGTGTAAGCTGGCAGGAACCAGACTACCTACCTCCATGTTCATTGTTTCTTCATGAAGGCTCTGTTTTGCTGGTATGCTGGTGCTGTCGGTGGGGCGGCGCATTTTCCCTGGGGTCCGCTCCGGGCCCATGTCTTAAAAAAGACCTTTGGGGGTAATAAGCAGCGGTCCCCGAGCTTTCACCAGTCCTTGGATGTGGGTGTTGACTGGTGGATGCCGAGGGGTGCTGCCAGCTGGGTGTTGGATGAGATGTCCTGCTCGTTCCCGGGCCTGCCCTCATGAGGCCCACAGGTTTAGCTGCCTCTCTTTCCGCTGCAGCGGTTTTGCATAGCCCCGCATATTTGGGGTTGAGGGCAGGTCTTATATTGTCCTGCCTTAGATTGTTGATCTCATATTGTGTATTGCACATTAGTGCTAATACTCCTGTTGGCAGGTGGTCATGTTAGTATGTTCCGTGGAAACGAGCAAAGGCGGTGATTTCGATGTTAGGAGCTTCAGAATTCGCTGCTTTTTTAGCTCTTGACTGCGAATCTGCTGACCCAGCTGCCTCCAGATTTGACCGTTGACACTCTTTACTTTTAGTGCCTCTCAATTCTCTGGCGCTGTACTCTTCTAAAGCTTCTAGAAAGGCCGTCTCCTGCAGGGCTTTGTTGGAAAGATGGTTGATACTGGCTGCCATCTGGGTTCCAGTAGTCTTCCTGCGCGTGGAGGTGCCATATAGTGGCCCACGACACCCAGCAGCTCTTCATGATCCTGCTCCCCTGGCATACTCCTGCTCTCGTCCGCCTGCCCTTATTGTAGACCAGCCCAGCCCTGGTCTCCCTTGCTAGCCTCAAAAGAGGGAGCAGAGGGGTACTGTAAATATTGTGGAGGAGGCATATGCCCTACCTCCGTGAGATCGTTTTTCCTGAGGTTTGGTCTTATACCCCTCCTCTTTGACCAGCCTAGCTCTGGTCCCATCAATCCCTCGACAAGGGAGATGGCTAGTGCAATAGCACTGGGGTGGGAGTGTTAGCTCCCTTGGCATTCAGCCAGTGACCCCTCGTCTTTCTGGAGTTTGTTAGCTCCATGACCTCCTCTGTCTTGGGGAGACAGACATACTTGTTTTTTGCTGTCTCCAGCCTGTTTCCAGAGCTTGAGGAAAGTTGGTTCTGTAGAACCTGTATTTTTGGTAAGGTTTGTCTTACCTGTTGATAGAGGCTGCCTGCCGTTTTCGGGCGGCATTCTAGCGGTTCCCGGGCGGCGATTCTCCTTGTCGGGAGTCTGCAGGGGTTGCCGGTCGGGTTTTAAATTTCCCTCCGGTCCGCTGCTGTTAATCAAACAGCTGTTCAGCGGACCGGCATCAGCGCAGCTCCCTGTCAGAGGTCCGCAGCGTGTGCGGTCCCGTTTACGCCTATCCACCTCCACTGTCGGCTCCTTCGCTGGAGTCGAACGGGGGCCGCTTCCTCTGCTGCTTTGCTCCCCCTGGAGCAAAAAACCACAAGGCCCGATTAAGGTAAGTACTTACCTAACGTTCCTTATTTCAGGCTAGTTGCAGGAGCGCCCGACTCCCGTCTAGGCCGCCGTTGCACAGCTGGACGTAATGCCGCACCTGCGCACTGAGCGGGTTCTTCACGTAGTCACTCACGTGACTCCGAAGTAAAATTAATGTTCGGGCTCTAATCATGTTTAAAATAGCATCAAAAGCCTATTCTTGTTAAACCTATTGTGTTCCCGATGTTAGGGAAGTCCAGGACAAGGGGTCACAGCTTAAGGATAAGGGGGAAATCCTTTAAAACCGAGATGAGAAGAACTTTTTTCACACAGAGAGTGGTGAATCTCTGGAACTCTCTGCCACAGAGGGTAGTTGAGGCCAGTTCATTGGCTATATTTAAGAGGGCGTTAGATGTGGCCTTTGTGGCTAAGGGGATCAGAGGGTATGGAGAGAAGGCAGGTACAGGATACTGAGTTGGATGATCAGCCATGATCATATTGAATGGCGGTGCAGGCTCGAAGGGCCGAATGGCCTACTCCTGCACCTAATTTCTATGTTTCTATGTATTGGTGTGCAAAAGGATTACGGCATTAAAAAAAGTAAAGAATTCAAGGATGTAATAAAAATTAGATTATGTTCAAACAGTTTTGTCTCCTTGAAACCCAAAGAAATGTAACCAACTTTGAACACAGCTACATTGGCGAATAATTTCCCATTTTAAATAAAATATGCAAGTAAAAAGTTTAATTCCAAATAAGTAGTAGATCTTCTTCAGAGTCTGAAGAAGGATCCCGACCAGAAACATCACCTATCCCTGTCCTTCTAAAATGCTGTCTAACCCGCTGAGTTACTCCAGCACTTTGTTTTAGCTGATCGTCATTATTGATACTAGCACATTGTATTGCAGTGACATTACACATGATTTATACTACACAAAATTGCTGCAACTACAACTTACATATCATCTATATTATAATATCATATTTCAACAGATAAACACTTTCTTTAAACATTTCCAAACATTTTTCCAGAGGGGTGAAGTGTTGGGATCCGGAATCCGAGTTGCATATCATATAAATATTTAAATATATATACGTAATGAACAAATATGTACCTGCAGCTGAGGCAAAGCAGCCTGGTATATGCGGTGACCAGATCGTGCTGTAAATCACACTTTCATGTCCCCGAAATGTAGAAAGAGATTCTTTTACCAATGGGTCCCACTACAGAAAATAAAAGCACTGATCAATTTCTCCATACCAGACATAATTAAGACAAATGTACAATTCCCACACTCTATATATGTACAATGTCAGAGAATCTGAGGCTAGAGTTCAAATGAAAGGCCTTTATTTGGTAAAATGAGTTTAGCAATTGTTTTTGGACCATTTTGAAACAAGAATGACAGGAAATCCATGTGTGATAAACAACTTTAGAAATGGAAGCTTCTTTAAAATGTATAATGACGGTCCACAACAAATCTTCAAGGAAAGGTATTGAACGGATCTTTCAGCCAAACGGCTGTCTTGTTTAATAAAGCAACTATTAGCTTTGGAAAGAAACATAGAAAGTAAGTGCAGGAGTAGGCCATTCGGCCCTTCGAGCCAACAACGCCATTCAATATGATCATGGCTGAGCATCCAAAATCAGTATCCCGTCCCTGCTTTTTCCCCATATCCCTTGATACCGTTA
This sequence comes from Leucoraja erinaceus, assembly GCF_028641065.1. NCBI lineage: Eukaryota > Metazoa > Chordata > Chondrichthyes > Rajiformes > Rajidae > Leucoraja > Leucoraja erinaceus. The sequence continues at coordinate 74,515,169 of NC_073381.1, forward strand.
TCCCTAAGAGCTAAATCTTGAAAACATCTAGTGAATTGGCCCCCACTGCCTTCTGTGGCAAAGAATTCCACAGATTCACAACTGGGTGAAAAAGTTTTTCCTCATCTCAGTACAAGATAAATTCTAGTTATAGCCAGTAAAGCTTATTTTACCAATTTATTTGCTGTAGCTAGAATTCATCTTGTACTAAATATAAGCTTCTTTTACCAACTATGTTTAGGAAGAAATCTAATGTCTGTGTTCAGGATTGTGGTGAATCGTACATCACTTTCGGTTATGTTGCTTTTTCGTTGTTCCATCTCAAATAAACCCACATAATGGTCCAAAGCCAATGCTTTCTGAAATCAAGAGGAGTTCATGTGGTAGCACATGGCACAATCCTATTACCTGCTAACTGAGTGTAGGTTCCTTTATATTATATAGGTTTAAATTTATTATTGTCACATATATTGAAATACGGTGAAAACCTTTTAGTTTAGTTTATACAGCACAATAACAGGCCCTTCGGCCCAACGAATCTGCGCCAACCAGCGATTCCCGTACACTAGCACAATCCTATGCACTTGCTGAAATTTACAGAAGCTAATTAACCTATAAACCTGTACGTCTTTGGAATGTCGGAGGAAACCGGAGTACATGGAGAAAACTCATGCGGTCACGGGGAGAACACACAATCTCCATACAGACGGCACCCGTAGTTAGGCTCAAACTCAGGTCTCTGGAGCTGTAGAGGAGCAATTCTACTGCTGTGCACCGTGCCGAATATTATGCAAACAGATTAGACAATACTACACATGAATATAAGTATAAAAGGTAGAGCAAAGAGTACAGAATATAGTATCTCGACATTAAAGTGTAACAACTCCATAGGAAAAAGTCCAACATCTGAAATGAGGTGGGTTGGTAAATCGGGACTGCCCTGGCTTAGAGAATCTTACTAGACTAAGTGGGACCCGTTGGGTCCCAGCATCACACGGGATGGCTGGTCCCCCAACGTAATATTCCAACTATCCACCAATTCCAATATTGGTGGCCAGTGGGAGGGGAGGCTTTCTGAGGGGCTAGTATGGGTGTTGTGCGCTGAAGGGACTGTTTTCCAGAGGGCTAGTATGGACATTCAAGCAGGGTGCAAGGGCACCAAATTCAAGTACAGTTTCATACCATTTCAAGCAGGGTGCAAGGCCACTAAAGAAAGCAAGTTGTGACCTCACCCTCCCACATCTTGCAGAGACCGAGTCACTTCCGGGTTTTATAGTACCTCCCCCCTCCCAGCAGAAGGGGCGTGGCTTTCATGGCGTGAATGACAGGAGAGAGAATCTCAACATTTTTTAAACACTAATAACTCTTTTATTTTTCATCGATGGGAAAAATCCTCGGCACCTGATGAGCGGAGGGGGACTCTGAGTAAGATGGCCAAAAATCACAGCCGTACGTAGTAGCGCTTTTTCTAAAATCAATATAAAGCGCAAACAGGAAGTGGTCAAGATTAGACTTTTGATTATATAGAAGGCAAGGCAGCTCTAATTGGGCAAGGCAGTCTAATTGGGCAAGGCAGCTCTAATTGGGCAAGGCAGCTCTAATTGGGCAAGGCAGCTCTAATTAGGCAAGGCAGCTCTAATTGGGCAAGGCAGCTCTAATTGGGCAAGGCAGCTCTAATTGGGCAAGGCAGCTCTAATTGGGCAAGACAGCTCTAATTGGGCAAGGCAGCTCTAATTTGGCAAGGCAGCTCTAATTGGGCAAGGCAGCTCTAATTGGGCAAGGCAGCTCTAATTGGGCAAGGCAGCTCTAATTGGGCAAGGCAGCTCTAATTGGGCAAGGCAGCTCTAATTAGACAAGGCAGCTCTAATTGGGCAAGGCAGCTCTAGTTGGGCAAGGCAGCTCTAGTTGGGCAAGGCAGCTCTAATTTGGCAAGGCAGCTCTAGTTAGGCAAGGCAGCTCTAGTTAGGCAAGGCAGCTTAGGCAAGGCAGCTCTAGTTAGGCAAGGCAACTCTCATTAGGCAAGGCAGCTCTAATTAGGCAAGGCAGCTCTAATTAGGCAAGGCAGCTCTAATTAGGCAAGGCAGCTCTAATTAGGCAAGGCAGCTCGCTTTAGCACTTTCAAAACCGAAGGCAAGGCAGCTTGCTTTAGCACTTTCAAAACCAAAGGCAAGGCAGCTTGCTTTAGCACTTTCAAAACCAAAGGCAAGGCAACTCGCTTTAGCAATTTCAAAACCAAAGGCAACACAGCTTTAGCACTTTCAAATCAAAACACACTTTTGCATTTCCAAACTACATTTTCAAACCACATTAAGGGCAATGACAGGTCAGTAAAACCACTCACAGTTTAGTAAACATGTGTTCAGTGTTATTCACAGCTAAGACTGAGAATTGTGACCTCTCGCTCCCCCATCTTGCAGAGGCACCTCTACACTTCCAGGTTTTATAGTCCCTCCGGAAGGGGCGTGAACATCAGGAGAGAGAATCTCAATATTTTTTAAACACTAATAACTTATTTTTTTTATCAATGGCAAAAATCCGCTTGTCCTGCGCAGCGGAGGGGGACTTTGAGTAAGATGGCCACAAATCACAGCCATAAGTGGCAGCGTTTTATCTAAAATCAATATACAGAGCAACAGGAAGTGGTCAAGATCAGACTTTTAGTAATATAGATAGATTGTAACAAGATCAAATTGTTGAGGTCCTTCTGCAGTTGTACATGGCTCTGGTGAGACCACACTTGGAATATTGCATGCAGTTTTGGTCTCCTAATTGGAGGAAGGTCAATCTTGCTATTGAGGGACTGCAGCATACGTTCACCAGGTTAATTCCCAGGATGGCGGGACTGACATGATGAAAGAATGGGTCAACTGAGCTTGTATTCACTGGAATTTACAAGGATAAGAAGGGATCTTATAGAAACTAAAAATTCTTAAGGAATTGAGAGTAAGGAATAGCACCTTTGCAAGAAGCAGGGTGGGATGAAGTGTAGACCAGATAACTGTGAGAGTCCATAGGTTTGTAGTGGACGTCAGTCGATAGTCTGCCCCGTGATGGAGACATGGATCAAAAAAGTTGAGAAGTCTGACGAGGTAATTGATTTACTCCAGCACTTTGTCCATTAAAGTCGGAATGGGTATCAAGGAGAGGGGTGGGGGGGTAGGAACAGTGGTTGTGGTGGGATTAGAACGTGGAGGTGCTGGTATACCCATTAACCTCCTGCCCTTGCTTACAGCAATGGTCATGACTTGAAGTTCTGAAGTATCTTGTAAAAAGCAGACAATACCTTTTTTCCCTTTCTATTCTGCAGAAATGAACCCCTAAACAGCTAAAACATTTCCAGTAAATTAGTTTAGCAATGTCCGACCCTTCATGTACAATGAAATTATAAAATTTGATGCTCAACAAATTCAAAACTAGATTGCAACTAATCATTCCACTGGCACTCTGTTGATGGTAGTATTTTTAAAAATCAAGGCAACTTCAGTTAGATGATCAAACTTTGTGAGATAGTTTCCTAAATGCAGAGGACACCAACATCAATCACCCATCCTCACTAGTTCTATGTTATCTCACTTTCTTATCCACTTCCTACAAATTAGGGGCAATATTACAGAGGCCAATTAACGTACAAACCCACGTCTTTGGTATATTGGAGGAAGTCGGAGCACCCGGACAAAACGTAAATGTCACAGGGAGAACAAATAAACCACACAGACAGCACCCAAGGTCAGGGTCGACCTGGGCCTCAGGTGCAGTCAGTCTGCAGCTCTACCACCAGTGCCATTGGGCCAGAGTTTGTATGTTTTCCCTGTGACTGCTTGGGTTTCCTCCATATTATGCTCCGGTGGTGTCCTCTGAAACTAAAACCAATGGCAAGATCTTTTGACAATTCAAATTGCTACAAGGTCCATAAGGCTGTGCATGGGCAAAGCCTCTGCCTGCATTACCCGAGGCATAAGGGCCTGTCCCACTTGCATGCGATTGCATGCGTTTGGTGTGACCAAACGGAGGCGGAGTTCACGCAAAGTTCGCGCTAAGTTCACGCGTGACGTCATTTGCGTCATGCTTACCAATTAGGTGGGCAGGAGGTGGGCCGAATGAATTTGGGCGTCGCACAGCGTCGGGCAGTGACGTCTTAACGCAGTGCCACGCCAGGCGGTGACGTCATCGCGCAACGCCACGTGCTAGGCGTACGCCGTCAAGATTTCTGACACTGACAGATTTTCGGAGCCCCGCGCGATGTCGGGACCAGCCCCGACCAACTCGGCGTTTCTAAGTGGGACCGGCCCCGCGCGGCTATACGGTGCCCGTATGCCTCAAGCGACCACGAGGTCGCGCAATTTGCGAGCCAAGGTCGCGTAAGTGGGACAGGCCCTTTACTCTCTGCTCGTCCACCTCGCATAACTGTAGCAACAAAGACTCAAGGTTACTGAGAGTCAAGCAACCATAAGAGGTCAGTGCAGCTCAGGGCTACCACTGGGTGGGGGAGCTCATGAGCTGGTTCAGTCCATCTGTCTGACTGCGTGTCAATTATTGTGGGCACTCCTCTCTCCGACAAAGTATGGCTTTGTTACATTTGTTTTTGAAGAGTTACTTGAATGTAATTTTCATTTTTGGTATGTTCAAAATAAAAACCCTGGAAGAAAACCAACATGTCCCCATTTTTATCAGAATAAAAAAAATCAGAATATACTTACTAATTTGATAGTTTGATCCCACGATCCAGAAACAACCAGATGCTCTCCTCGTGTTTGACTCCAATCCACACAGTAAACCTGCGACAGCAGAGGGGAAAAAACCCACCAAATAGTTAAATAAGCAAAATGAAATCATTAGTAAGTGTATCAGCAGTTATGGGTCCAGTGGGTTTCCTTCACGTGCTCCAGTTTCTATTTGCTACTGGATATATTCAGTGTATACAGAATTTTCTGTTTTATTTCAGGTTGACTACATCTGCGTTTTTTTGCTTTTGCCAAAAAACACTGATCAGAATGGCCTCAACAGCAACAACACAGGTGGACAGAGCAGCAATCAAAGAGGATGATCATTCTATGCCCTTTGATCATAGAGGATATTCCACTATGATATTATGAGAACTTGAGAGATTAATTCACAAAACTTATTTGGGAAATTAGTTTACCAATGGATAAGTAATGATAAACTGAAAATATTTCCCAATACAATACACATTTCATTTTGCATAGAATTATTTTTAATGTTCTGAAAGAATAACAGCAGAGAAAACAGGTTCAAAATTCACTGCACTTAGAAGGTTGTAAATATGAAATGTTTTATTTGAAAGGTAAAACATATAGCTATAGGTGAGTTAACCTACATCTGCTGTTGGCCGTCTAAAGCTGTTCTTCAAGTGAATAAAGTTTCCACTATACTGCACTTAGCCAGGATTAAGGTCAAGGAACCAGGTTTCCGACAAAATACTACATGGGCCACATTAGAACATGTCCTAGCCCTTGTGAACAGCAATTTCAAAACAACAGTAGATGTGCCTCATTGGCAAGGACAGAGGACTGGTTAGGTACTGGTAGAAGCAATTGTTTAGGTACTGATTTAAGTCATTTTCAGAATGGCAAATTATTACTAGTGTGATACTGTGGGGATCAGAACTGGACCCTCCGTTTTCAATATTTCTATTAATGATTTGGATAATAAGATAAAAGACTAACATCCCAGTTGCCTGATAATACAGCTAGGCGAGAAGGTAAGTTTGAGGATACAAAGAGTCTGGAGAGAGATAAAGCCAGCTTAAGCTGTGAGCAACAATTTATAAATATGAAGTATAAAAAGAGGTTATTGACATAGGAAAAATATTAAAGGATAACACAGTGAGAAACTAGTAAATTGAGAGTGATCGAGAAATACAAGTTCATGATGTGCAGGTTTGCAAGTATTAAAGGCAGTAAAATGTACTCTTTGGTGGTCGGAATGCAAAAGCAAGGAACTCTTGCTCGGTTTCCCAGGGATTTGGCAAATCCACATCTGGAGTAGAGGGTAAAGTTTTGGTCTCCATTTCTGAAGAATAATTCTGTGTTTTTGGAAGTTTTTAAAAATGTTTCAGTGCAGTACAAATTTACTGGATTGATGTCTAGGATTAGGGAATTTATCAGAAGAAAAGAAACTGAGGAAGGTTGGCCAAAATTTGCTGGGGTTTTGGAGAATGAGATGTGACTTCACTGAGAAATGCATGATCCAAGAGGAATTGTTGGGGATGAATCAAGGAACTGTTTCCTCCAGCTGGAGAAACTTGAACAAAGGAGCATGTTATCATGATAGGGATCAGCCATTTGGAAATGCAACAAGGAGAAAGCTCCTTTAAGCAGAGGAGCAATAATCTGCAGAATTTTCTGCAGGGGTCTGAAGAAGGGTCCAGTCTGAAACGTCACCCATCCCTCTTCTCCAGAGATGCTGCTTGACCCACTAAGTTACTCCAGCACTTTGTATTTATCTGCAATAATTTTATCACTGTTATGGTTATTCAATCATTGAATATATTCAAGATTTTGATAAGTAGATTTCTGTGCACCAAGTTTATCGGTTAGGCATATGGACTTAAGATATGGAATCAGCCGCAGTTTTATGAAGGTCAAGGCAGGCTCACAAGGGCCAAATGACCAACTCATGGTTCACTGTCTTCCTGCGAACATTTGTTTACCATTTCCTGCCATCCAAAATGACCTACATATTCTTGTTGTTTCTTTTTATTAACAAAACCTCAATTCACACTAATACATTACCACAAACTGTAATTTTGTGAAACAACTTGTGCGTCATATGATCACGCATTACGAAAATCCAAATACGTTACACCAACTGGTTCCAATTTAACTAGTGTGCCATGTACGTTCTCAGAAAGTTAATAGATTTGTCATACACAACTAGCCTTTCATAAGGCTGACAGCCTCATTATATTGTGATTTTCCACTTTCCACTTTCCCTTATCGTGTCCTAAATAACAGATTGTAGTATTTTCCCTATTACTAACAAGCCCAGTTTTTCTCCTTTCTTTCTTGCCAGCTTCGAAGCCACAAGAGCCACATTAAAATCTAGTGAATTCTGCACAATCAAAATAAATGTATCTATAACACCTGCAGCTATCTATTATAAAACCTCAAGAAATGGCCATTAAAGTTAAATAACTGAAGAGTATCTTTTCCTTTTATTTTACCAACTGAATATTTCTTCCTGATTCTCATCAGTCTCATGATCCTTACAATGTACCTTATCTTCATGTCTCCTCATGGAATGACAGGATGCAAAATACTTATTTGATAGAACAAAGAATCCCTCCCCTGTGACCTACACCATCAATATCTTGGAAGGGCTCATGCTAAATTTCAGTCACCTTCAGTAACCTGTCTTTTCTTCTTTCTTCTTTACTTTACAATTCTAATTTCTCTCTCTCTCAATTTATGGGTCGGCTTTTGCCGAGTTTTCAAACTTTCCAAATTCTCAGTGTTACCATCTGAGTACCAACATTGTTTGCCTATTCTAATCTAATACCTTGTCTTCGCCAGTTGGCCACATTGAACACTTACTGCAAGTGGAGCTTTTATTCCAAGAGAAGACACAAAATGCTGGAGTAGCTCAGCGGCTCAAACAGTATCTCGGGATAGGTGACGTTTCAGGTCAGACAGAGTTCTTATTCCTGATGGGAATGTATATTAAAGATGGACACAAAATGCTGGAGTAACTCAGGGGACAGACAGCATCTCTGGAGAGAAGGAATGGGTGACGTTCCGAGTCGAGACTCTTCTTCAGACTGATGTCAGGAGAGTGGGCGGAACAAAGATAGAATGTAGTCGGAGACTGGTAGGAAAACTGTGAAGGGGAGGGGATGGAGAAAGAGGGTTACTTGAAGTTAGAGAAGTCAATGTTCATACCGCTGGGGTGTAAGCAGCCCAAGTGAAATATGAGGTGCTGTTCCTCCAATTTGCGCTGGGCCTCACTCTGACAATGGAGGAGACCCGGGACAGAAAGGTCTGTGTGGGAATGGGAGGGGGAGTTAAAGTGTTCAGCATCCGGGAGATCAGGTTGGTTTAGGTGGACTGAGCGGAGGTGTTCAGCGAAACGATCGCTGAGCCTGCGCTTGGTCTCGCTGATATACAAGAGTCCACACCTGGAACAGCGGATACAGTAGATGAAGTTGGAGGAGATGCAAGTGATCCTCTGCCTCACCTGAAAAGACTGTCTTGGACAGAGTCGAGGGGGGAGGTATAGGGACAGGTTCCATCTCCTGCGGTTGCTGGGGAAAGTACCTGGGGAGGGGGTAGTTTGGGTTGGAAGGGACAAGTTGACCAGGGAGTTGCAGAGGGAACAGTCTCTGCGGAAAGCAGAAAGTGGTGGAGATGGGAAGATGTGACTAGTTGTGGGATCTCGTTGGAGATGGCAAAAATGTCGGAGGATTATATGCTGTATGCGATGGCTGATGGGGTGAAAGGTGAGGACAAGGGGGACTCTGTCATTGTTACGAATGGGGGAGGGGAAGCAAGAGCAGAGCTGCATGATATCGAGGAGACCCTAGTGAGAGCCTCATATATATTGGAAGAGGGAAACCCCCGTTCCCTAAAGAATGATGATCTGGTGTGGAACACCTCATCCTGGGCACTGATGCGTTGTAGAGGGAGGAATTGGGATTAGGGGATAGAGTCTTTACAGGAAGCAGGGTGGGAAGAAGAGTAGTCTAGATAGCCATGGGAGTCAGTGGGTTTGTAATAGGAGTCAGTGGGTTTGTAATAGTCTGGCTCCTGTGATGCAGACGGTTTCTGCAGTTCTTGCCTACACATTTTGTCAGTTACAATATCCCCTTTTTTGCTTTATTTGGGGAGATTTTATATTCTGTTCATCTTTTTAATACTTTTCATTTATCCTGTTTTCTTCCCTTATTGTGTTCTGTTTAACTCCCTCACTATTCCTCTTTCATTTGAACCTACATTCCCTTATTTCTTTTGTCATTGTCTACTATTTTTCTCTTCGTATTTCTTTCATTGGTTCACAAACTCAACAATTGGACATGGGCATCCCTTGCGGTCTCCTATTTGACAATACTTTGTTAACAAATCCACATGCAGCAAATTTCAGCATAATGGAATGATTATGATTATTTCGCGTCAATCAAAGCCAAACCAGCCGTTACAACAATTTCTGGCTCGCTTAAGTGAAACCATTTCAAACGTCTCTACACCGAGAGAGTTCAGGAATAAATAGTAGTAGTATATATTTTATTTCAAACATGTAAAACAAAAACATTTAAAAACAAAGCAAAATAACAAAAAATGAAATGATTAAAACTATACACAACCCATTGAATAACTTCTCATAAACAACACAAATTAAACCGTACATATTCGAAAAGGAGTAGGAGAAAGTAGACACTTATTTATTCCTACCCCTTCTCCGCTACTCATCAATTAATTCACAAACTTTATCTCATCTACATACATACATATACATAATTGTGATGTGGAAGGAAAATGATACATGGTTTTTAAATGTTTTTACAAATAAAGAACTGAAAAGTGTGGCGTGCAAAAGTATTCAGCCTCCTTTACTCTGATACCCCTAAATAAAATCCAGTGCAACCAATTGCCTTCAGAAGTCACCTAATTAGTAAATAGAGTCCACTTGTGTGTAATCTAATCTCAGTATAAATACAGCTGTTCTGTGAAGGCCTCAGAGGTTTGTTAGAGAACATTAGTGAAAAAACAGCATCATGAAGCCCAAGGAACACACCAGACAGGTCATGGATAAAGTTGTGGAGAAGTTTAAAGCAGGGTTAGGTTATAAAAAAATATCCCAAGCTTTGAACATCTCACGGAGCACTGTTCAATCCATCATCCGAAAATGGAAAGAGTATGGCACAACTGCAAACCTACCAAGACATGGCCGTCCACCTAAACTGACAGGCCGGGCAAGGAGAGCATTGATCAGAGAAGCAGCCAATGGTAACTCTGGAGGAGCTGCAGAGATCCACAGCTCAGGTGGGAGAATCTGTCCACAGGACAACTATTAGTCGTGCACTCCACAAATCGAGCCTTTATGGAAGTGTGGCAAGAAGAAAGCCATTGGTGAAAAAAAGCCATAAGAAGTCCCATTTGCAGTTTGCCACAAGCCATGTAGGAGACACAGCAAACATGTGGAGGAAGGTGCTCTGGTCAGATGAGACCAAAATTGAAGTTTTTGGCCTAAATGCAAAACGCTATGTGTGGCGGAAAACTAACACTGCACATCACCCTGAACACACCATCCTCACTGTGAAACATGGTGGTGGCAGCATCATGCTGTGGGGATGCTTGTCTTCAGCAGGGACAGGTAAGCTGGTCAGAGTTGATGGGAAGATGGATGGAGCCAAATACAGGGCAATCTTGGAAGAAAACCTGTTAAGAGTCTGCAAAAGACTTGAGATTGGGGCGGAGGTTCACCTTCCAGCAGGACAACGACCCTAAACATACAGCCAGAGCTACAATGGAATGGTTTAGATCAAAGCATATTCATGTGTTAGAATGGCCCAGTCAAAGTCCAGACCTAAATCCAATTGAGAACCTCTGGCAAGACTTGAAAATTGCTGTTCACAGACACTCTCCATCCAATCTGAGCTTGAGCTATTTTGCAAAGAAGAATGGGCAAAAATTTCAGTCTCTAGATGTGCAAAGCTGGTAGAGACATACCCCAAAAGACTTGCAGCTGTAATTGCAGCGAATGGTGGTTCTACAAAGTATTGACTCAGGGGGGCTAAATACTTTTGCACGCCACACTTTTCAGTATTTAATTTGTAAAAAAATTTGAAAACCATGTATCATTTTCCTTCCACTTCACAATTATGCACCACTTTGTGTTGGTCTATCACATAAAATCCCAATAAAATACATTTACGTTTGTGGTTGTAACGTGACAAAATGTGGAAAAGTTCAAGGGGTATGAAAACTTTTGCAAGCCACTGTATATTTACAAATCTATATATTTATACTCATATAATATGTATATATATATACACATATACATATATATACATTTACATATATACCAGGCACGTGCCGTCAGGGTAGGGAAGGTAGGCACTGCCTACCCTGACTAAAATTATAAAATGGCAATTACTAAATATAAATAGTAAAGGCATGGGAGAATTATGCCTAAAATTATAAAATGGCAATTACTAAATATAAATAGTAAAGGCATCGGAGAATTATGCCTATCTAAGAGATCGATTTTAGGTAGGCATAATTCTCTGTGCCTTTCAACTGCAGCACTTGTAACCCTTGAAGGTCTGTGCAGCCCATGTGCTGTCAGCGCTGCTTCAAGCTGTCATTTTCAAGCGGGACTGAAGGCAGCTGAAATTCTGCTTTTGCAGCCCTGCGCAGGCGCAGCTGCCTACAGCGCAGGTGCAGCAACAGTTTCTTGGCGGGATTTTCAAATATGGATTGTCATTATTTTAAGTCATTATTTTAAGTGTATCTTAGGAAACAAAGAGAGAAGAACGGAGTTTGTGTGCCGATAATGTGGTAAGTACATTTGTTGGTGCTTTATGTTTTTAAATACCGTATTTCCCGGGGTGTGGGGGGGAAAGAGTTCCTTTCACAGCGTTTGGGGAGTCTGGCTCGGGGTAAAGTTGTGGGGAGGGCACGAATGTTGTGAAGGAGGGGGGCGGGATCAAGCCACTTGCGATGCTCCTTGCACGGAGCCACTACATTGAGACCGGGGGGAGGGGAGGGAGAAGTAGTTTGGGTGGCTGTGAGCAGCCGCCGGGCCGGACAGCGGAACCAGCCGTCACCTCAGCTCCTTCTGCCGGCCTCTGGCAGCTCTCCGTCTAAAAACCTCTCTCCAGCCGCTCGCTGGCCTCACTCATGTCAGATGCTTCCCGCAAATTCTTAAATTCAGACAGCGGGATTGAGGTTACTCAGCTGTGGGAATTTAAGGATTTGCGGGAAGGGGCTGACATGAGTGAAGTCGGCGAGCCGCAGGTGAGAGGTGTTCAGATGGAGAGCACTGCCAGAGGTGAGCGGGCCGGCAGAAGGCGCTGAAGTGGCGGCCAGTTCTGCTGTCGGGTCCCGGCGGCTGCTCGCAGCTACCCAAGCTGCCTCTATACCCGGCTACAATGCGGTGGCTCCGCGCCCGGAGCGCCACAGCAGCGGTGAGTGAGTGAGTTACTGGCATTATCCCCGACCCCCTCCTTCTCAACACTCCTGCTCTCCCCGCAACTTTACCCCTGGCCAGACTCTCTCTGAAAGGAACTGTCCCCCCAATTGGTCCCTCGAACAAGTGTTGTCATTCAATAAGATGACAACTGATTCAACTATGCTCCCGTTTTTCCCACCATCTCTCTACCTGCCATCACCCTTCACCCCCCCACCCATTCAGTAATTCAGAATAAAGGAAACTTGGAAGCCTTGGGCAAATTAAATTGTTACCGTCTTTATTTTTTATTTTTACTGAGAGAACAATCTGCTCTGGCACGGTTTAATTAAAAAAAAAAAGCCAACTGACTGCCTACCCCGAGTAATCACTCACGGCACGTGCCTGATATATACATATACACACACACACATATATATATATGTACCGTTAAAAGTCTCGACTTGTGTGTCTGTCTGTCTGTCTGTGATCTTCAGGAGCTACACCAAACGATACACAATAGCGCAACATTTTTTGCGGAATCTTACTCTGCCTTTTCCCGTCGTCGGTTTAATCAGGTTTTCTTCAGATTTAAAGTTATATTTCACGTTATTGATATTTCAAGGTTTAAAAAAAGCTAACTTTAACAAGATTTTTACTGTTAAAATCCTTGCTACACCAGCTTCCAACAGACTTCGATACAAAGTTGCAATACAGGAACACTCTGCTGCCACCAAGTTTTCACCTGAATGGGATATCACAGTCCTCCACCTTTTGCAACAATGTTGCCATCATGCAACACTTACTCCAGCATCTGGCAGCAGGTGCTTCAACAGGAGGGGGAGGGTGAATTCCTATTGCAGTTGGCAGACAGGGGAAGTGCAATTGGAACTTACTCCAGCACCTGGCAGGACAGGAGGGGGAGGGTGAAATACTATTGCAATTGGAGGCATGCAATTGCAATGTTTTTTAAGTCCAGTACTGGGGGAGGCAGGGGAGTGCTGGAATCTTACGTTCAGCAACGGGTTGAGTTGAAAGACCACGCCCGTGGGGGCTACGGGTTAGTGGTGCAATATTGTGTTGGGGGACCAGGCCTTCTCCCGTGTGACAGGGATCCAAACGGGGGGGGGGGGGGGGGGGGTGTGTGTGTGTGTGTGCGTGTGTGCGTGTGTGCGTGCGTGCGTGCGTGCGTGTGTGTGTGCGTGCGTGTCCCCATATATATAAACTTAACCGTCATCACAGCCCTTCCTCATTCTTTTACCTCTGGAAATTATTTTTTTTGCACTTCTTAAACTGTGTAATGTTCATGCTTTGCATGAGTTCGACATCCAAATCATTCCACAATTTAACCCCACAGATTGAAATACACATACTCTTCATAGTTGTACGAACACAAAGTTTCTTTAAATTAAATTTTCCTTTCAAATTATAACCACCCTCACTGTTAAAGAACATTTTTTGTATATTACCTGGGAGTAAATCATTTCTTGCTTTGTACATTATTTGGGCGATTTTAAATTCTACTATATAGGGTAGCAACACATAACCTATAGGGTAGGCTACATAGAACCTTTTACCCAGAGAATTCCGGTTAAGACAACAATTCATTCAAACTGGAAGTTCACCAGATCTACTTTAAAAATTTCACGTTTACCTCTTGAGTATGTTCTTTGAAGACTTGTAGGGGTTCAGAAGGGCCTGCTGTGTCCCATATTTGCAGCGATCCATCACCACTACCAGTGACCAGGACATGTTCATTGTTCTCGCTCCACGTAACATCAAAAAGACTATCATTCCAGTCAAAACTAAACAGAAGGATAATTTATTTACATCTGGCTCTATAAAGATCATTTTATTTCTTTGTGAAAGTTCTGAATAACAGGGTTAATGCACTCAGAAGGACTGATTATCTATATTACTAAAAGTCTGATCTTGACCTCTTCCTGTTGTTCTGTATATTGATTTTAGAAAATACGCTGCCACTTACGGCTGTGATTTTTGGCCATCTTACTCAGAGTCCCCCTCCGCTGCGCAGGGCAAGAGGATTTTTCCCATTGATGAAAAATAAAAGAGTTATTAGTGTTTAAAAAATGTTGAGATTCTCTCTCCTGAAGACCACGCCCCTTCCGGAGGGACAATAAAACTCGGAAGTGTTTAGTACCTCAGTCAGTCTCTGCAAGATGGGGGAGCGAGAGGGTCACGTCTCTCAGTCTGAGCTGTGAATAACACTGAACACATGTCTACTAAAGTGTGAGTGGTTTTACTGACCTGTCAGTGCCCTTTATGTGGTTTGAAAATATAGTTTGGAAATGCTAAAGCTGTGTTGCTTTTGGTTTGGAAATGCTAAAGCTGTGTTACCTTTGGTTTGGAAATGCTAAAGCTCAGTTGCCTTTGGTTTGGAAATGCTAAAGCTGTGTTGCCTTTGGTTTGGAAATACTAAAGCTGTGTTGCTTTTGGTTTGGAAATGCTAAAGTTGTGTTGCCTAATTAACGCTGCCTTGCCTAATTAAAGTTGCCTTGCCTAATTAAAGTTGTGGGACCAGCCCTCCCGTGTGATGCTGGGACCCAACGGGTCCCACTTAGTCTAGTACAAGATAAATTCTCAAATAATACAAATATTTATACCTATGACAAACGGGTACAAAAAAAATGCAAAGTTGCAGGAAATCTTGTTTACCTAAGAAAGTAAGGGGCTTTTCAAAATGAATATATGTCACAAAATGGAAAATCAAGGATAAAATTGTGTTGTAACTTGGGAAACCCATTTCTTTAAGGGTGAACTTCATGAAGAGAAAGGTAAATCTAATTGATCCAAGCAATTTTATAACAGTTTCTTCTAATGTAATTCACTTAGCCTCCCAACTCCTTGATAGCTCCAGGAGCAAAAGTATCTCCTAAACCCATGGCTCAAAGTACATTTCGCCTTCATCTTCTGATTTAGTGAAAACACAACTAGCAAAATGCGCAAGAAGCAAGAATGCCTCAAGGCAGGAATGTTAGATTTCCATATCAAGCCTAGAATGTTATGGAAAAATTATTAAACATTTTTAAGTAATAGTTACTCATGTCTACGTTACACATTACATTAGAATTACATTACAGCAAGTTTGAAAATCTTGTCCAATCTCTGATTGTCCAGGTATGGTCTAACATTGAAAAAAATCCATTAAATGTTGCTTTCTTGATAGCCAGTTAGTTCATTTTATCTTGCAATAAATACTTGGTAAGGATCTCAATGTTACAACTGTTTTGATTGTGCCAGACTGGCAGATTTTCCCGATGTTATTCCTATCGCTACCCCCACTTTTACTTCCCTGTTTTTTTTTTAATGTTACTCGAAGGTTTTATATAATTTCCAGTAAACCTGAAAAGTTTAAAGGGGGCATGGGAAATGGGACCCCAGTGAATTGTAGGGGAGCACAGGAAAAGTTAGTTTCAAGTGTGAGGAAACGTACACTTAATCATGATTAAACTGGATTTCAAGGTGAGAACGTGAATCTCAGTGAAATGCAGGAAACATGACCCAAGTAAATTTCAAAGGAGTGCAGGTACCATCATCCAGTGAGTCAGATGACAAAATAACTGAACCTCTGAACATTCAGATAACAGATTATCAGAGTTTTACTGTGGTTGGCATTACAATTATAACATTCATCACTTGCCTTTTGATAAAAATTAGGCCGTAATGAAGAAAAGCCAACATTAACTTTACATAAAGCAGAAACCCAAATGTTATCATTTTATTGTCCCTGCCAACATTTAGGACATTATGGAAACTTTCAATTTGCAGTACCTCCTGAATATGTGAATTCCAGTTTCCGTCTGTTCCAGCACCACTAATGTTCCACATCCTGAAAAGCAGTGCATGCAAAATAGTCAAGTACAGGCAACCACTGGAGCACCACAAATGAAACATGCAGGCAAACCCCATATTTGTGAGGTTGCACTCCTAGAAAACAAATGAGAACCATTACACAAAGCTGCATCATCGCTGAACATATCACAAAATGCAAGTTGAATTGATCTATTTATCTATGTATCCATCAATCTACCTGTTTATCTATCTATTTGCCTATACATTTATTTATTCTGTTATTTACTTACCTAACTACCTAACTACCTACCTACCTACCTACCTACCTACCTATCTATGTAGCACAAATCCAATGTGAGCTAAATTTATTCCCTTTCTTAATTTTTTGGGGTATGCAAATTCTACAAGAGTAAATTTCTGTAACACAGGGGTCAACTGTATTTATTACCACTGTATTAAAAAGCCACATTCAACTTATACAAGGATCTGAGATTTTTAAGTACTACAAAAATTTCTATACCTCAATTTCGCAATAATTTCAAGCTACAGTTGTTTGCATCATGCAGCCAAACTGCAATGAGTTTGTTAATAATGCATTTTGTTGTCTCTGTACTGTACACTGACAATGACAATTAAAATTGAATCTGAATCTGAATAATCTGATAGCGACAGAATTGTAATACAGGTGCACAACCTTTTATCCGGTGTTCCGGAAACCGAAAAACTCCGAAAACCGGCCATTTTTTCCAGGATGTCGTCTGCACACCAAAGCTCGCGTTTGGCGCCAAACTTGACCCGAAACGACCCACGGTCAACCCAGGTCTGTACTACTGTCGCGGCTGCCTCCTCCCCGGAGACCGAGGAGACATTTAAACATCTGTAAATCATTGCTTAAATATTAGTCAGTTAGTTTGGAGGGCTTTTATGTGAAGGGGGGGTGAAGGGGTGAACTTTAATTCTTAGTCCCCTACCTGGTCGGAGAGGCGGGGAGCGGTCAATGCCTTACCGGGTCGCCGTGCAGTAAGCTCCGCAGCGCCGTGGCCGCCAACTCCCAGCTGGGGTTGCGGGCGGTGCCGGTTGTAGCTCCGACCCCGGCAACTCTACCCCTGGCTGCGAGGCGCTCCAAATCCAGTGCCGCCCGCAACCGGACGCCCACAGCTCCGCAAATGTTGGGAGTCGGCGGCTTCGCAGCGCTGGGATACAAGCGGGGAGCGGGCAATGCCTTACCGGGTCGCTGTGCGGTAAGCTCCAGGGCGCTGAGGCCGCCTTCTCCCAACGTTCGCGGAGCTGGGGCCGCGGGCGGCGCTGGATTTGGAGCGCCTCGCAGCCAGGGGTAGAGTTGCCGGGGTCGGAGCTACAACCGGCACCGCTCGCGGCCGGACGGAGCCCCCAGCTCCGCGATGTTGGGAGTCGCCGACCAGGTAGTGGACTAAGAATTAAAGTTTACCCCTTCACCCACCCACCCCACCACCACCACATAAAATCCCTCCAAACTAACTGACTAACATTTATGCAATGATTTACAATGATTCCCCGGTCTCCGGGGAGGAGGCAGCCGCTCCAGACTTTTCAAGCTGCCCGCGCTACCTACCTAATCTACGCTAAAAATCTTCCATTCGGAAATCCGAAAATGTCCGAAATCCGACAAGTGTCTGGTCCCAAGGCTTTCGGATAAAAGGTTGTGCACCTGTAATTGTAATTTTTCTACATAAATATTGCAAAAAGGTATGCACATTAAAAAAATAAGGCAATATTCAATCCAGTTTACCACACTGTATCAGGTTAAAACTTTGTATGGTTCCCCGAACCAAACGCCAATGATTTACCTCCGGCAGCCACATGGCCTGAACATAAGCAAGCAGCTCTTTTATGCCTAACCAAAACCAAAAGGATTTTTTTCCATATTATAAATTTATATGGCTTTTAAAAGAATTATGAGATGCATTTTCTAATATCAATAGTTCAAAACCGGACAATCCCAACACAATCATTTACACTTATTTCAAAATGGGAATTTTACGTAATGATATCCCCAAATAAATAATTGTTCAAATAGTAAAGAAAAAGTAAACTAAATTTAGAAATATAGAACAATTATACCTAAAAATGTACTTAATTTATAATTAATTCATTTAATTTGCTGAAACTAAACATTCACGTGGGGAAAGCAATTGAGGTCCGCAAACTTGTTCCATCATTCAGTTAGATAATGAAACTCAAGTTTGTATCATATCCTCACATACCTGCGCAAATAAAAATCAATCAATTGCAATCTTCAATGCTGCAACTGACCCGTTATTTATAACCTTCTTGTAAAGACAAACTTTCAATTCTGCTACCCTGTATGAAGAGAACTTCCTATCAATCATGAAAGGCCTAGCTCTAATCTTACTAAGCCCACTCACTATGTCATTCCTGTGAGAAACTAGAACTATCTACGTAACCTGTCTTGATAAATTATCTTTTAGAATTGGTTAACATTCTGGGGAGCTTGAGGGCTAAGACTCATTTAGGTAAAATAAACCAGAAGACAAGGAAGGGAAGAATTTTAAATTGGGATGGCTGAAAACAAGACATTCAAACAATCTAAAGCAAGTATTGAGGACACAGAGATAGTCATAAATCTGGTCCATTAATCCTGAAGACACAATTTTGAAAACAATAATTGTTGCCACTTGTGAGCACGATCAACCTAACTCCTTCTAGCACATTCTCTGAGGAGAAAGGGAGTTGTGATCCGACCAAATTTTATCCTGCATATATCATAAAAAGATTAGTAATAGAACGGGAAAACACTATTTTCATTTTGGATTTCAAGCATCTATGCTTTTCTGCCTTCTATTTAAAGTATGACCAATATCTTGGTCTGAGATGCACACCTAAAGTCAGGTAGATTATATAAATTCAAGTCTTCCATTTCTCGTTTTGTGATTCCACTTCTATACTGTGATTCTTTACTAGTGATTGCAGCGTAGGTTTACAAGGTTAATTCTCGGGATGGCGGGACTGTCGTATGCTGAGAGAATGGAGCGGCTAGGCTTGTACACTCTGGAGTTTAGGATGAGAGGGGATCTTATTGAAACATGTTCCCGATGTTGGGGGAGTCCAGAACCAGGGGCCACAGTTTAAGAATAATGGGTAAGCCATTTAGAACGGAGACAAGGAAACACTTTTTCTCACAGAGAGTTGTGAGTCTGTGGAATGCTCTGCCTCAGAGGGCGGTAGAGGTCAGTTCTCTGAATACTTTAAAGATAGAGCTAGATAGGGCTCTTGAAGATAGCGGAGTCAGGGGATATGGGGATAAAGCAGGAACAGGGTACTGATTGGGATGATCAGCCATGATCACATTGAATGGTGGTGCTGGCTCGAAGGGTCGAATGGCCTACTCCTGCACCTATTGTCTACTGTCTATTGTGATCAGATTTGAGATTTCAGTCACGTGCAACAAAAAAGTCCCTAATGTGTAGGAAGGAACTGCAGATGCTGCTTTAAACTGAAGATAGACACAAAATGCTGGAGTAACTCAGTGGGACAGGCAACATCTCTGGAGAGAAGAAATGGGTGACGTCTCAGGTCGAGATCCTTCTTCAGACTGAGAGTCAGGGGAAGGGGAGATCAAGGAAAATGTAGAATAGATAATTGTTGGCTAGGAGAAGGTAAACAACAAAGCAAACCGAGATAAAATGTAACCAGGGACAGTTAGACTGTTCGAAGAACTGGGAAGAGGAGCTGTTCTTCCAATTTACGCTGGGCCTCACTCTGACAATGGAGGCCCAGGACAGAAAGGTCAGTGTGGGGAGGGGGAGTTAATGCGTTTAGCAACCAAGAGATCAAATAGGTTTAGGCAGACTGAGCAGGTGTTTAGCGAAACGATCGCTGAACCTGCATTTGGTCCACACCTGGAAAAGCATATACGGTTAATTGAGGTTGGAGGAGGTGCAAGTGAACCTCTGCCTTACCTGAAAAGACTGGTGGGGTCCTTGAACGGAGTCGAGGGAGGAGGTGTAGGGACAGGTAAAAGTACCAAATATGATCCCTGCAGGATTCGGCTTTGGACCAACACCAACCATTGCTAAACACAAAGTGCTGGCATAACAGTGGGTCAAGCAGCATCTCTGGCGGAAAAGGATGAGTGATGTTTCTGGTTGGGAGCCATCTTCAGGTCCAACCCAAAATGTCACCCATCCTTTTTCTCCAGAGATGCAGCCTGACCTACTGAGTTACTCCAGCACCTTGTTACTATCTTTGGTATAAACTAGCATCTGCAGTTCTTTGCTTCTTCCTTCAGCTGCTCAAAATAAACAGAAAACTATTAATATTTTGAGTGAAAATAAATCCCATGTTAATGCCTGTCTAATGATAATCATTGTTGCATGCTTTATTTCACAGCACTAAGCTATGGATGGAAAATGTTGCAATCTGACAGGAGCTGTCCATCAAACCTTCATACAACAGATTAATTATAGCAAAAGCATTAACATACTTATTTGGACATCCGATACATACACAAAGGCAAGAATAATAGATGATGACATGTTTCAGAGATGTGTTTGTAATAAGGACTGAAACAGGCCGTTTGGACCAAATGGTCCTTTTCAGTTCTATGTTTAAACGCTGCATCCACAGACACAATGTCTGTCTAATAATCAAGTTTGATATTCCTACTGCGCATTCCCAGGTCATTGGTCACTAGCTATAAACATTGTTGGGTGCGGATCTGCATTTTGTTATCTTTGGTTATCAGACCTTAATTTCAGCGAGCGAGTTGTGCTTTGTGCTGCTCCGTGGGGTCGGGGTCCATGGTCGGGGTCGGGTCTCCGGCGCCGTGGGTGCTGCCGAGCCGACGCTGGGCGTCCCCATCCCCAGTTGTCCCATCCCCAACTGGAGGCGGCTGGAGGTGGTGGGTCAGGCTCACAGCCGGCACGGGGGGGCTCAGTCCTGGGGTGTCGGGAGCCAGTGGCAGTCGGTTTGCCCCCTCGGTGGAGGGCATGAGACATTACAAGTAGTCATTACAACTACACTGGAGCTCTTCGTGTAGTCTTCCGGCATCAAAGACCCTGCTGTCTTTAAACGCTGCATCCACAGACACAATGTCTGTGTAATAAGCGAGTTCGATATTCCTACCGCACATGCCCAGGTCATAGTTCACTCGCTATAAACATTGTCAGGTGTTGTGAATCAGTCGGAGAGGTTTGGTGGCGGTGGGGATCAAGCGGCGGCCACCGGCGGGAACGCATACGGCGGGCCACGGAACATTTCCTGAGAAGGGTCTCGACCAGGAACATCACCCATTCCTTTTCTCTGGGGATGCTGCCGATCCAGCCGAGCCGCCGCAGCACCCCGCGTGCACCCCCGCCGACAGCCCGCACTTGGCCCCCGCTGGCACGTTTGGCTGGTGGCCGCTGAGTGGGGCGGGGGACCCGGCCGGCCAAACCTCCCAGGCGCCGACAGAGGCTGAGCGCCGGCCATCGGCGGGGGTGCGCCCGGGGTGCTGCCACTGCTCAGCTGGACGGGCAGTATCCCCGGAGAAAAGGAATGGGTTCCTCGGGAGGAGGAGCCAGGCCGGGCTGGAGCAAGCGCCTCCTCCCCCCCGCCCCGCCCCAACCACGGGCCTGTGGGCCGCCGCTCTGGGGTCACCCTGGAAGTCTCCGACCACCCCCCTGGGCGAGGACGGGATACCCGGGGGGGGGGTCCAGCGGCAGCTTGGCAGCATCCGCGGCACTGGGGAAACGGGCTCGATGCAGGCTGTGGATGAGGCGCGTGTCTGTGCAGCCTCGCACCCGTTCCTCAGATTAAACATATTTTTACACATAAATCATGAATAAAGATAAGAATTTACAGTTTTTGCAGCCAGCGCCTCGTTAGCTTTTTCTTTATAACGAGTGACCTTTAACAAATCCCATGATTCCTTGCTTTTTTTGGAATACCGAACTCGCTTATTGCCAACCAAGATTATTTCTTAAAATATCATATGGGATAGATAAACTGTACCTGACCACACTGAGCACAGAAACAGGCATTTTGGCCCAACTTGGCCGTGCTGACCCATTCACGAGTCCCACCTACCCGCGTTTGGCCCATATCTCTCTAAGCCATTCTTATGCATGTACCTGTCAAGATGTCTTATAAATAGTTATGTAAAATACCAATAAATCCAAAACAAGAATAATCCTTACATAAATTAATCGAACTGACTAGATAAACTGTTTGGGGGGCTGTATATACAACTTCATTTTGCATGAGTTTCTTGTTCTTAAAGCAAAATGCCAAACTTAATCACAAACGATCTCTTGTGTGTCGGCCACGGTACCTGCGATTCCGTAGTACTGGGAGGTAGCGCAGGCCACTCTGGAGGGAAAATAGGGAGATATTTCTACTGCATAACCGTGCCGGGCTGGCACCCGGAAGGTTTTAATCAATGCAGCGTCCGTCATTCTTCATTGTTAAGTGAGCAGTGAGTGAGAGAGAGAGCGAGCACTATGTAACCTGCAGCACTGCCCGCGATCCACGTCTGCTGCAACGCACTCTGGCGACTTAGTTGTAAACAAAGATTATAGCTCCTCTAGTATCTTTGGTCGTAAACACGCAACAGAACGCGGACCCAGATCCGGCGGCGCGCGGCTCCGACAGAACGCGAGCCCAGTTGAGGCGGCGCGCGGCCGCTGCTGTAGAACGCGGACCCAGATCCAGCGGCGCGCGGCCGCTGCTGTAGAACGCGGACCCAGATCCGGCGGCGCGCGGCTCCGACAGAACGCGAGCCCAGATGAGGCGGCGCGCGGCCGCTGCTGTAGAACGCGGACCCAGATCCGGCGGCGCGTGGCCGCTGCTGAAGAACGCGAACGTGAACGCGGACCCAGATACGGCGGCGCGCGGCTCCGACAGAACGCGAGCCCAGATGCGGCGGCGTGCGACGCTGCTGCCGAACGCTAATCAGTGGTGCTGGCGGTCGCACGGCGAGGGGTAGGGTCGGGTTGCTTTCATGTAATTGGTGTTAACATTGTAAAATTAAAAGAGCCTTGGCATGAAAGGCAGCAACAAACTGTTCATTTGGGCTGTTGTCTGGAAAAGGTCTTCTCTCCAGCGCCTGACCCGCTGAGTTGCTCCAACATTTTAGTGTCTCTTCGGTGTAAACCAGCATCTGCAGTTCTTTCCTACACAATGCTCATTTAAGGGCTGTCCCACTGCGGCGACCTAATTGGCGAGTTTAGGAGAGTTTGAAAAAGTCATGTTGAAGACCTCCTTTGACTATGTTGAAGACTAGCTTCGATTAGCTTTCAGAAAATTGGACACCGAATAGTGGAGAGTGAAGACGATCTCCTTCGACCTCCCTTCGACCATGTTGAAGACTATCTACGACTGCCTTAGATTACCTTTGACTACACTCGATTACCTACGAATAACATGCCGACCTACTACGGCCTACCTCGACTAAACCTACGAGTAAAAAAATATAGATTTTTTCTATGGCGACCTTTTTTTACTCGCGGGCATTTTTCAACATGTTGAAAAATATGCCACGACCGAGCTGTGGTCTTGAGTACGCGGGGACTACTGTCGAGCATGAAGGAGACCTCAAGGACCTCCTAGGAACTACTGTCGTCAATGCTACAAGTATGTCGAGGGCAAATTCTTCTGAACTCGAGGATAAGGTTGCCGCAGTGGGACAGCCCCTTTAGTGTATGTAATCACTATCAGCTATATTAGACGTAAGAAAAACAGGACGTTCACAAGCAAAGGCATTTAATAATAGGGAAAATAAGCGAGATTTAACTAATGCTTGCTGTTTCCAAAGTTTGGCTCAGAATTGCTCACATTTTAACATTTACTGTTTATTTATTTATTTATTTTTAAAATTACTATTGCACCTCATACTTGTAATAGGTCCAGAAACATAGACCACGTCTTTTGGAATTGGTCTACTTTACCTGCTAAGAGGAATCTCATCTCTTCCAGATGTAATGTTTCAAACATATTTGATATCCACATTTTTATTGTTGGTGTGGGCGCATTTTTCCAGAATTTAAGTATAAGCTTTTTTCCCATTATTAGCCCGTAATTAAATAAATTCTTCTGAAACACGTTTAGTTCAGGGTTACCTTCCGATATTCCAAAAATAATCCATTCTGGTTTTGGTACCAGTTTTATTTTGATTAATTTTTTAAAAATATCAAATATTTCATACCAGAATTTTTGGATTTTTGTACAAAAAACAAAAGAATGCGCTATGGTAGCTTTTTGGCACAGGCATTTATCACAGATTGGTGAAACATTAGGAAAGATTTTATTTAATTTAGTTTTTGAATAATATAATCTATGTAATGTTTTGAATTGGATGAGCGTATGTCGTACGTTGATCGAACATTTATGCACCTGTAGTAAATGATTATCCCAGCTCTCTTTTGAAATGTTTATAGCTAATTCTTGTTCCCAGTCTCTTCTAATTCCATCTGTTGTGGGTATTTCTATGTTTAAAATGATATTATATAGGTACGATATTAGATTAGCTGATTCCGCCGTTGTCTTCATTGCTTCATCCAGTAAGTCGGAAGGCAGAATAAATAATATATTTAAAATAAATAAATAAATAAATGGTACCAGGACCTGGTAACGGGAGGTAAAACAACAAAAATAGACTTGGTTGGTAGTCCCCTTTATGCGGAGTTTAATGTTATAATAGAGCGATTGTTCCTACTTTCTTTTTCTTTCTTTTCTAGGGTCTACTTTCTCACTTTACTTCCTTCTCTAACTTCTTTTCTAAGGGGCTTTCTTTTCCCAACACTCTTGTACTTCACGACTATTTCACACTTTCTTTACTTTCCTTACTTCTATCTTTTTCTTAAAGCTCAAAAAAACATTTACTGAACCTAATTTGGAATCTATAAATACCTCCACGCCATACCAATGTAGTGGAGTCTTTCTCATCCCCACCGCCCACCCCCCCCCCCCCCCCCCCCCCCCCCAAAAAAAATATTCAACATATAATAATCAACTGTACAAACAGGTCATGGTCCTTGGCATACATATCGATATGTTCACACAATATTTACAATATGTCAGCCTAATGATTTCTTGCCAAACACAGTCGTGAGTGAAGAGGGAGTAGAGCATGGGGCTTAGTACACAGCCCTGTGGTGTGCCGGTGCTCAGGGTGATAGTGGAGGGCAGGTGCGGGCCCAGTCTCACTGCCTGCGGTCGCTCCGTCAGAAAGTTCAGGATCCAATCGCATATCGGCGAGCTGAGGTCTAGCTGGTGGAGTTTGGTGGTGAGCTTGGTGGGGATGACCGTATTGAATGCAGAGCTATAGTCAACGAAGAGCATCCTCACGTACGTGCCCTGTCTGTCCAGGTGAGTCAGGACAGTGTGAAGAGCCAGAGAGATGGCATCCTCTGTTGATCTATTTGCCCTGTATGCAAATTGATGAGAGTCCAGTGAGGCAGGGATGCTGGATTTGATATGGGAGAGGACCAGCCTTTCGAAGCACTTCATTGGGATTGGAGTTAGGGCAACCGGGCGGTAGTTGTTCAGGTTGGTGACTTTGGACTTTTTCGGCACCGGCACTATGGTGGCTGTTTTCAGGCACTTGGGGACCGTTGCCAGAGATAGAGATAGATTGAAGATTCTCGTGAATATCTCCGCCAGTCCTTTAGTACCCTTCCCTGTACTCTATCCGGGCCTGTAGCCTTGCGTGGATTAATCCTATGCCGAGCGCACTGTACCTCCTGAGTGCTCAGTGTTAAGCCCTGTCCCTCTGCCATGGCCGGGGTTATTCCACTCCTCCTGGTGGTGTTGCCAGTTTCGAACCGGGCAAAGAAGGTGTTCAGTTCGTTGGCCAGTGTGATATCACCATGGGGGCAGGCGGGGCTGCTCTTGTAGTCAGTGATGTCCCTGACACCCTGCCACATGCTTCTGGTGTCCGCGGCATTGAAGTGATCTTCTACCCTTTGCCTGTGGATGTCTTTGGCCTTTTTTATGCCTTTGTTCAGGTTTGACCTGGCCGCACTGTAGGCAGAAGTGTCCCTGGATTTAAAGGCATTGTTGCGTGCCCTTAGCAGATCCTGAACCTCCTTGTTCATCCAGGGTTTCCGGTTTGGGAACATCTTTATTTGCTTGTCCACTGTGACAGTCTCCACACAGCAGTTGATGTAGGAGAGCACAGTGGATGTGTACTCCTCCAAGTCTACCTCTGTACCACTGGTAGCCTGTTGTTCAAACAGGTCCCAGTCGGTGCGATCAAAGCAGTCCTGGAGTTGTAGAGTGGCGTCCTCGGGCCATATTTTGACCGTCCTTATTGCAGGTTTGGTCTTGCGGATGAGGGGTTTGTATGCAGGCAGTAGAAACAGTGAGAGGTGATCGGATTGTCCCGGGGTGGGCAGGGGAGAGCTCTGTAAGCGTCCTTGATGTTGGTGTACACTTTATCCAGTGTGTTTGAGCCCCTGGTAGGGCACTGCACATGCTGGTGGAATTTGCGGAGTGCAGCTCGTAGGTCGACCTGGTTAAAGTCCCCTGCAACAATGAAGGCACCGTCGGGGTGAGCATCCGGCTGCTTACTGATGGCCGAGTGCAGCTGTGCTAGTGCTAGGTTAGCATTAGCCTGTGGTGGGATGTATATGGCCATGATAATAACCACAGTGAACTCCCGAGGCAGGTAAAACGGCCTACGTTTAATCACTAGGTATTCCAGGTCTGGGGAACAGTAGCTCTCTATTGCAGTGTGGTTGGTGCACCAGTCATTGTTGATGTGGATGCAGAGCCCGCCACCCTTGCTCTTCCTTTGTTCTATCAGCACAATGCAGTGACCGGTTGGTTAGGTCCACAGCCCCATCGGGAACCAGCGCGCTGAGCCAGGTCTCTGTGAAGATCAGCACACAGCAGTCTTTCAGGGATCGCTGGGTGTTGATCCAGAGCCTTACCTCATCCAGCTTGTTGATAAGTGACCGGACACTCGCGACAAAGACGCTTGGGAGCGATGGTCTTTGTGGAGCCCTCCGTAGCCTGTCCTGCACCCCCGCTCGCTTTCCATGTTTCTGCTTTCGCTCCCGGCGCTTGCTCCGTCTCCTACCCTCCGGAGTGGTGATCCAGGGGGCTGTTCTGCTCAGCTCCATCGGGATTTTGGTGAGGTAACTGTAGTACTCACAAGCCAGTTTCTCACAGCCGCGTCCGATGTTGAGCAGCTCTGTGCGGCTCCATGTGCGACCTGTCGTGATTGCGATGCGGCTCCTGGATTTCCTCGTCCTGGAGGTGAATTTTTTCCTATGGTTTCTGGGGTTTGTAAGGGTTCTAGGGGTTCTGAGGTTTTTAATTACCTTACTTTCACAGCCGCGTTCGGTGCCGGGCTGCTCCCAGTTAACTCGGACTTGGGAGCGCAAAGCCGCTGCGTCTGAACACGCCACCATATTTTCCAAGCACCCGTTCACACTAGTTCTATGTTATCCCAATTTTGCATCCATTCCCCACACATTTGGGGTAATTTACAGAAGCCAATTAACTTACAAACACGTCTTTGGGCTGTGGGAGTAAACCGGAGCAACTGGAGGAAACTCTCACAAGTCACAGGGAGAATCTGCAAACCCCATTCAGACAGCACCCGAGGTTTGGATCAAACCCGGATATCTGACGCTGTGAGGCAGCAGGCCCTGGAGTTTAGCGCTAGAAGGGTACAATACTGTGACATTCCCCCACTGAGCCTTGCAAAGGCCGCACAGAACTTTGCTGCATCATACAGCATGGGTCTGCAGCTTGGAACTCGCCAATTGGTAACATTTGCTTGCAATGTACTCCAAACGCTGGAATGTGCAGAATAAACACAACGCTATTTGTGCAGAACAAAGTGCACCATTTCCAAGTTGATAATCTTCCAGCAGATTCAACATGTGACTCAGTTTGCATCTCTGGGAACAGATGCCAGAATCCTTTGTAACACAGCAGGTCGGAATGAACTTGAACTTGCATCCCCTTCCAGGTCTTACAAACAGAAACAGAAAATGCTGATAATACTCAGTTGGTCGGGTAGCAACTGTAACAAATGAAGTAGAGCTAACATTTTAGTTTAGAGACCAGTTTGAGATGAATTCAGTGGAATATTCTGACAGAGGTTCCTAACCTGAAAGAATGACTGTTTCTCTTCCCACAGACACGGCCTGACCTGAGTATTACCACCTATTCCTGTTTTTATGCCTTTGACATTCTGCTCGGGTAATCATCTGTCAGGATCTACTGGCTTCTACTGCCAAGCCTTCAGTTCAATTCAATTCAGTTTAGTTTATTGTCACCTTTAAGGGCCTGTCCCATGATGCGAGTCACCCAAGAGCTCTCCCGAGTTTTAAAAAAATCAAACTCGTGGTACCTCATCACGGGTATTTTTTTACTCATGGAGATGCACAAGAGGCGCAAGACAGACACCATTGTGCAGATGCTGAGAAGTGTGTTCAGCTCTGGCTGAACAACTTCTAATCTTGTGTGTGGACTCGATAAGAAGAAGATTACACGCCGCTACGAGACATCCACGAGCTCCAACGTACCTGCTACGTACATTCTACGTACTTACCACGAGTTTGATTTTTTTTTTAACTCGGGAGAGCTCTTGGGTAAACTCGCATCATGGGACAGGCCCTTTACTGAAGTACAGCGAAAAGGTTTTGTTGCATACTATCCAGTCAGCAGAAAGACAATACATGATTACAATCGTGCCATTTACAGTGTATAATAAATGTTGCTGTAGGCGTAGAGATTTAACAGTGTGGAGCGATTGTAATATGTGATTGTAGATCTGCTTCTGTGGTTAGCACGCAAATAGTGCCTGGGATGGGCACCACCTGGGATGGGCACCACCTGGGAAGGGACATTTCCTGGACACTCCATTCAGACCATTGACTGGTTAATTGGTTGCTATATATTGCCCCGAGTGTAGGATGCAAAAGTGTGGCAATGTCAAACTAATGTACGGGTGATCGTTGGTCGGCATAAAATCAGTGGGCCAAATGGCCTGTTTCCACACTATATCTCTAAACTAAGCTAAACTAAACTAATCATATACATGCGCGATATTCTGTCAAAGACCTTCTCCTGATCCAAAATGATGAGGCAATTTATTTTCTGATGCAGGGGGGAATAGTCAGTGTCTCTTTATCATCTTCTGTGCGTGCTAGTGTCAACTCTCTTTCAGACTGTATCTGCAACAGTAACAATGACAGCATTGAACTGGAAGGTGAATATGAAAGGTTTGTGAACATAATCTTTTTAACCGATCACAAGACTAGTAATAATAATAATATAATAATAATATAATATATTTTATTATCATTGCACATTAGTGCAACGAGATTTAGTATGCAGCTTCCAACTGATGTAGAAGAAAAGTAAAATAAATAAGCTGTGTGACGTGACCATCCGAGGGAGACAGTCCAGGGGGGATGGGGGGCACTCAGCAGGGCCGGTTCAGAGCCACTATAGCTCTGGGAATAAAGCTGTTTCTGAGTCTGGAGGTTCGGGCGTAGAAGGCCTTGTAACGTCTGCCGGAGGGAAGTAGTTCAAACAGTCCGTTACAAGGATGTGAGGAGTCTTTATGGATTCTGACGGCCTTCCTGAGGCACCGTGTGTGGTAGATGCCCTCCAAGGCTGGTAGCTGTGTCCCAATAATCCTCTGCGCTCTGTGGACGACGCGCTGAAGAGCTCTCTTCTCCGCCTCCGTGCAGCTGAGATACCACACAGAGATGTCATACGTTAATATGCTCTCTGTG
Organism: Leucoraja erinaceus; assembly: GCF_028641065.1. Classification (NCBI taxonomy): domain Eukaryota; kingdom Metazoa; phylum Chordata; class Chondrichthyes; order Rajiformes; family Rajidae; genus Leucoraja; species Leucoraja erinaceus. Next base: position 74,544,820 of record NC_073381.1, read on the forward strand.
GTGCAGCGGTAGAACGTTGTCAGCAGCTGTTGGGGCAGACCAGTGGATATTATTTAAATTTCATACTTAAAAATAGATAAAGAGACCCACATTAATATTCTTACAGGCTTTTCCACTGAACGAGTTACTGCTACAGCATGGAAAAAGCAGCAACCAAACTGTGCACAGCAAGTTCCCAGAAACAACAACCCAATAGGTCAAATGTATTTAGTGACATTGATTGCATTGAAAATCTTTGCCAGAGGTCTAGGGAGAATCTAGCTTATCACTTTGCCTTCGACAAAGTGTTAAGGCAGGTTACACCCATCTAAAAATAGAAAGATTTTTAAACTGAATCCAAAACATGATATCTCTGACATTATAATAAATCTCTGACTACCATTTACTTATTTACTAATCGTCTAATATACCACCACGATCAAGATCTTCAGTGTAAACCAGCATCTGCAGTTCCTTCCTAAACATAGTAGCACGATCTGCATCCTTTAAGAGGAATGAGAGACTCCAGCACTTCACTAGATGTGGACTCTCCATCAACTTCTCTTTTGAAAGGCAATTCTGATAAGATCTTCAGATGCAATTAACAGTCCTTTACATTTTATTTTAGTTAAATACTGAAGTTGAATCACAAAATATCTACTCGTCATGGGTTTATTAACAGAAATTGGTTCCAGTTCCTTTACAACAAAATAAAGCTTTCAAGCCGCCTATACATAGTTGCCAATTGAGACAACTAGGAGTGGCCAATGAAGAAACCCCCAAGTGATATGTAATCATAAGCAATATGAAGAGAATGAACATGCTGTGATTTAACTCTGGCAACTTCCATTAGACACAATTATGCCTGGTAATGTAACAAAGAAAACTAATAAGAAAGTAGAAATAATGATCAAAGAAATGATGGAGGTGGCTCCTAATTTTTCACATGATTTTAAATGAAGACAGCACTTTCTTCTCTTTATAACACAAGAAATAGAGTAGAACTTCTGTGTCAATATTCTGAACATGGAGAGGATAAATATATTTTCACAAACTACTGGAGCGGCATGGTGGAGCAGCGGTGGAGTTGCTGTCTTAAGCCCCTGTCGCACTTAGGAGACCTAAACAGCAATCTCTGGTGACCTTCCCGCCACCCAAAAAAAAAATCAAGGTCGAGGTGACCTGCAACCTCCTACCACCTCCCACATATATGTTGAAAACCTTCCTCGACTATGAAGAAAACCGGCTTCGACTAGACCTGCGAGTAAAAAATGATCTATTTTTAAAACGGCAACCTATTTTTAGTCGAGGCCGGTTTTAAACATGATGAAAAAATTAGCAGCAACCTAGATGAAGCCTCGACCACGCAGAAACCACTTTCGACCATTACGGAGAGTGGCCAAATCCTCCGGTGACCTCATGGAAACCTTGGGTTGCGGGCAAGGTCACCAGAGGTTGCTGTTTCGGTCTCCTAAGTGGGACAGGGGCTTTAAGGGTCTCCCACTTTCATGACTTAATTCACGATCACTGACGACCTTAAATGGTCTAAAAAATCAAGGTTGCGGTAACCTACGACCTCCTATGATTATGTCTACGGCCTCCTACGACTATGTTGAAGACCTCCCACAATTATGTTGAAGACCTCCCACGACTATGAAGAAGACCTCCTTCGATCATGTACGTTTTACTGCTGTTTGCTTCAGCAGCCTTTTAAGAAAGGCAGAAGGGGAAGAGCAAGGGTGAAGAGGAAGCACAAGAAGAGGTCTCAATGGGTGAATGCAGATGGTGTGATGGACTGTCCCAGTACACCAGCATTATCACCTCATGTGGCATCACCTCCTGACACTCCTCCTCTTGGGTGGGCAACACCTGCATGGCCGGCTTTTTTGAGGGCTGTGCTGTCTTTTTGATGCCATCTCTAAAACACAAGTCTCCTCTCCAAAAAACTCTCCAGCTATGAATGAACATGTCTTGGAGTGACAGAGGTCACGTTTTTTTTCTACAGGCCATTTTTTCCCACCCCAAAGCTATTATCTTAGAATGCCTCTGACCACCTACGACTACCTACGACTAGCATCATGACCTACCTCCGAGTAAAAAGTATCAATTTTTTCCATGCCAACCTTTTTTTTACACGTGGACATATTTTAATCATGCTAGAAAAAACGCCCCAACCTACTTGATGCCACGAGTACCTACGACTAGCATCACGGCCTGCTACGACCAACCTACGACCTCGTGATGACCATGCTGCGAGTATGAGTCAAGGGCAAACATGGCAGAGGTCAGAGGAAAGTGGGACAGGCCCTTAACTGCACCCGTGACCCCAGTTCAATCCTGACTACGGTTGCTGTCTGTACATAGTTTGTACGTTCTCCCCGTGACCTGCGCGGGTTTTCTCCGGGATCTCCAGTTTCCCACCACACTCCAAAGACGTAGAGGTTTGTAGGTTAATGAGTTTGGTGTAGTTGTAAATTGTCCCCAGTGTGTGTTGATAGCGTTAATGTGCGGGGATCGCTGGTTGGAACGGACTCTGGACTGTTTCCGTGCTGTATCTCTAAACTAAACTAAACTATGGTACTGCAGTAATAGCTGCAAAGTGGAAGTGCAGAATTGTACATTGATCAAGTAGAAACAAGAAACTGCAGATGCCGGTTATAAAAAAAAAGACACAAAGTGCTGGAGTATGTCAGCAGGTCAGGCAGCATCTCAGGAGAACATGGATTGGCGATGTTTTAGGTCAAGAGCTTTCTTCAGTCTGAAGATGGGTCTCGACCCAAACCGTCACCTATCCATGTTTTCGTGAGATGCTCCCTGACCCCCTGAGCTACTCAGGCACTCTATGTTTTCTTTTGTACTTTGATAATTAAAGCTATGTATCTTTTAGTGTCTTAATGCCTTAAATGACTAAATCCGTCACAATTTGTCAAAATTTGAAAGGTTCTTTTGTACAGAAAACTCATGTCTCTGGCATGTCTAATGGATACAATGAAATTTGTTAACTCCATTCACAACATAACATAAGAGGAGAGCAATGTGATGTACGTATTGTCTCTGCTCTTTGGACATAGTTATTATACCTGCTGATCAATGTGAGGGTCGACCCATTCATAAAGGATCTTTTAAACAACTTTTTTTTTTCTGAGACGTCTCTCTTAAGTATACTTCCATTTTATTAAAAACGTTTAGAATTGAAGATGTTTCCGTGATGAAACAATTGCTTGTTAATTTCTTACATCTGCATTATCGATCAATGTATATACTACATGCTGAACTTGATTTTGTGTTTAAGAAGGAACTGCAGATGCTGGAAAATCGAAGGTACACAAAAATGCTGGAGAAGCTCAGCGGGTGCAGCAGCATCTATGGAGCGAAAGAAATAGGCAACGTTGCCTATTTCCTTCATTTATTTCCTTCGCTCCATAGATGCTGCTGCACCCGCTGAGTTTCTCCAGCATTTTTGTGTACCTATGGTTTTGCATTTCCTGTGCTTAGTGATTTAGATTTAGATTTAGTGATATAGTGATTTAGATTTAGTGATATAGCCACATGTTTAGAATCCAATGAATAAATGCAATGGTATACTAAGCATTAAAAAAATAAAATGATACATCTTTAATTTTTAGACATACTCAGTATTTTTATTTATTTCAGAGCAGAGGCTGAAGGGCTCTAATCTGCCCCACTGACACTGATTTGCAGCTTTAGTAGATATTTAGGAAAACAGCATGGAAACAAACTCGGGCTTTCTGAGTCTATGCCAACCATTGATCACCCATACACTAGTTCACCCCTGACGGTAGGCGGCGCGACTCTCGTCAGCAGCAGCCTCTGCAGCCCGTCTGCGTTTTTATTATTTTTTGTCTATGTTTTTATGTAGTTTTTGTTATTTTTTGTTGGGGTGTGTGTGGGGGGGGGTGGGGGGGTGGGGTGGGAGGGAGGAGGTAACTTTTAAGTCTCTCCCTGCACGGGAGACCCGACCTTTTCTTTGTCGGGTCTCCGTTGTCGTTGGGGCTGCAATGGGGAGCGGCCTCCAACAGGAAGACCGGGGGCACTGGTGCCGACTACTCACCTCACCGTCGCGGAGCTGGCCGAGTCCAGAGTGGGTGGAGCGGTGGTGGAGCGCTGCTGCGGCCCGACCTCCGGAGATTCGGAGGCTGCAACTGCGGGTCTGGCGGACGGCGGCACCGGGAGCCCGCGGGTCCCTGGAGGGAGACCGCTTTTCAGGGCTCCCGCAACGGCGACTTCTCCCGCCCGAGTTGCGGGGTTGAAGAGCTCCTGGAGCGGGGCCTTACAGCACCGCCCCGCGCGGCTTGGAATGGCCGCGGGACTGTGCGAGCGCACGCCGGGGCTCTAACATCAAGACCCGGTGTGCGACCTTGCATCACCCGGCGTGGCTTTAATGGCCGCGGGACAATCGCCATTGCCAGCCGGGGGGCTTTGACTTTGACTCTGACATTGGGGTGGGGGAGTGCAGTGGAGAGATAAGTTTTAAAGTTTTTTTGGCCTTCCATCACAGCGATGTGATGGATGTTTATGTAAATTATGTTGTGTCTTGGGTCTATTTGTTTGTAATGTATGGCTGCAGAAACGTCATTTCGTTTGGACCTCAACGGGTCCAAATGACAAATAAATTGAATCTTGAACTTGTGTTATCCCACTTTTGCATCCGACACACTCGTGGCAATTTACAGAGGCCAATTAACCTACAAATCTGCACGTCTTTGGAATGTGGGAGGAAACCAAAGCACCTGAAGAAAACCCCTGTAGCCACAGGGAGAACGTGCAAACTCCACACAGACAATGCCTGTAGTCCGGAAGTGGCGGCGCTGTTGAACGGCTGCGACTCGCCTGCAGTCCGTCTGAATTTACTTGTTTTTGTTGTTTTTTTTTCTTGTTTTAGTTAAATTTTTGGTTATTAGGTTGTGTTATGTGTGGGGGAGGGGGGGGGCTGAAACATGGTTTTCTGTCTCTCCCTTCGGGGGAATGCGTCTCTTCTGTCATATCCCCCCTTCTCTGCCTCCGTCTGTGCTGAGGCCTAATGGTGGAGCTGGTGGCCTCCAACCTGCGACCGACCTCGAGGCTCCGGAGGCAGAACCAGCCAGGACTCACCAACACGAGGCTGGCCGAATTCGGAGCTGTGGCGGCGTTTGGGCGCTCCTGTGGCAGCGGCACGACTCGGGGCTGAGACGTGGCTCCGGCGAGGGCGGCCCGGCGCGGGGCTGAGACGGTGCTCCGGTGGCTTAGGGGGCGTTCCGGTGGCGGCGACATGAATCCGGGGCTCGGCCGCGGGCCAGTGGACGACATCGTCGGGAGCTCGCAGGTCACAGGCTGGTGCCTGTTTTCCGGAGCTCCTGTGGCAACAGCTGCGTCCGCTGGACTGGAGGGCGGCAGCTTCGACCACCCCGGGCCGCGGAGCTTGAACCGGCCCATTTGCGGAGCTCGGTGAGCCGCGGGACTGACTTACCATCGCCCGGTGGGGTAACAACATATCGCCTCAGCGCAGAGGGAGAATGAGGGAGTAACCTTAAGACTTTTGCCTCCATCACAGTGAGGAGATGCCTGATGAACTCACTGTGATGGATGTTAATTTGTGTTTATTGTGTGTTTTGTTGTTTATTATATGTACGGCTGCAGGCAACGACATTTCGTTCAGACCGAAAGGTCTGAATGACAAATAAAGGATCTAATTAATCTAATCTAAAAAGGATCGAACCTGGGTCTCCGGTGCTGTGAGGGAGCAACTCTACCACCGCACCACTGAGCCGCTCTAGGAGAGAAGAGAACCAGCACTGCTGTTTATTCATGATTGCTGATCAGTTCCTGATGGAAAGTTAGCATGTACTAACATAGATGATAATAGCACTGAGTTCCAAATGGAGGCCTTCCCTTCTATGTGTAGTTACCTCCAGGATGCCAAAGAACGAAGCCTGGAAAAGTTGAAGGGTTTGAGGGGAAGGAATGCATTCTTTAATAATAGTTTTTCCTCATTCCACACAGTATCATAAACTACTTCCCCAATCCTTTCCACTCATCACTTTAATTTCATGTTTCATGTATTTTGTGTTTTTATGACTGTTGGCAGATCAATTTCCCTCTTGGGATAAATAAAGTTCTATCATATTGAAAGTATGTGGGATTTATGAAAAGTTATCAGTGAATCAAATTACTCATCTGCTTTCAGGTTGCCCAATATGATTTATTTGTCTAATGTGTGGAATGTGTCAGCAATCTTTCTCAGCATCACATCTGTCAACAATTCCCTCCTCATTAACCTTTTTAAAAACTACAGATTAACAATCTCACTATTATATGTAAACAAAATTAATGCAGTCAGCATGTGTCGACAACTGTACAGACACAGTCTGGTGTTCAAAGTCAGCTTTAATCATCAGTCATAATGGTGCAGTTACAATACGTTGTTAGTTCATCTCTACCACTGGTGTCATTACGTAATATGGGAAGAGAGTGTTAATATAAAGTGTACAGTAAGGTGGAGTTAGTGGTAGTACATTACTCTGATTGGTTCACATGCAATAACCAATCTACATCCTTCCCCGTTGAGAAAAGAGAACAGATGTTAATACGCATGCGGTTAAACATACTCGCCGTACCTGTCAGGCGGTCTGCTAACCCAACCCGAACACATATGGACAAACCCTTCCTCCTCCGTTCCTGAAGAATTAGTAGGGGTGAGTGGTGGAGAACCCGAGATGGAGAACGCAGCCGGAGAGCGTGTAGTGGAAAGGCTGGGCGAGCATGCAGGACGAGGCGCACTGGGGGACGAGGGATTCGAACAAAGCAGAGAATGCATGCCGGGGTCTGGGACGGACAACAGCAGCAGGTGTCTTGATAACCAACGGCGGTGCATGAGGACCGGGAGGAGCTGGTTGCGGTTCGTTCACGGGCAAAAGATGTTGACGGCTGCACCAATACAGAACACCATCGGCGTTGACAAGGTAGGAACACAGTCTGGTATGTCCAACTGCCGTCTGCAGGCAAACAACTTGACCTTGCAGTAACGGTTTAAGTTGTTTGCTCGACCTGTCATAGGAGCGCTTCTGGATCATGTTTCTCCTGAATGTGCTTCTGGACCGCAGCTGGTTTTAGCTCCTGTGGCTTCAGCTGTTGCTGGGCGATGGGGAGCTGGGGCCTTGTCGTGCGAGACATCAGGCGCTGGGCGGGAGAGCCTAGAACACGTAGAACCTGGAAATGGTTCTCAGGTTTAACAGATCCAGGTAGACGTCAGAATTGTCAAGAAGCAAACATTCCATTAGCTGTTTAGCGCTCCTGACAGCACGCTCAGTGAGGCCGTTGGATTGAAGGTATTCAGGGCTGCTGGTGACATGCTGAAAGTTCCAGTGTCTGGCAAAGTTTATAAATGCCTGGCTGGTGAATTGTCTTCCGTTGTCAGTTTGCGGTCGAACCGGTACACCGAATACAGAAAAATGTCCCTGAAGCTTCTGTATCACCATCTCAGACGTAATGGTAGGCAGCAGATCAAGTTCAAACCAATTGGAATAGGAATCAACTGGGACTAGATAGTGTTTACCTTGCCATTCAAAAATATCCGCAGTGAGGGATGTCCAAGGTAGTGCTGGGGTGGGTTGTTTCAGCAGAAGAGCAATCTAACCAAGACCTCAATGGTGGAACAGGCGGAGGATGATGGCTGACTTTAGTGGAGCATCACAACGGCTGGGAAAGCGGATGAAGGCTGCAGCAGAAAAGGGTCCCCGAACGTCTTGGACTCCATGCCACTGGATCCTGACCCAGATCTGTCAAGGATCATGTGGTGGCTGTCTGACCACCAGTCTCCCCATGTTAAACAAAGTGAGGCATAGCATCCTAATGAGGACAGTCATACTCGTTTCGAGTGACCGCCGATGATGATGACTAGAGCCAGGATTTTGCCATAAATGCCATGTGCCTTTTCATGCCGTTTTTGATGATTTCACCAGGATAATGCCTTTTTCACAATCGGTTGGCTAAATCAGCCTTTTTTTGCCGTTTGCTAAAAGGTTGTGCTATATTCTAGCTGTACCGTGATTACAATGGTGTTTTCTATGTTAACACGTTAATATTAATGTTATTATTAACGTGTTAACATAGTATAACTTACAAGAAAACTTCCACCACCGGGGCGAAACCAAGGACGCTACCGTCAGTCATTCATTCGATCGTGCCACTGCCCGCTGGTTCAGTCTTTTCCAAGATCTATTTAAGAAAGTACTGCAGATGCTGGAAAAATGAAAGGTAGACAAAAAATGTTGGAGTAACTCAGCGGGTGAGGCAGAATCTATGGAGAGAAGGAATAGGCGATGTTTCGGGTTGAGACACTTCTTCAGACTGATGTGGGGGTGGGGCGGGAAAAAGAAAGGAAGAGACAGAGACAGTAGGACTAGAAGGAGAGCTGGGAAGGGGAAGGGGGAGGAGGGAGAAGCCAAGAGCTATCTAAAATTAGAGAAATCAATGTTGTAACCTGTCAAAGAGGATTCTCCTAAACCTGTCAAAGAGGATTCTCCTAAACTTCTACAGGTGCACGGTAGAGAGCATTCGGACTGGTTGCATCGTGGCCTGGTTCAGCAACTTCCCAGTTGCAGTCCCAGGAGCAAAAAAGACTACAAAAAGTTGTGACCATTGCCCAGTCCATCACCGGTTTTCACCTCCCCACCGTCGAAGGGATCTATCGTACACGCTGCCTCAAAAAGACACCCAAAATCATCAAAGACCCACACCATCCTAGCCACACACTCTTCTCACCACTGCCATTGGGAAGAAGGTACAGGAGCCTGAAAACTGTAACGTCCAGGTTCAGGAACAGCTTCTTCCCTAGTTAAACACAACAACGAATAAACTCTGAGCACTGAACTGTAAAAGACTATTAATATTGCACTATATTTGTTATTTATTGAACTTTTTTTTCTCTTCCCCCGTTATGTACTATGTTTACATATTCACATATTCTGTTGTGCTGCAGCAATTAAGAATTTCAGTCCCATCCGGGACATATGACAATAAAACACTCTTGACTTGACCTGACATTTTGTGTATAATCATTATACCTTGGCTTCACCAAATAAATACATCATTAAAGCCTGACTTAACCAAGGGAGAACCCACGTTCTATCCTGATATCTCAATGACCTGATCTCAGCCAATTCATAAGAACAGGAGCAGAATGTACGCCACCTTTCAATCATGGCTGATCTACCTCTCCCTCTTAACCCCATTCTCCCCATAGAAGGCTTCTCCCCATAACCCCTGACACCCGAACCATCATATCCTTAGTCCTAGCATACCCTAAAATTCGCATTGATGGCCAGGTTAGTCGGATGGGGAAATAACAACCAATCCCCATAATTGAACACACCCTGTCTAACCGCACACAGAATAAATGATTATTATGTTTTAAAGGTGTCTCCTCCTGAATCGTGTCTCACCAGGAAGCCACACGGTAGCGGGGAGAGGAGGAGAGTGCGGAAGGCCATTGGGAGGCGGAGCGAGGCTCGTCATCGTTTCAAATATAATTTCGATGGATTTTCTGATGGAGTCCTCTGGGAATGTAGTCGAAACTCTGAAAAGGGCGGGAGCTATTGTAAATAGCCCGTGTAAATATTGACATTTCTGGTTGAGTTGCAATTGGAACGTCAGATGTCTTTGTCGGTTTCCAAATACTGGAAACAATGTTAACCAACCGAAACCACTTCATACTTTAAACAAAACTCTTGCAAGGGTAACAAACTAAAAATTGCAATAAAAAAAAAACAAGTCTGAAGTATGACGCGAATGTATAAAACATTCCACTAGAGAATAGTTGGAGGCGGCTTATTTGCAAAGTTCTTGTTCCCTGTGATTTTCCCACGCCCCCTGCTGTACTGCAAGCAACCATTAGGTTGCATCAAGTCCCCTATTTTGGTAATCGGAAGGCCCCTAAAACTAGACTGAGAACTGACTCGCCTGCGCTTGTCAGTGGCACACACACACACAGTCCGGAGCAGATGAAGTGCTGCATAAACATCGCCGACTTGGACTCCAGCGCTCGGTTGCTAACTTTGAAATTTGTGCGTGTTTTTTTTTTTTAATTTTGCAAATTAATGCAACTGATTTGTATTCCCGGAAAGAGCGGAGGATGCTGAGGAGGAACTGAGGAACGATCCTTTTTTGTTCAAAAGTCTCTCATGTGGGCCAGAGGAAGCCGGATCGGTAGACTCGCTGTGTTGTTGCAGGCAGAGGCTGTTCCCTCGGCGGCTCAGCTCGCAACATGAATGCAGACAGGGACAGCTTCTCGGCGGCGGCGGTGGTAGCCCCCGGCTCCCGCTGAAGGAGTCTCTGGGACAATGCTCTCCCCGGCCTCCAGCAACGTCCCAGCCGGCACTTACTGGCAGGACCACACGGCGGCCGCCACCTCGCCCGCCTTGGTGCCCGTAGCCCGTCTCAAGAACCGGCCGACCACCGTGGTGTACGTGGTGAACGAGGCGGCCGCGCTGCAGGTCGCCGAGAGCCTGGCGCTGCAGTGCCTGAGAGAGGCATGCGAGGGAGTCAGCGCCGACCTGCAGACCTTGCCTTTCGAGAAGCTGGACTTCGGGGAGACCGCCGTCCTCGACTATTTTTACAACGCAGGTAAGGCGAGTGAGAGCGGAGAGCTGCCGGCGCTACACGCTCTATACGTGAAGCTTGCTGGCGTTTACAGCTCTCTGTCTGTCTCTGTCTCTCTCTGTCACCACAGCCTCCTCGCATAGTCCAGTGAAAGTTCACGGGCAAGAACATGCTCAGAACACCATGGTGACCCTTTAACATTACCCACAGGGTCATGCCATTCACCTAGCCGATACCACTGATACAGTAAGCAGCGTGAGATCAAACTCTTGCACGGACTATCGCCACGTTTAAGAAACATGTAGACAGGCACGTGGATTGGACAGGTTTAGAGAGATATGGGCCAAAAGCAGGTGGGACTAGTGTAGGTGGGATATGTAGGGCGGAGGGGGAGTTCCTCCATCCGAGAGAGGACAGTTTAACGTAGGAACACTCACTCAGTAATGCGCTGTTGCGTTAGCTGTGATTTAAAAAAAAATGTATTACTCTCCAGAGAAGTGCATTAAAGCCGCAACTTTCACTGCCTTTTCGACGAAAGTGTTAAAAGTAAGTTGGATTCACTTAAAACTCGTCGGATCGACTTTTACTCGGCTGGTGCTGATTTGTTGGGACTCCGAACCCAGTGTGTGTTTTAACTTGTTTGGCACAGGGCCGCCTGTCTAAACGACACCAAGCGATTGATGTCAAGGGCTTAAACGTGTTTCCACACACTCGCCTTTTTTTCAGAAAATTGCAGCAACAGCGATGATGACATTGGAGAATGAAACGAGACAGGTTGGAGTTGAATGAAGTAGGCGAAGCAGAGAGAAATCACGAGAAAAAGACTCGCTCGGCTCAATGTATTAATAATAGTAAAAAAAAAACTGGCCAGCCCAGTCCCACCTTCACCCAGTAAATTAACAGCGAGACTGCAATAAATTCGGTAACATTGTGTTCCTGTCTTCTGTATTTGTTCTGGAGATTGATGAAACTGACCCAACCTTTGGCAGAAGTAATTGGTTCTAGGCTGGTGTATGAAGCTATAGCTGGATTTTTTTTGTGCCCTTGATCCAGATTTAAGACAATTTTGCTCTGTATCTAAGATTCTTGCAGAGGCAGCACAAACTAATGCAGGGAGATTCGGCTATAGGCTCAGGGATTAAAGGATAGACACAAAATGCAGCGGGGCGGGCGGCATTTCTGGACAAAAGGAATAGGTGACATTTCGGGTCGAGACCCTTCTTCAGACTGAGTCAGGGGAAAGAGGAACAAGAGATATAGACGGTACTAAGGACAAATTAATGGAAGATATCCCTATATCTCCCTTTTCCTTGACTGTCAGTCTGAAGAAAACCAGTCGACCCGAAATATCACCTATTCCTTTTCTGCAGAGATGCTGCCTGATCCGCCGATTTACTCCAGCCTTTTGTGTCTGTCTTCGGTTTAAACCAGCATCTGCAGTTCCTCCCTGTACAAGGTATGTGCCGTTTTGTGTGTGTTAGGTGGTATCCAGTTAGATTAACAATCACACAAGTTTCCACACACACACTTACTTCAGCAAATAGCGACCAAGGCAGTGCAGGCAGTGATGGGGGGAATTGATGAGGTTATGAGACACATTGGAATTGAAGCAAGTGAATCATGGAAAATTAATAACTAGGAAGACATCCATTTGGCCCATGGAGTCTGAACCAGTTGGAATGGAACTTGTCAGCTTACTCTTCCATCTTTAGTCAGTGGGTGATGAGTGTGAATTAATTGCCACAGAAGGTTGTGGACGCCAAATCGATGGATATTTTTAAGATGGAGATAGACTTGATTAGTATGGGTGTCAGGGGTTATGGGGAGAAGGCAGGAGAATGGTGTTGAGAAGGAGGGATAGATCAACCATGATTGAATGGCAGAGTAGACTTGATGGGCCAAATAACCTAATTCTGCTCCTATCCCATATGAACATCCTTAGCGCTGCAAGACACAGCTGCTCAAGTGAACATGAAAAAAATTCTGAAACATAATGAAAATTCTACTTGGATGAAAACGTGTTTCCTTATTCCCCCTCTAACCTTATGGCCAATTCCTTTTAATTCAATTGCCTCTGCTTTTAATCCCATTGCTAAAGAAACAGGGTTCTTCGTTCTCCCTTTAACTAGGGCCCTCATAATATTATATCCTTCTATTAAATCTCCTCTCAGTTCTGTAGCCAGAGGGTGGTGATTCTGTAGAATTTATTACCACAGACAGCTGTGGAGGCCAATATATTGGTTATTTTTTAAAGCAGACGTTGATAGGTTCTTGATTAAGAAAGGGTCCCAAAGGTTATGGGGAGATGACAGGAGTATAGGGTTGAGAGGGGAAAATAGATCATCCATGATTAAATAGTATAGTAGACTCGATGGGCTGAATGGCCTAATTCTGCTTCTATGTCTTATAGTCTTATCCTCTGTTTCAAAATAAATAACATATTCATTCTTTATGCTGCTGCAAGTAAGAATTTCATTTTTCTGTTTTTAGTACATACAATAATGAACCACTCTTGGCTCTCTTTCCTCATAACTTGACCATAATATATTTTAAATTATCTCTGCACACTCTCCAATGCAATCACATATTTCATGTAATGTGGTGATCACAGCTACGTATAGTACTCTAGCTGTGGCCCATATAATATTTTAGCCAGTTCTAACAGTCTCACTGCTTCAATATTCTATGGCTGGTCTCATAAAGGTAAGCATTGTTAACCTTCTTGTTGACCTATCTTCTACCTTTAAGCATCAGTGGACATGTGCTCCAAGGTCTATTTGCTCTTACAAACCACCTAATTGAGATGAGAAAAACATTTTCCACACAGAGAGTGGTGAATCTCTGGAACACTCTGCCACAGAAGGTAGTTGAGGCCAGTTCATTGGCTATATTTAAGAGAGAGTTAGATGTGGCCCTTGTGGCTAAAGGGATCAGGGGGTATGGAGAGAAGGCAGGTACAGGATACTGAGTTGGATGATCAGCCATGATCATATTGAATGGTGGTGCAGGCTCGAAGGGCCGAATGGCTACTCCTGCATCTATTTTCTATGTTTCTATGTAATATCCTTTTATTTGCTGAACACTTCCATGCCACATTGCAGTTCCTCAAATGCATGACCTCATATCTCTGGATTAAATTTCATTTATCACCAATGGGCATGGCTGATCGAAACCTTATTATTTCATACAATCCTAAGCATTCCATGGCTGACATTTGTATCATCTGAAAATGGTGTATATATTCCCTTCATTTCAGTTCAAATCAGTTATTTAATAAAAAAGCAAGGGGTCAAATGTTGAACCTCACTGGTAAAAGTGTTCAAGTCACCATCTCCATTCAACCATTATCAAGTTGAGTTTATTGCCATATTCACGGGTACAATGAAAATCTTACTTGCAGCAGCATCACAGGCACCTGGAATCAAACAACATACAAAAACATAAAGCATGTATATTTTAAATAAATTACCCACACATTCTTGACTGCTTGACTGGACTTAAGCTGATCTTTTTGTCATCTTTCACTGAACCAATTTTAGATATAATTTCACAGTCATCCTTGGATCCCAATGAATTTTGCTTTTTGGAAGAGCGTGCCTGTGGGACTTTGTCAGAAGGTGATATCAAACACTCTGCCCTCACCATCCCTCCTTGTTACCTCCTCAGAATATCCAATAAAGTCATTCAGCCAGGGCCTCCCGTTAACAAATCCATGCTGATTTCCCCAGATCATTCTGTGAAGACTTATAATGATCATTTGAATGGATTCCAATAACCTGCCATGACCAAGTTAAATTAACTGGCCTTTAGTTACTTGATTTATACTTTTCCTATCCTCTGACACTACTCCTGCAACCTGGGACAATTAAACGACTGTATCAGACCCATTGCAGTCTGAAGAAGGGTTCAGACCTGAAACGTCACCTATTCATTTTCTCGAGAGATGCCGCCTGATCTGCTGAATTACTCCAGCATTTTGTGTCTGTCTTCAGTATAAACCATCATCTGCAGTTCCTTCCTACACATTTCCACTGCAGTTTCTCCCTTTCTGTTTTTAAGTGGTGGAGGTTTATCTTATTGCTAGTGCCTTATGTGTAAAGTTTAAAATTGTGTGAGAAATTCAGTTTTACTTTTTAATTGCATGTGATCATAAGGAGATTCAATGGGGATTATTTGCAAATTTTCAAATTGCCCATCTCTCCATATGTTCCTCTCCATTATTGGTGTTTCGGGATCATATGTACACTTAAACCACTGAAATAGTGGAGGGAAGGAGGGAGGAGATTTGAATCACCCTTAGCCGGTAGCCAGAAAACATGCATTCTGTGCAGGGACACATAATTATTTCCTATCAACCCAACTCAATAGCAATATCACTCCTAAAACAACCAGTTGCTCATGCTCTCCTTTTGAACGAGGGACATTACTCTCCCCTACAGCACCCATACATAAACCATTGGCTGCTGTTGGGGAGGAAGCTGAAGTGTGAGACAGGGTCCTAAATACAGTCTGAAGGAGGGTCTCAACCTGAAACGTCACCCATTCCTTCTCTCCAGAGGTGCTGCCTGTCCCGCTCAGTTACTCCAGCATTTTGTGTCTATCCTGAATGCAATGTTGGTCTGCTGTTTACAACCCCTTAAGTCTACACAGGTTTTAGTAGCATCAGTATTAGTGGCGTTAGTTTATACTTTAAAAATAGGCAAATAAACATTGTGTTGTTTTGATATGTTACTTCATGGCCACCTCCGTTCCAGTGCTTCAGACAATGTTTACTGTTCACATCCACTGTGATTTAAGTTCACTTGTCTGCCCTGAAAGTTGGGCACCCACATGTAGAATTAATTCCTGTATTTAGCCCATACTCAACAATTGTGTAGTGGAGGATGGGAGGGGTCGTGTGTGGGGAATAGTTACGGGAAGCGAGACCATGTTTTCCAGGGAGATCTGGAAAGATAAATATTTTTTTGTGTTAGGTTGGCAATTTACTCCTTTTAAATAATGTTTGAAACATACATAAAGCCACAAAGCAGGCAATAACCACTGTGAACTGCTTTTCTCTTTACAGGAATAGCTTTGTATAATACAGTCAAGTTATATTTTATTCAGTCCATTAGATATTTGTACGTTTCAACATTTGTATATGTTGTTCAATTAAAATGTTGTCCAAAGTATTTGGACTGAATTTATTCTTTAAATTAAAATTGTGTGGATGTACTTTGCGGTTGGCATCTAATTAAAAGTGGCTAATGATTTTGGGAGGAGCTAGATCAAGAATGAATATGAAATTAGACTGTCAATCTTTTTCTCAGAGTGGAAAGATCAAAGACTAGAGGACATAGGTTTAAGTTTTAGGGTTTAGTTTAGAGATACAGCGGGGAAACCGGCCCTTCGGCCCACTGAGTCCGTGCCAACCAGCGATCCCCGCACACTAACGCTGCCCTGCACACACTAGGTAACACGTACAATTTTTTTGACCAAACCAATTAACCCACAAACCTGTACGTCTTTGGGGTGTGGGAGAAAACCAGAGCTGTAAGGTAGCAACTCTACCGCAATGCCCCCGTGCTGCCCGAAGCGAGGGGCAAAGTTTAAAAGTGATGTGTGGGTGAAGTATTTCACACAAGGGGTGGTAATTCCCAGCGCTGGTGGTGGAGTCTGATAAAATAGTGGTATTTGAGAGGCTTTTAAATATGGAGCGAATGCTGAAATATGGATCGCGCAGGCAGATTAGTTTATCTTGGCTTCATGTTCGACACAAACATTGTGGTTGAAGGGCCTGTTCCAGTGCTGTACTGTTCTATGTTTTATGTACATAACATAGGAGGATTTTTAAATCGACACAGCTGGACAAGCAGCCAGCGTAACTGAACAAACACAGAGATAAGTGTTGAACCTTCACTTTGTACCCAAGGAAAAAAATAATTGTCTCAAATACCCTGGATAGTTTCCACACCATTTTATGTTACACATGAATATATGGAATGCCGGATGAGAAAGATTGAAACTAGTTGGGATTTCCTTAGACTTAACTTTCATGAAACAATTTTCTGATGTAAACTAAATGGGATGAATGGAAAGATGGTGTAGGTAAATGGTTTTTAGCGGACTTTGTTTTTAAGTTGTCTTAAGTTTGCCACGGAGAGAGTGATCATTGAATGTTTAGCAACGCAAAGGTCAAGGTTATTTTTCTTTCCCCTGATTCTAGTCTGAAGAAGGGTCTCGACCCGAAACGTCATCCATTCCTTCTCTCCAGTGATGCTGCCTGTCCCACTGAGATCCTCCAGCATTTTGTGTCTACCTTCGATTTAAACCAGCATCTGCAGTTCTTTCCAACACATAAGATTGAAAGTAGTTCTATATATAGTTATGTGGTAAATTGTTCATGTCTTGTTGCAATGAAAGCTAGATCTTTGTTCTGTTGAACGATGGAGCTGATAGCATGTGTCATTTTATTATTGTACTTTATGGACAAGTTGCATTTTTTTAAATGCATCTTATTTTCTGAGGTATATGTCTCAATTTGTAACTGTTGTTAATCCACAATCATCCTTTAAATCATTTTGAAAATTTGTGTTATGCAGTTGATTTGGTGTGGTGAAGTAATACATCTGTTTATTTTTCTACTTAAGTTTTTTATGGTTGTCACCTTTTGTTTAACATTCAAAGTATTTTACTGAAAAGGCAGTAAAGGCTAAAAAAGAACAATCAATGACATTCATTTTCAAACAAGTTAATGCCCAGAGGAATACGATACAATTGCAAAAGCTTGCAATTATACAAAAACAGGAGTTGCTGGAAGCGCTGAGAAATGACTGAAACTGATGGAAGCATTAACTCGTGTCTGTGGGTTTTGTGTGGGAAATGGCCACGCATGGTGCCAGAGCCCCTGTTTGCTTTCTTTCTTGCCTGTGTGTGCTTGTGCAGCTGGGATCTGTGACACGGTGCTTCAATTGCAGGGCTCCTTTTGACACAGAGAAATCTGTTTACTGATCAGACATTTTATTCTTCATGGTCAGTCAGTTAAGATGGTATGCATTTTTAACATTAGTAAGGAAGGTTTTTAAATTATACTCTTTTAGTTGTATGATGATTGATTTGTTTTTGACAGTATTTGGAAATATTAATGTTCATCTGATTGGAGCTGTGTGTGGTTTATACTTTACGCATGCCGTTTGTTTTAAAAATCAATAGTTTGACTGGCTTGACTTGAAAACCTCTTGAGACTTTGACCCACATTGCCTGCCAATAGCTAATTTGCTAATATGTACCTACCTTGAGAAAACCTGTACCTGGATTAGAAAGAAGGAACTGCAGACACTGGTTTACACCAAAGGCTACAAAGTGCTGGAGTAACTCAGTGGGTCAGGCAGCATCTCTGGAGGACATGGATAGATGACGTTTCAGGTCGGGACCTTTCTTCAGACCCGAAACGTCACCTTTCCATGTTCTCCTGAGATGCTGCCTGACCCACTGAGTTACTCCAGCATCTTCTGGTCTGTCTCTAAAGCTACTTGTTAAACTCGCATTTTGGTCTGACAATGCGTCTTCAATCTGAAACTTTAAATCTGTCTCCCTTCTCACAGATGCAGCCTGAGTATTTTCAGTGTTACTTTTTAATATCAAAAATTTGTTTTTCGTTCATTGTATCTACAATTAACGTAACTATCATGGCACAAGGCACATTTATTTTAGTTTGAATCAGAATGCAGTTATCTGGTCCATGTTCGTCTTGGTGTAAACTTGTTTTGGGTATACCTCAAAGCTGTGGTGTCACTGAACTCATTTGCTCTCAATTTGTTTTCAACTTAATCTATAACTTTATCTTTCTCCACTGCTCTACCTCGTGTTGCCCTTCACCTCCCTCTTTCTTGTAGACACAAAGTGCTGGAGTAACTCAGGCAGCATCTCTGGACAAAAAGGATGGGTGATGTTTTGGGTCGGGGCCCTTCTTCAGACTGGTCAGACATCTCCCATTCTTTTTCTTCAGTGATGCTGCCTGACCCGCTGAGTTATTCCAGCACTCTGTGTCCATCTTCGGTATCAAGCAGCATCTGCAATCCTTTTCCACACCCTCTTCCTTAAGCTGTTCCTTCGGCCATTCCAGGTCTGAGCTGGCTGAATGGTCCTATGTACGATTCACAGATATTACCACTGGTGAATTGGATGGAGCTTGACTGGGTGGGTAAGATTTGGGATTATATATATTCTCCATTTGATATTTATCCATGGCCTCTGCATATTCCTGCTTAGAGATTCGAGATACTGCATCTGCATTTTTAGAGATCTTGTACCAGGGATTCCCATAAATCAATGATGCTTTTTTAACCAGGTTTTTAACTCACTAAAGAGGGCAGAGATCATTGCTCCTCAGCAAAGCATGGGCTTGGTACCAGGTTTGAAATCCCCTTTGAGAACTCCTTTCCTTGGACAGTGGAGGTTGCGCAGCCAGGTGCACCGGAGGTGAAGGTGAGCCTCCTTGATATCTGCCTTCACTGATATGGAAAGTTTAGTTTAGGTTTAGAGATACAGTGCGGAAACAGGCCCTTCGGCCCACCCAGTCTAGCTATCCCCGCACACTAACGCTATCCTACACATTAGGGCCAATTTACAATTATACCAAGCCAATTAACCTACAAACTTGTACGTCTTTGAAGATACTAGAGATCCCAGAGAAAACCCACTCGGGTCACGAGGAGAACGTACAAACTCCGTACAGACAAGCACCCTTAGTCAGGATCAAACCCGGGTCTCTAGAGCTGTAAGGCAGCAACTCTACCACTGCGCTACTGTGCCACCCTATGATCTATGTTCTCCAGATCTTTTCATGGATCTAGATTGTTGGCCAATGAAGTTGCTGTAATTACAGGGAACTTCATCACAAAAAAAAAATCCTCCTCAATTATCACCTACCAGTGGTTGATGATCTCCTGAAATCAGAATTCTGCCCGTCATGATGTCCAATGGGCATAAACGTTACTGCTGGAAAAATCCAGGACATTGTAGAGGGGAGCATCAACTACTGCACATTGGCTTTTTCAACCTCACAAAAGCCCTTGACTTCATCAATAAGCCAGGGATTGTGGGGATTCTTTCCCAAATATGCTGCCCTCAGAAATGTACTACCTGTATTATTATTCTGTACCTGCACTGTTAGATGAAACACAGCTGAGATCCTAACTTTTGTGATTTAGTCTTGCTGCAAAATGGAGCCAGACCGCTTTTCAATCTGTATTGCTGTTGTTCTATACCAACCAGCTCCATGCTGCACTGGAATAAGGCTTGTTGAGTGAACAGCTATTTTTTGTTTTCATCCTTTGTTGCCTCCTTTACTAGTGGAGATGGGATATGTTGGTCGGCGTGGGCAAGTTGGGCCAAAGGGCCAATTTCCACCCCATATGACTCTATGACTATTTACCCTTATGACCTAAAGAGATAACCGTGTTGCACTAATTCTGGTCCCCAACCCTTCCCTGATTCTCTTTTCTATATCACTGGTGGTTGTGCTTGGCGCTAAAGGCATGAAGTATGAAACTAAACCTATGAGACTGCCCTGAGTGTAGTTGTAGCTTCAGGCTAAATGAAACTAAATATCTTATGGTGCTTAGTATTAAATTTCATTTGATTAAGTTCCTGTGAGTTGGTCATTGATGATTGAATGGAAGTTTTTTTTATTGCTTCCGTGTATCATCTTACTTCAGCATCGATGATCTGTGTGCTGTACCTCTATTTCTATTACTCTACTTGTAAATAAAGGCAAAACTCACATTGCCTGTGGGGGTCTGACAGTGATAACTGTTACCAAAATATCCCAACAGCACATATACATCAGTAGAGGAATGATTAGTTGTCAGGTTATTAATGTCTTTGTTTTTAAACAGAAGTACTGTTCCACTGCTGCCATTAGAGACGGTCCAGAGGTGGTTTATTAGAATAATTCCTCCTATCTTGCAAAACATACTTGGACAATAAAGTATTATTGTATTGTAATCCCGGGGGTGGAAGATTGCAACTTTCATGTGATCCACCTTGTTTCGACTAATGCAATTAACTTGACGTGCACAAACGGAAGATCAAATAGAACAAGTTGTCCAACAACTTTAGGCTGTGCACGCCACATGGAAGAAGAAGAAGAATTAGTATTGTAATCCTGGGGATGATTGGGTTAACATATGAGGAGCGTTTGATGGCTCTAGATCTGTACTTGCTGGATTTTAGAAGGATGAGGGGGGGGGGGGGGCTCATTGAAACCTACCAAATAATAAAAGGTCTAGATAGAGTCTAGAAGCAGAGGGCATAGTCTCAGATTAACCTTTAGTAGCCTCAGACGTACCTTTAGAATTATGAGGAGGAATTTCTTTAGCCAGAGGGTGGTAAATCTGTGAAATTCATTGCCATGGAAGGCGTTGGAGGCCAAAGTATTGGGTATTTTTAATGCAGAGATGGATAGGTTCTTGATTGGGAAGGTTATCAAAATTACGGGGAGAAGGTAGGAGAATGGGGTTGAGAGGGAAAAAATAGCCATGAAAAATACAGTAGACTCGATTGGCTGAATGGCCCAATTCTGTTCCTGTAACTTATGATCTTATGACATGATCTTGTGGTTTTGAGTGGTTTCATAAACCAGAGATTGGTATTGATAAACCATTAAAAGTAATCTATCCTGGTGTCTGCCTGGCTGAGAAATCAAACAGTATACATTAATTTTTATATATTGAGTGTTTTGCATCATGCTGGTTTGGAATTTCATGTATGCAATCTAGTACAGGATTGTTATTCAAATGCATCTTTGCAACGGTGTGAAGGCTAAACGTGAAATAGAACGCATGAAATGAAGTACAAAATGAAAATAAGATCATATCTTCCCACATGCAAGATTTCACATAACATTTCAGCAATTAATATTCACTTCTCACAAACCACATCAGGCCGTAAAAAATATGTGGATTTCACACTAAAGGCAGTTGATCCGACTACATCTTTGAGTCTAACACCCACTTATCAATATTGAAAGGTTAATCAAACACAGTCAAATTGTGCTCGGTAGGACCGATGTGAAACCAGCAGAGTCTGCAAATGAAACTATCTTCCACCACCAATTGGTCTGTCTTCTTTCGTGTCCACCATCTATGTTTCAAATGTTGGGCCAGGCTCTTGCACAGTGGACAGCCTTCTCATTTGCCACCGCTGGATCTTCCAGGCAGCATTGTTCACCAAGAAGTGGGCATCTTAGTAGGTGTGGCATGGGTTGTACAGATGTTCCTCATTCACATTCTGTGTCTGCCGCATCTGCAAAGCCCCATTTGCTCATATTGGTCTTGCATTGGCCCATCCCTGTACGAAGCCAATTGAGGGACCTCCAGATCTTCCAGTCACACCAGTGATCAGGTGGTAGCTGTTCCTTGGTTGGGATTGGCATCTTTACGTGGTTGTGGTTTTCACTGCGGTTCTTTTCCCACAAGGCTAGTCGTTAAATTGTTCTGTAAAATAAACGTATTCACTTCCTTGGGGTTGGAGATTGCAACCTTCATGTGGTCCGCCCTGTTTCGACGAATGAAATCAACCTGGCGTGCACAATCAAATAATATCAAATAGAACAAGTTGTCCAACAACTTTAGGCTGTGCACGCCATACGCAAGAAGAAGAAGAAGATTCACGTCCTTTTCTACCCTGCTACATGACTTCATAAGTCATAGGGGTAGAATCAAGCCATTTGGCCCATTGAATCTACTCTGCCATTCAATCATGGCGGATTTATCTTTCCTTCGCAACCCCATTCTCCTGCCTTCTCCCCATAATCCTTGACGTCACAACGAATCAAGAATCTGTCAATCTCCGCCTTAAAAATACCCAATGACTTGGCCTCCACAGCCGTCTGTGGCAATGAATTCCGCAGATTCACCACCCTCTAACTAAAGAAATTCCTCCTCAACTCCTTTCAAAAGGAACTTTGTATTTTTTAGATCCAACAGTAAAACTGCACTGTGACTAGAATGTAAGTTAATAGCCAGACATGCCAGTTACCCAAATATTGCAGTCATAATGTCCCATTATGTTTTCATTTACTACTTGGCCACGAGTAGAAAAATGTGGTATTTTAAATCAATCCTTACATTATTAAAACTGTGATACTGCAAAAATGTCTACTTGGGTGAAACGAGAATGTGCTTAGGTTTATATGCACCATTAGCATTTTCAATGTAATCATTCATGAGTGGGAGGAGAACGTACGATGACTACTGAGAGCTGTACACTGTGGGCAGAACATTAATTTCAACCAATTAGCAATGCTAATGTAAAGTTATTTGGCATTTATGAAATTGAACAACAATTAAGGATACATAAAAATAAGAATTAAAAATTAAGTCATGCCTGGCAGTGTTGGAGCTGAATATTTAAGAAAGGGTAAAAAGAGTCTTAAAACCTATTACAGAGTTGATGTGTATCAGCTTTTCCCTTTGAGAATAGGGAAGATTCAAGCAAGAGGACATGACTTCAGAATTAAGGGACAGAAGTTTAGGGGTAACATGAGGGGGAACTTCTTTACTCAAAGAGTGGTAGCGGTGTGGAATGAGCTTCCAGTGGAAGTGGTGGAGGCAGGTTCGTTGGTATCATTTAAAAATAAATTGGATAGGCATATGGATGAGAAGGGAATGGAGGGTTATGGTATGAGTGTAGGCAGGTGGGACTAAGGGGAAAAAAAGTTGTTCGGCACGGACTTGTAGGGCCGAGATGGCCTGTTTCCGTGCTGTAATTGTTATATGGTTATATGGTTAAATGAAATAAATACTCTAGACATGATCAAGTGTTTGCCAGTGGCCCTGCAATTTCATCCCTAGCTTCCCAAAGTATCTGAGGAAACACAAAGATATTTGTATCATCAGTAGCCATGGGACAGGTGCCAGAATACTGGAGCATGGCTGAGTGTTGTGCCTCTATGTAAAAAAGGCTGCAAGGAAAAACCGGTGAACTTCAGAACAGTGAGCTTTCCATCAATGGTGGGTAATTTATTTGTGGGGATTATTGGAGATAGGAAGTACATGCATTTGGAAAGCACTGATGTGGGATAGTCAGTATTTGACTGAGTTATTTGAAGTGACCAAAGAAGATCAATGTTGTCTACGTGGACTTTTGCAAAGTCTTTGACAAGGTACCTCCTGGTCGGGTGGTCTGGAAAGTTAGATGACATGGGATCTAAGATGTTCTATTTTGGAAGGACAAACTAGGGCAGTGAATGGTATGGCCCTGGGGAGTGTTGTAGAATAAAGAGACCTGGGGTTGCAGTTAATGTGTAAGAAGGAACTGCAGATGCTGGTTTAAACTGAAGATAGACACAAAAAGCTGGAGTAACACAGTGGGACAGGCAGCATCTCTGGAGAGAGGAATGGGTGAAGAAGGGTCTCGACCCGAAACGTCACCCATTCTTTCTCTCCAGAGATGCTGCCTGTCCCACGGTGCTTTTTGTGTCCATCTGGAGTTGCAGGTACATGCTTCCATGAAGATGGTGACACCGATGGACTGGATGGTGAAGAAGGTATTTGAAATGCTTGCTTCATCTGTCAGGGTAGAGTGCAGGAGTTAGGATGTCATTATACAACTGTAAAATACATTGATAAGGTCACAGTATACAGAGTCCTGCATGCATTTCTGGTCTCCCAGCTATAGGAAGAGTGTCATTAAGCTAGAAAAGATGCAAGAAAGATTTACAAAGATGATACCAGACCTGGTAGGTTTGAGTTATAAGGAGAGGTCAATAGGTCAAAAGCCACAGTTTTTCCTCTTGGTTCTTCTTGGTTTCTTAGTCCTCCAAAATATTCCAAATGGAATTTAAACTGGAGATGGTGGAGGGAGGACTTAAGCCAGAATGGTTATTGGGAAGAAAGAGCTACCTTAAATTTAGTTGCATCTGGTTGGGTAACTATAGTAGGGTGGAGATTATTCCATGCTTTAATTGTGCGGGGGAAGAACAAATTGCTGTATACATCTGTCTTAGTAGCTGGAATCACAAATTGGATCGAATGCCCTAGTTTTCTCCTAATTGGTTTGGGTTTGGTGTAGGTCTTGTAGTCTATGTCGAGCTGACCATTTAACATCTGGTCAGGCGAATGAGGACATGGGAGGAAGATGAGACGGAAAAGATTTAAAAGTTACTGCTTTGCAGACCATTTCCATTCAGTCTGCAACTAATGTTTTCAAGAGAGAGTTAGATTTAGCTCTTAAGGCCAAGGGAATCCAGGATATGGGGAAAAAGCAGGAAGGGGGTACTGATTTTGGATGATCAGCCATGATCATATTGAATGGCGGTGCTAGCTTGGGCCAAATGGCCTACTCCTGTATCTATTTTCTATGTTTCTACGACCTTGACCTGTCGCTTTAGTCCTCCCTCCCAATCTGACCTCGTCATCTCTGACCTCGGTATGTTCCAACATTGTGTTCCAAACAAAACTCTACATACATTTTTCTTCTTGTGTTCAAGAACAAATGAGAGACTTTTACTCTTTAATTAAAATAAATATTTTGTTCTATAACAATTTAAAAAAAATCTTTATTTAATATTTCATACATTATTTAATATAAAATATTCTTTATATAATATTTTGCTTTATTTAAAATAGTTGCCCTTTATTTAAATTTTGTTATCATTATGTTCAAGAACAAAAGAGCATCTTTTGAGTATGGGAAGCATCTCATCTTGTGTCTGTCACCGCGTAGATGTCTAGTCTCAATATTTATTGCCAACTTTTTCTGTTCTTTCTCCGCAATTTGCTGCTGTCTTTGCTCTGTGGTTCCGGCATATTTTGTTTTTGGATTTCCAGCAACTCCCTGTAACCACCTAGCAGTCCCCATTCATCTATTGTATAGGAAGGAACTACAGATGCTGGCTTCAACCGAAGATGGACACAAAAAGCTGGAGTAACTCAGCGGGACAGGCAGCATCTCTGGAGAAAAAGGAATGGTGCCGCTTCTTCTGAAGAAGGGTCTCGACCCGAAATGTCAGCAATTACTTCTCTCCAGAGATGCTGCCTGCCGCGCTGAGTTACTCCAGCTTTTTGTGTCTACCTCCCATTTATCTACTAATCTGACAGCTCAGAATGCACGGACATCTCCTTTGTTCTCTCCTCCACCATAAGACATCCATGTTTTCTCACTTCTCTAGTTCTGCGGAAGCTTCATTGAACTAACAAGTTAACTCCATCCACAGATGTACCCGTTTTTCCAAAGAGCCGGCACAAAAGGAATGGGCAGAATGTTCTCCTTATGTCCAGTTCCAATCTCTCCTTCTATAAGTAAAATATAATTACAACTCAGAATATTTACAATCTGTTTCTAAATTCAAGAATTATTTAAAAAAAAAAATGTTTTATTATATTACCCCAAATTATTCCAGCCCTTTAACAGAAGCTATCAAATGAGAAAGATCGGAACAAGTAACTTCAGATACTGGTTCACACAACAGGACACATAGTGGTGGAGTATTTCAGTGGGTCAGGCAGCGTCTCTAGAGAACATAGATAGGTGACGTTTCAGGTTGGGACCTTTCTTCAGACTGATAGTATGGGTGTGGGAGAAGAAAGCTGGGAGAGAGGAGAGGCAGGACAAAGCCTGGCAAGTAGTAAGTGGAGGAAGGAACTGCAGATGCTGGTTTTATTCAAAAATAGACACAGACTCAGTGGGACAGGCGGCGAGAGAAGGAATGGGTGACGTTTTGGGTCAAGACCTTTCTCAGTCGACACAGGCAAGAGGGATTTTTTGATTGGCAGATGTTTAGAACAAAAGCCCGAGATTGAAGCAGAAGATGTGAGACAGGATTGAAAAGTTGCAAACTGTGACGTCAGAGATGAAATGAGAAAGGTATTATTGCTCCTCCTTCGATATAGCTGCATGCACTGCAGCATTTTGCTACACAATGTCCTCCAATACATTTTGTTGCATACTTTAGTGTTTCTTGTTAGGCTGCACATTGAGAGGGTGTCCTCATCGTAGATACACTTTGCACATGCATGGAAGGAGCCTGGTTCAACAGTACCCAATGGCCCCTGAAATTAGTATAGGTTATCAAGGAATAAATCACATTGTTAGTTCCTTCCCAACACAATTGCACGCTTCTCTACAATGATTGAAAATGAAAATCATAAGATCCTCCAACTGCTTTGCATAGCGATCCAAAAGCTTTATCCATTTCTTTGTTAATTTATTTGAAGGTCACTGTCGCCCTTCCCATTCACTCCCTCCACAATCATTTACACTTGTTGGCATCACATCTAATTTACCTCTGTTCCAGGTGTATTTATTTAACTACTTTTTAATTTTTCTGAAGGCCCGAAATGTCAACCATTCCTTTTCTCCAGAGACGCTGCCTGATCCGCTGAGTTACTCCAGCATTTTGCGTCTATCTTTGAAATGTTCTATCTGTATTCTTGCTCAATAATCTTTATCTTAGTGTAGCATGTAAATTTGAGCAGCTGCAGAAAGCAATATAACAGTAGTTTAGAACCTGTTCTCCCTACTCTTGTGAAGGAACCTTGTTTTACAGCTAAGGCCGTAAGTGATAGAAGAATTTGGCCTATCAATTCTACTCCACCATTCAATCATAGCTGATCTATCTCCCCCTCCTAACCCCATTCTCCTGCTTTCTCCCCATAACCTCTGACACCCGTACTAATCCATAATCTATTTATCTCGGCCTTAAAAATATCCACTGACTTGGCCTCCACAGCCTTCAGTGGCAAAGAAATATAGAAACGTAGAAATAGGTGCAGGAGTAGGCCGTTCGTTCCTTCCAGCCACATCCCTTGATTTCCATTGCTTACAGCTTAGCTCCTAAAAAGTAATTACTTTTTATTATTTGCATCTGAAGGGTTAAGCAATCTTTCTGCTGCCTTGCTGCACGGTGAGCGGTTAGCAACCTCCACTGTGTCAATGACTAACCCCACCCAGGGTGTGGCATCCATACATGTCTAGCATCACATCCGTTTCTCACATGCCAGCCTCATAACAACGATACTGTTACTGGTACAATGTTTTTTAACCTGCACTAAACGTATGATCTATTTCTGTTGAATCTGACAATGATTGTTCCCAGCACAAGTTGTGTCGTTTGTAAATGAGGTGTGGAATAAAGTATGTGAATATAAAGCATAGGGAAGTCTTCGGACAAAATGTTGTCATTGAATATTAAAGTTTAAACATCACAGTGCAGAGATGGTAAGAGCTGGTATGTGCTTTATAATGCAACCAGTAAGTCGGCAT
The DNA here is from genome assembly GCF_028641065.1 of Leucoraja erinaceus. Classification (NCBI taxonomy): domain Eukaryota; kingdom Metazoa; phylum Chordata; class Chondrichthyes; order Rajiformes; family Rajidae; genus Leucoraja; species Leucoraja erinaceus. The sequence continues at coordinate 74,572,642 of NC_073381.1, forward strand.
TGCGGCACAGTGGTGCAGCGGTAGAGTTGCTGCCTTACAGCATCAGAGACCTGGGTTCGATCCTGACTACGGGAGCTGAATGTATGGTTTGTATGTTCAGCCTGTGACTGCCTGGGCTTTCTCTGGGTGCTCTGGTTTCCTCCCACACAAGCCCATTAACCTACAGGTCCTAAATTGTCCCTAGTGTGTAGGATAGTGCTGGTGTACAGGGTGATCACTGGTTGACGCTGACTTTGTGGGCCAAATGGCCTGTTTCCACACTTTATCTTTAAAATCTAAAAATGTAAAGTCAAAAGGCTCTGGATTGGCAACTGATAGTGTCTTATTTAAAGGCAATAGAAAATATTTTACAGACAATGGTCCCTGGCTCTCCAGCATTGACTGAGAGGGAGAGATAGTAAGAACAATAACTGCGATCACCCTACTGCGCATTGTGGATCATGATCAACTTTGATCTGGGGATTGTCATCCTGATCAGGATTTAGAGCAGACTAATGAGGAGGTCCTATGACATTTCCACCTTCACCAAGCTGGATGACCTTGTGTCAGCACAGTGGAAATAGACACAAAATGCTGCAGTAACTCAGCGGGACCTGCAACTTCTCTGGAGAGAAGGAATGGGTGATGTTTTGGATTGAGATCCTTCTTCTGTAACTGGGAGTCAGGGGAGAGGGAGACACAGAGATAAGGAAGGGTAAGGTGTGGAAGTTCAAGGAAAATTCAAGGAATCAGTTCAAATAAGTTCAAAGACTAGATCATTATTAGCTGGGAGAAGATGACAACGAAACATTTAGAGATGAAATTTAATTAGGACAGTCAGACTGGTCACAGAACTAGGAAGGGAGAGAGAGAGAGAGAGAGAGGGAGGGAAAGCAAGGGTTACTTGAAGTTAGAGACGTCAATATTCATACTGCTCTGGTGTGAGCTGCCCAAGTGAAATATGATGTAATGTCGGTGGTGAGGAACAGCTTTTCAATTAGTGTAGAAACAAGGAACTGCAGATACTGGTTTACACAAAAGGGTACAAAGTACAGGAGTAAACCGGGCATTTTTAGGCAACCCCCTCCCCTTTCTCCTCCGCTCCTGTGCCCCAACTGGACTTGTACTTATTTCTTCCCTGCCCCATCTCCTACATTCCTTCCTCTGACTTTACAATTTGCAACTGTAGTCTGTCCTTACCTTCTCCATCTGGTTTGGCTCAGCCATGACATCCGGAGGCTGCATCGTTCGATCAGCAGAAAAGATTGTTGGCTGCAACCTTCCACCCCATCAATGAACTGTACACTGCAAAGGCCAGGAAGCGAGTGGGTAAGATCATCTCTGACCCATCTTACCCTGGCCACAAACTCTTTGAAGCGTTTCCCTCTGGAAGGTGACTCCGGACTGTCAAAGCCGCCACAACCAGACGTAAAAACAGCATTTTCCCACGAGCAGTAGCTTTACTCAACAGCCGAAAGTATGGAGCTTCCTTTTGCTCTGGTATTTAATTTCATTTTTCACATGTTTAAATTATAATGTATTATACTTAATTGTCTACTGTATATCATGTTGTTACTTGCGAGCAAAGCACCAAGGCAAATTCCTTGTATGTATGCATACTTGGCTAATAAAATGCATTCAATTCAATTCAATTTAATCAATCAATCTGTCTCATAGCTGCCCATCTGCCTGTTACAAACACCCCTCGTCTGTGACAACCTACTACCTGCCATGCTTTATCCTGTCTCTCGTTTTTACCAGATTTCATTTCCTCCCTGCCCACCCCCTCCATAATTAGTCTGAAGAATGCTCCCAAACTCAAACGTCTCCTATTTGTGTTTACCAGAGATGCTGCCTGACCCCTGACCCGATGAGTTAGTCCAGCACTTTGTGTCCTTTCTTCAATGTGTAGGCTTTGGGCATGAACATTTAAGCGTTGGGATTTATGATTGGGTTTAACGTACGCATAATGCTGCTCGTGCTTTTGGAATAATACGGTAAAACTACCCTTTTCAATCACATTGGCCACAGAAGAGCATTGGCAAGATGTGGTCTCATTTTGAGTATGGAACAGGAAACTTTCAGAATGCAGCTTCTGTGTAAATTGTGAGCATTAGGCTGCTGGTTAAGAATTCTCTATGTTTGAAATCAACCACGCTTGAAGTAAAGGTACGGCACAAGGAACCACAGATGCTGGTTTACAAAAAAATAAATAAGGTGCTAGATTAACTCAGCGGGTCAGGCAACATCTGTGGAGGGCATGGACTGGCAATGTTTTGGGTCGGGGCCTTTCTTCTGACTCGGAAGAAGGGTCCCAAACTGAAACGTTTTCCTGTCCATGTCCTGCACAGATGCTGCCTGATCCACTGAGTTATTCCAGCACTTCCTGTTTTTTTACTCGTGCTTGAAGCAATCTGCTCTGACTAAAGTAGAAATATTGTTTTTGATAATAGTGCCGAAAAAGATGTCAGAAAACAAGCTTTCTTTAGTATTGTGGAAGAAAACCATTCTCCTCCTGTCGGGGAATCTTACCATGTTGGCAACTCGTACCTCCATCTATTATGGTGAAGTGGGGATGCAATATCACCAAAGGAAGATGAGTTAGTTATGTCTTGTAGATTAAATGGCTCTTTTCCAACACAGATCTAACTTCCTATGAAAGTCATGCAGAGGAAAATAACCTAAGAAAGTTATTAAGTTTAGTTTAGAGATATAGCACGGAAACATGCCCTTCAGACCACTGAATCGGCACGGACCAGCCATCGCCACAGACTGACACTATCCAACATGCACTAGGGACAATTTACAATTTTTTACCAAGCCAATTAGCCTACAAACCTGAGGTGGATACAAAATGCTGGAGTAACAGCAGGACAGGCAGCATCTCTGGAGAGAAGGAATGGGTGACGTTTCGGGTCGAGACCCTTCTTCAGACTAGTTAGGGAAAGGGAAATGTGAGATATAGATGAAGATGTAGAGAGATAAAGAACAATGTATGAAAGATATGCAAAAAAGTAAAGGATGATAAAGGAAACAGGCCATTGTTAGCTGTTTGTTGGGTAAAAATGAGAAGCTGGTGCATCTGGGGTGGGGGAGGGATAGAGAGAGAGAGGGAATGCCAGGGTTATTTGAAGTTGGAGAAATCAAATTCATAATACTGGGCTGTAAGCTGCCCAAGCGACCTACAAACCTGTACATCTTTGGGGCATAGATGCACCTGCAACTTCTGAATTGCAAGCATCTTTAGAATTGCATACAACCAAACAGCAAACAAGTATCATCATGCTCACATGTATAAAGTATGGATGAGATTTTATCATCATGCTCTTTGCTGTTCTTCAGTGGCGTCAAGGTACAGTCAAGGAATCAGAGGCAACAGTGGGGCTTGAGTATATTGTGATAATGTGAGCCTCTGACTACAGAGCTGGCCTTCATCCTCGAACCACACAATCCACCAAGGTTCTGCCTTCGCTGTTGGTTTGGGGCCAACATGGGGCATGAAGATTACATGAGCTGGTGTTTGAGAGTGCCAGCGGGTGAGCCCACATGCACTGTCACTGTTAGAAACAAAGACAACAATGATGTCTAATTTGACAGGCCCCTTGTTTCTGGGCCTGGAAGTTATGGAGTGAACCCTGAGCAGAGAAGTGTAGGTTGACATTCCAGTGTGGTTGTGAGAGAGTGCAAATCCATCAGAGGTACCTTCTTTATGGCAAAATTATTGAAAGGTACAGCATGAAAATACGTCCTTCAATCCATTGAGTCTATGCTGACCACTGATTATCAGTTCATACAAGTTCTATGTTATCCCACTTTCTCATCTACTCCCTGCAAAATAGGGACAATTTACAGTCACACCCACATGTCTTCGGGATGTGGGAGGAGCCTTAGGACTCGCTTGATCTATTTGAGGTGAGTGAGTATAAAATCATGAGAGGAACAGAGTCTCTACCCTGGGGTAGGGGAATTGAGAACCAGAGGATATAGGTTTAAGATGAAGGGGAAAAAGATTCAATAGGAACCTGAGGGGTAACTTTTTCACACAAAGCATGGTGAGTGCATTGAATGAGCTGCCAGCGGAGATAGGTATTATAGCAACACTTAAGAAACATTTAGACAGGTACATGGATAAGACGGGTTTAGAGGGATATTGGCCAAACACAGGTAGGTGGGACTAGTATATATAGATGGGATATGTTAACTGGTGTGGGCAAGTATGGGCAAGGAAAAAAAGCTGGAAAGAGGAGGGGCAGGACAGAACATGGCCAGTTGGATATGCAAATATTTGAACGAAGAGCAAAAGACGGGTATAATTTCATTAATTTTCATGTCTGGCCCTTAAAAAAGAAAAACTCCAGCATGTTGTATCTCCTTTCAGCACAAGATCAAAGAGATGGCATGAAGTATATTAACTCGACTTCCATCTATGCAATCTGTCCCAATTGGATATTTCTCATTGTCTGAGAACAGCTGGATGTGATGATCTAGGATCTCGGGTCACTAGCATATGTACCGATAGGATCAGTATTCAGTACCTTGCATTCAGGCACTCGACAGGTGGGTGGTGGAAAGCAGAACTCTCACAATATTGAAAAGTCTTGTGGCTGTGACTGTGGATTGATGCCGACAGATGCAAAAGTTCTTTATTAGTTTCGTTTATTGGCATGTGTACCGAGGTACAATGGAATGCTTTTGCTGTGTGCTAACCAGTCAGCAGAAAGACAATACATGATTACAGCATATAATCCTCCAACAGGATCCCACTACTGGCCACATCTTCCCATCTCCAGCCCTTTCTGCTTTCCGCAGAGACCGTTCCCTCTGCAACTCCCTGGTCAACTCGTCCCTTCCTTCCCCAGGTACTTTCCCCTGTTACCGCAGGAGATGCAACACCTGCCCCTTTACCTCTCCCCTCAACTTCATCCAAGGACCCTGACAGTCTTTTCAGGTGAGGCAGAGGTTCACTTGCACCTCCTCCAACCTCATCTACTGTATCCGCTGTTCCAGGTGTCAACTTCTTTACATCGGCGAGACCAAGCGCAGGCTCGGCGATCGTTTAGTTGAACACCTTAACCTACCTGATCTCCCGGTTGCTCAGCACTTTAACCCCCCCCCCCCCCATTCCCAATCTGACCTTTCTGTCCTGGGGTCTCCTCCATTCGCAGAGTGAGCCCCAGCACAAATTGGAGGAACAGCTCCTCATATTTTGCATGGGTAGCTTACACCCCAGCAGTATGAACATTGATTCCTCCAACTTCAAATAGCCCTCGCTTTCCCTCTCTCTCCATCCCCCTCCCCTTCCCAGTTCTCCACCAGTGTTACTGTCTCCGACTACATTCTATCTCTGTCCCGCCCACTCCCCTGACAGGGTCTCGACCCGAAACATCACCCATTCCTCTCTCCTGAGATACAGCCTGTCCCGCTGAGTTATGCCAGCTTTTTGTGTCTACTTGATTGCAATTGATCCGTTCACAGTGTGCAGGTACATGATAAGGGAATAACATTGAGTGCAAGGTAAAGCCAGCAAACTCTGATCAAAGATAGTCCGAGGGTCACTAATGAGTTCGGTAGTTGAGGTAGATTTTTTCGACACAAACAGCTCTTCTGGTGAATCTATTTTTCTTTTTCCAATTTAACTTAACTCGTGTTTTATAGTTTTCAAAAAAGTCAACAATAAACGATTAACCACCATTCCAATAGCTATAATCACCTCTAGTTTCCCTCTCCCATGACTCAGTTTGAAGAAAGGTCTCGACCCGAGACGTCGCCTATTCTTTTTCTCGAGAGATTCTGCCTGACCCACTGAGTTACTCCAGCATTTTGTTTCGCTCTTCACCATAATTACCTAAGAGGAGTTAGGTAATTATGGCGAAGAATTATGGTGAATGTGGGCAGGTAACTTTGTAGATTTACACTCTTCTATTGGGATCACATCCCACTGACAGAACTCCTTTGAACATTCAAATGTTGGTGGTGGACACAAGAGACTGCAGATGCTGGAAACTGAAGTATTAAAAGCAATACGTCTGGAGGAACTCAACGGGTCAAGCAACATCTGCAAGAGGGGAAAGAGCAGTTGATATTTCAGGTTGAGACCTGACATCAGAACTGAGTGCACTTTCCATCTGGTTCCATCCATCCATCATCCTTAACCCCTCCTCAGTCGCATACTGGCAGTGAAATGTTGAAACGAGGAACTGCAGATGCATGTTTACAAAAGAAGACTTATAGTGCTGGAATAATTCAGCGGGTCAGGCAGCTTCTCTGAAGAACTTGGACTGGCGACGTTTTGTCGGCTTCTTCAGACTGATTGGAGGGGAGGGTAGAAGAAAGCTGGAAGAGAGGAAGGGCAGGGCAACACCTGGCAGGTAATAGGTTGATACAGGTGAGGGTTTTTTTAAAAATAGCAGACAAAGACAAGAGACGAAACGATAGAAGGTATGAGACAAAAGGATTGAAGAGTAGCTAGAAGAAGGGGATGGGGTGGAGAGAAAATGGTGCGAGTCCTCGTGGGGCACATGGGAGGAGGGGTGGATTTTGGAGGAAGAAGGGAGAGGGGGAGGATTTTGTAGTTACATAAAATTGTAGAATTCCCAGGTGGATTATGTTCCAAGTTCCTCCAGGTTGCATGTGGCCTCACCCTGGGTCTATCGGATCTCCCGGTTTCCAACCATTTTAACTCCTCTTCCCATTAGAAGCAAGACCAAGCTTAAACTTGGCGACCGTTTCGTCGAACACCTGCGCTCGGCCCTGCTTACACCAAGGCGTACGGGATCTCCTGGTTGCTAATCATTTTAACTCCTCTTCCATCCCCATGTAGGTCTTTCTGTCCTGAGCCTCCTCCATTACCAGTGCCTGATCTCATCATGAGAGGCTCAGTGAGGATGATTAACATGAACATTGATATTGCTGTTCACTGCATAGTTACATAGTACAGAATCATAATGTCCTCCCACATTCAATGACTGGTTTTGATGGCCTTAATGTATCAGTGGAAGTTACATTATGAACAGATTTGTTTTTATGACTGGTTCTCATTTTGAATTAACAAAATTTAATGTAATTAAGTAGCTCCGCATATTCCATAACTGCTCAAAGATGTCCCCAGCAAGAAATATCAAGATCAGTACTTGAATGACTAATGCGTAGAAAGTTAAGACCAAGTGCCAGTATCCTGTGCTGAATGAGTCTAAATTATATGTGTGAACTTTAAAAATGATGATCCTGGGGCAGATTTGTGAGGAGCCTCTATCTTCAGCACAAGTGCCTGACTTATGCAACATCCAAATGCACATGCCTAACAGGAATTTGAATTAAAAACTTGCTTAGCATTTAATTATCTCCAAATCAGGTTTGAAGTAACAGCAGATAAACACAAAATGCTGAAGTAACTCAGCGGGACTCGCACCATCTCTGGCGACAAGGAATGGGTGACATTTCGGGTTGAGAACCTTCTTCAGACAGTCTGAAGAAAGGTCTCGACCCGTCCCGAAATGTCACCCATTCCTTCTCTCCAGAGATGCTGCTTGTCGCACTGAGTTACTTCAGCATTTTGTGTCTATCTTCGGTTTAAACCAGCATCTGCAGTTCCTTCCTACACATGAAGTAACATCAGAATATGTTCCCAGACCTCCCGTTTTAAATGGTGAAAAATGTTGACTGGAAAAGTTGAGAAAGCTGATGACATGTCCATGGGACAGGCGCTGGGTGCCATGAGAGAATTCTTTGAGTAACAATAATAAATATTGATGTCGGGTGAGTTCCTACTTTGGATTTCTTTAGGAACTAATCTAGTGGTATTAATCGGAAATCCTTCACTGCCTCTAATATTGTGCAGTACTCTTTCATTAAATAATCTCAATAGAATGCAGCTCTAAAGTTGATTTGGGTTGCATTAACCTAGATTGGTTATGCTCCAAGTAATAAGAGCTGGTTCCTGCTGTTCAATCTCTTTGCTTGACATTGTCAGGTATATCCTACGATCGTTAGGATATAATATCCTATGTTAAATAGGTGTAATGTGAGGGGGGGGGGGAAATTTAATAGGAACATGCGGGGTAACTTTTCCACGCAAAGGGTGGTGGGTGTATGGAACGCGCTGCGAGAGGAGGTAGTTGAAGCTGGGACTATCGCAATGTTGAAGAAACATGTAGACAAGTACATCGATAGGACAGGTTTGGAGGGACGGACCAAATGCAGGCAGGTGGGACTAGAGTAGATCGGATGCTGTAAGACCCTATGACTCTATGCGTGCGATAGAACTTTTTAAAAAACTTGTTTGACTGTTGCCCCTGGTTACGCAATGTGGCCAAAAAATCTCACTTTATGTGTATCTAGTTGGAATATTTGCTTGCAGCACTCTTTAAAATTGCATCTGGGAATGATGGTGATTTTTATTGAATAATGATGAGAATGATGGGTCTTTAGCGCATTCGACCAAATAATCAAATCTCCAGTATTTGAAGCCCCGAATCTGCTCTGTGTTCTGTGCGATTGAGTATTTTCTTCCCCCATACATAACTACTTGTTCGATGCAGGCTGGTGAGAGCTCGTAACTGCCAAAGCTCCATTACATGCAGCTGTGCTGATTCATCTCTGAGTAGAATAAAAACAAGAATGTGTGAAATCAAAGCAATCTTTCATGCTAATACAGAAAGAGGCTCTCTCAGGCAACTGGATGGAAGAAAAATCAGAGCAAGATTAATTTTCTACTGTCTATGACGGTGACATTTAGAGCTCCCATTGTCTTCAAAATGCTTCCAGTGGCGCAGAATAAATTCTTCCCATGGGTTCTGAATGATCTATGCATATAGTAGAGCTGGAACTCTACCAAGGTTATGCATCTTTTCCTAGTCGGTGAATTAATTTTTAAACTGTAGTTAATCGGGACATTATTGAATTTGTCATTTGTTGCTTGCAGATATCGCAGTGGTGGAGATGAATGATGCTTTCCGTCAACCTTCCCTGTTTTACCATCTTGGAGTGAGGGAGAGTTTCAGCATGGCAAATAATATAATTTTATATCGTGATACAAATTCAGACACACTTCAGTCCCTGCAGGTAAAGCTACTTGGAACTCACTCATATCTTCCAGCGCATTTTGTTGTAGATAATAAAGTACAAAATTGGATTCTCTAGCATGCTTAATAAATATGTGTTAGGCTTTGTTTATATATTAAAATAGTGGCAACATTCAAATTGAGCTGAATGACTAGTTAAACATTCTAGTATTAACAAAAATAATGAGTTGGATTGCTTGGGTCACTATTATACCCTAAATAACATTTAATAGATCCTTATAAAACTGTTACCATTAGCAATGATACTATGATTTTTATCAATAAGGTGCCAAATTTACCTTGTGTAGAAAGGAACTGCAGATGCTGGTTTACACAGAAGATAGGCACGAAATGCTGGAATAACTCAGCGGGTCAGGCAGTATCTGGAGAAACGGAATAGGAGACGTTTTGTGTCGAAATCCTTCTTCAGATTGATTCACCTTGTTGTGTTGAATTAGTTAATCAGATACCATTGGACTCAGGGCCCTGTTGTAAAATGTAACTGCTTTTAGAAAATACCATTAAGGAGTTATAAGTGATTTTTACAATGCAGTCGCTGAACTTGTCTGTAAAGTCCTGCAAGTAGTATGAGAGGAATTTGGCAGTGCATCTGCTCGTTTTCAATAGGTAATTGTATTGAAAATAGCACTAACAGCCATGTAAACTAATAGTCTTGAGGCAAACATTTTTACGAAGCCAGAAAAGGTGAGGAAAAATATAAGGAAAATGTTTGAAAACCATACTTGGACAGTTGGTCAGAGGGGGAGTTAAAGTGTTTGGCAACTGGGAGATCACGTGGACAAAGGTGGACTGAGCGCAGTTGTTCAACGAAAGATCGTCCTAATTGCACTTGGTCTCGTTGAGATTTAGGAGTCCACACTGAGAACATGGAATACAGTAGATGAGGTTGGAGGAGGTGCAAGTGAACCTCTGTATCACCACCTATGTCTGCAGGAAGTGGGTCCAGCTGCAGTTCCTCTCAAACCAGCTGGATCAGTTGGAGCAGCAGTTGGACGCCCTGTGGAACACAGAGACAGAGAGGTTTCACAGAAGATAGACACAAAAAGGTGTAGTAATTCAGTGGGACAGGCAGACCCGTCTCGACCCGAAACGTCACCTATTCCTTCTTTCCAGAGATGCTGCCTGTCCTGCTGAGTTACTTCAGCTCTTTGTGTCGATCTTCAGTTTAAACTAACATCTGCAGTTCCTTCCTACACATAATTTCACAGAGATTAAGATTCAACCAGATCGATGCATGATTGCCAGGAGAGGCAGGTAGGTAGTGCTTGAGTCTCCTGTTACTTTTTGCCTCTCAAATAAGTATAATGTTTTGAATGTAATCATGAGGATGGTCCTTCAGGGGAAATTTAAAGCGACAATGGCAACAGATCCAGTTCTGTTTTAACAGCACAGTAGGGCTAGATCGGGTCAAACAATAGTGCTAGGGGACTCTATAGTCAGGGGGTATACGCCAGTATTTCTGTGGCTGCAAGTGAGGCACCAGAATAGTGTCATAGGGTAAAAAAAAAGGAACTGCAGATGCTGGTTTACAAAAATAGACACAAAGTGCAGGAGTAACTCCGCAGGTCAGGCAGTGTCTCTGGAGAAAATGGATAGTTGATGTTCCGGGTCGGGAACCTTGTTCAGACTGATTCAGATGAACTGGGTGTGGTGTACATAGGGTTGCCAACTGTCCCGTATTAGCTGGGACATCCCGTATATTGGGCTAAATTGGTTTGTCCCATATGGGACCGCCCTTGTCCCATATTTGACTGCTAGTACTCGGGTCGAGGGGGCTGTCGGGTCGCTGCGCCTCGCCCATGGCCCCGTCGGTCAGCAGCCCGGCCAGCTGTTCGACCTTTGGACCTTCGCTTACCGCCGACACCACCACCCCTCCTTCTCATGGCCGATCATCGGTTCATGAGTTGGATGGGGTGCGGGACGTTGCGTGCGATGTCGAGCGCAATGTCCGGCGCTCGGGACAAAACTCTGCGGCTGGCCCACCGGCTGGGCTCTGTCTGCAGTCCAGCACTCGGGGCCAACTCATCATTCACCCAGCCACGGCCGAATCGGTCAACGAATTGCCATCGGGAATTTGTCCCTATTTGACCATTTACTTATATGACCATTTGTCCCGCATTTGTTGATATTGGGTCTCGTAAAGAGCATTAAGCCAAATGTCTGCAAGGTGGGATGGAATCTATCACATGGTATTGAGAATGGCAAGAGGGGTAATAGTTTGGGCCTTGACAAATGTTTGCATCCTTTCTAACCATGAGCACCCAGCGCACTGTAAAGTTGCCAATGTTGTTCCTTTGATGGAGCTGCGGATGGTGAATTAGACTGTCAATGGATATAGCAGGATACAGATCAGTTACAGATAAGGGCAGGTAAATGGCAGATGGAGTTTAATCCAAGCAAGTCTGATGTGCTGTACTTTGGGAGGAAATTATAGAGTTAATGGAAGAAACCTGCACTGCACTGATGTACGAGGTAACCTGGATTTCGTCCAGTTTCCTGAAATTAGCAAAACAAATAGAGAGAGTAGTAAAAGAGCCAAATGTACGCATGCCTTCTTCGGCTGAATATTGAGTACGAGTCAGGAGGTCAAGTTGCATCTCTATAAAATTTTGCTTAAGGCACATTTAGAGTATTATGTGCAGTTCTGGATACCCGTTACAGAAAGGATTTAAGGAGCTTTGGAGAGTGTGCAGAAGAAGTTTACCAGGATGCTGCCTGGATTAGAGGGTATTAGCTGCAAGGAGAGGATGGATAATGTTGGATTGTTTTCTCCGGAGCGTCAGAAGCTGAGGAGAAACCTGATAGATGTGTATAAAATAATGAGAGATATAGATAGGGTAGACAGTCAGAATCTTTTTCCCAGGTTGGAAATGCCCACCAGCAGAGGGCATAGCTAAAAGATGAGAGGGGGAAAGTTTAATGAAGATGTGCGGCGCAATCTCTTTTTGCACAGAGAATGGCGAGGGCGTGGAACGCATTGCCGGTGGTGGTGGAGGCAGCAGATGTGATAGTGGCATTAAAGAGGCTTTTCAATAGGCACACGAACACACAACGAATGAAGGGATATGGATCACATACAGGCAAGAAGAGATTACTGTAGTTATATTTGGCATCATGTTCGGCACAGATGCTGAGACCCGGGTTCGATACTCACTACGGGTGCTGCCTGATTGGAGTTTGTACGTTCTCCCCATGACCTGCGTGGCTTTCTCCAGGACCTCCGGCTTCCTTCCACACACCAAAGATGTACAGGTTTGGAGGCTAATTGGCTTTGGTAAAAATTGTAAATTGTCACTGGTGTGCATAGGGTAATGTTAGTGTATGGGGTGATCGCTGGTCGGTGCGAACTCGGTGGGCCAAAGGTCCTGTTGCTGCATTGTATCTCTAAACTAAACTACACTAAACAGGCATTGTGGTCTGAAGGGCCTGTGGTCTGAAGGGCCTGGTCTTGTGCACTGTTCTATGAGAAAAAAACATTTTTATGCTGATGTGCTTGGAATCTGGAAGATGCAGTTTGCAGATTGAGGGAGGGTCTATTGTGTAGGTGGAAAATGCCATCTGTTTTTCCGTCACATTTAAAAGTTAATATTCTATGAAATGTTGCTCATATCACCTGGATACTTTCCAGCTACATTTCCAAAAAATAGATCTCACTTTTTTTGGCTGAATAGAAGCATGAAATCGAATTATCGATCGTTTGCTTGGAAGATTCAAAGTGCTAGAGATCCGGTTACTTATTTTCTGAAGAGTAATCTTGGTTGCCATTGCTGGAAAATGTAGACAAAATGCCTAAGACACCTTGAGCACTCCCACTCATTTTGTTAAACATCTGGAACAAGAACATGGAACCTCTGAAATATTTTTTATTTAAATATGGCCCCCACCCAGACATGGCTTAAGCCTTGGAATTGAGTTTGAAGTGGAAAGGTTTTAATTCAGAGGAGGTTATTAACAATTCGGGCAAAATTATAATACCTCTTGTTCATAGGAAACAAGATATTTGATATTTGAAACAAGATATCAGACAATAATCCTGTGTTTTAGCAATGCAACAAAGGGAGAACAATAGCCTTTGGACTCTCGGAAGTCTTCAACATATCAAGATCCACTTTCAAAGGACGGGATTAATCACATTACAGTAAACACCTCGTACAGTCCTCTTCATAACTGATTTTGGTTATAGTTAACTGTCTCTTTAAGAATACAGGCTGCTAGTTACACTGTGGAGGCTGTTGAAATTGAGAAGACATTAACAAGGCATTGACATTATCAAGGCATAGAAATTGACAAGGCATTGAAATTGACAAGCAATCGTTCCGATCCACACTTAACTCTATTAAATAATGTACCAAACGCAAACGGCCATTAGAACAAAAATACATTTTTGGTTGTTAAAAATAATTTTATATTTAAAAACAATTTGTTGTTTCACAAAATGACCGCTAGCAGTTTGGAGTGAATCCCAACCATAAAAAATGTTTTATGCTAATATTAGCTGATTTGTTTTTTTTACAGGAGATCATATGTCAAAAGAAAAACGTAAGTGCAAATTTGGCATGACTTATTTAAATAGTTGCTTGATGGTGCACCCTTTAACTCTGATATTTCAGTGCTATTTTCAAGTACTGGTTGTAGTGAAATTAATGACATGCTGGGCTTAATTTGCAATAAGAATCATTATATTATGATATCAAAACATTATTACAGAACTATTCAAAAATAACGCTTAGGAACGGGAAGTAAAATTACCCAAGGTTTATAATATAGCTGTAATAATATATAATATAATACAGTCTTTACAGCATTGCAAAGGTTTAAGTTACTGCAGAAATTGAGTAAGAATCTAGCTGAAAATGTGTGTCTTTTAGATACTATTAAATTCAAAATTAAAGGTTAATATGCTGGAGTTTAGTCTTTGCTGTTCTGGTGTTGAGCATCACCTTGGCTGCATGTAGGAACACAGATATGTTGAGGACTACACATTGATATGAGATTGTGACTGATTTTCTAAGACTAAAATACAGCAGGTGAGACAACAGCTGTCGCACCCGGGCCTCTCCCTCTTCTCCCCTCTCTCATCAGGCAAAAGGTATAGAAAAGGTATAGAAGTGTGAAAATGCACACCTTCAAATTCAGGGACAGTTTCTTCCTAGTTGTTATTAGGCAATTGAACCATCATCCAAATTCAGTACCACATTCCTGCATTCTCCCCATATCCCTTGATTCCACTAGCCCTAAGAATTATATCTAACTCTTGAAAATATCCAGTGAATTGGCCTCCACTGCATTCTGTGGCAAAGAATTCCACAGATTCACAACTCTCTGGGTGAAAAAGTTTTTCCTTATCTCAGTCCTAAATTACCTATCCCGTATTCTTAATCTGTGACCCCTGGCTCTGGACTCCCCCAACACCAGGAATATTTTTCCTGCATCTAGCCTGTTCAATCCCTTAAGAAATTTATGTTTCTATAAGATCCATCTCTGGGTAGAAGGAATGGGTGACGTTTCGAGGATGAGGCCCTTCATCAGACTTCACCCATTCCTTCTATCCAGAGATGCTGCCTGTCCCATTTTAGGGGAACAGTCGTGTTTCAGATTAATATAGGAACAAAAAAACAATGTATAAATCTGCCCCAGTGATGAATTTATCTCCAAATTGGTTTGCTCTTTCTGAAATGAAAATAAGCAATTAAAAGAGCATTTCAAATTTAGCAAAATTAACTCCTATTATTGGTGAACCAAAAGTTATTTTCTGTTGAAAGCTTGGAGACTTGAAACATTAACTCTCCACGGAAGCTTAATGGCCAGCTGTGAACATTTCCAGAATTTCCTGTTTCAGTTTTAAAATGTGGTTTAATTTTCAAAAATAGCTTCTGACACTCAGTTATTTTTAGACCAGGGTATGAAACAAATGTTTTAAAAATTCACCAACTACTCTTCAATTTCAAAGAATGACTGCATTTAAACTGAAGACAAAATGAATTCATGACATTTGTGAATAGTTTTTAAATCCAATTCACATACTTAATACACTCAAAGACAAAAACAAGTCAAAATGTACATCTCTTTGGCCACTCTGGCTTTATCATCAGTATTTGCAAGATTTAATGCTCCTGCTTTTCTAGGAGAATTTTATACAAAGTATTATCAATAAGTATAACACCCACTTTTCAAGAAATTGATTATGAAGCACTTAGGGGGTTGGCCTGAGGTCATGAAAGTTACTATATAAAGTAGAGTCATTTATTTTCCTTTTCTTTCTGATCCTTAAAGCTAATTGTATAGGCTATCTGTCTATCCTTGTGCCTGGTTCGACTGCTCAGTTGGGCAAAGATAATTTAATCGAGGGAAGTTTGAGGTGGTATCTTTGGGAAGTTGCAACAAGGCTCAGTAAATGAGGTTACAAACAATTCATTTGAGTAGCATTATTGTAACATGGCATGCCAGGTTTATAAGAGCATGCCAAGTGCTGCATCAGAGACTAACTTCCTGTTTATTTGACATGCCTGATCAGATTAGAATAGATGTCTGCTTCAAGGTCATATTCTGAATGAAGAAAAAGTAAGATGGCATCCTGATCTTTGATAGTTGACCTTCCTATGTTCAATTAAATTAGATTTTACAAAATGGAAAAATGTGAGATATTGTTGCTTTACATTAACTGACATTCTTATAGTAATGTTTTTAATAAAACTAATTTTTGGAATTGTTCTGCTGAATCACATATGTTTTGAATCCAGTTGATAAATAACATGGTTGTCATAGTATTCATTAATATCTTGTTTTATTTTTAACAGGGCATTATATAAAGTTATTCATGTTTAATACTGTTGTTGTGCTTCCCAGAAATATTGTCAATATCTGGCTCCTTTAATATTATTTCATGAGATAAATGATTACAAACCCTCTTATAATCCATAATTAAGGCTATTGGCCTCACAATATTCACCTGTGCTTTCAGATAGTTTGGAAACAGTCTAGTCTATATGTTGAAAAAAACTCTTTTGTAAGTAAGGCTAATTGCATTGCTTACAAATACATATTTTTAAAGACCTCAAATGTTCCATACTGAATCCAGAGTTTGCATTTAATATGAGGCAGACATAAGAAGACATTTTGCTGATTTTTTTAAAATTTTATTCATTACTACAAACTAATTCTGACAATTGTAATTGTCTTCGCTGCTTGATGCTTGCATACATTGTGCAAAAGCATCTAACCAGGCAGGCTGAGATCTTCTTCAGTGATCCTGTTAAACACTGCAGTGGATTGCTAATTTGTGAGGCAGGCTTGGCAGTAATTTGCTCAACCTTTGTCATATCTCCATTGCCCACCTCAGAGGAAGACAGATGCAGTGATGCATTTCCCTGATAGTATTTCAGCAGCCTCTTCATGAAAGCCCACATTGCACTTTCAATAGAGATTTTTTTTTGCATCTAGAATGTTAATATATGGTTATGTGGAAATAACTTTGTCAGCGGCAAACCGTGGCGGCACTTGTGTACTGTCTAGGTGAGGTCTGCTCTCTGATTCTATCGGGTTATATGGAAAACAAAACATTTCACTGCACCTAGGTACATGTGACAATAAAGTATCACTGAATTGAAATGAGAGGGAATTTGGAAAAAGTAGTCATGCTAGTAAAACACAGCAAAATAATTGAGAATATGTTGGTGACAATGGTGTAACTATGCCTTTTGTTACAGACATCGTGTGGAAACTACAGCTTTATACCATACATGGTGACTCCACACAACAAGGTATACTGTTGTGAGAGCAGCTACATGAAGGGCTTGAGTGAGCTAATGCAGCCCAACTTTGAGTTATTGCTTGGCCCTATCTGCATGCCACTGGTGGATCGTTTTGTTCAGTTGCTGAAAGCTGCACACAACAGCTGCTGGTAGGTGTTTCTTTACATATACATCATGTTTCTGCACCTTAAAAAAAAAAAGTGTCATCAAGCAGGCCTCTGTTTTTGCTGCGTTGGTTTTCACATGTTCCCATGATCGGCTATCTGGAATGAATGTGCTTATCTGTGGAATGATTCTCCTCAATGTACCAACGTGATCATCCGGTGCCATTATATTCTACATTTGTTCTAAAGCTCTGAATACTGAGCTCTGAGGTGGAGGAAAGGGCACTGAGATGAGAAATATAATAGAGTTGTTGATGGTTTTGATACTGATTTGGGTTTCCCTTCATTGGTGTTTGATTGTTGTAATCTAAAGGTGTAAAGAGGAGAGCTGTATGCAAGTTTTATTTTAACCCTCCACTCCTCCCCCCGCCCACCTCATCTTCTGGGTCGCTTAGCTGCCCGCACAAAGATGGCAAATAACATTTATATTTTCCAAGAAGATGGATTGTGATGAAGGTGCGTGAGGATTGCTGGAAGAGTAGGAGCTCTTTTGCATTTGAAATCACTTCTCAGAAAAAAAAAACATTATTAATTCCTCTACCCTTTCAATCTCCTTCTCCGCCTAGTTTTCCATTACCATCCATTATCCTGGAGTGTACTGAGCACAGTTGAACCCATCTTTTCACATCTAGCAATAGAATCAGTTCATTTTAATTTCTACCATTGCAAAGACACAAACCATATTTCTTATGTTAGACACAAAATGCTGAAGGAACTCAGCGGATCAGGAAGCTTATCTGGAGAAAGGAAATCAGTGACGTTTTGGTTCGGAGCCCTTCATATTTCACAGTCTGAAGAAGGGTTTCGACCTGAAAAGTTACCCTTTCCTTTTGTCCAGAGATGCTGCCAGCATTTTGTGTTTATCTTCAGTATAAACCAGCATCTGCAGTTTCTTCCTACTCACAATATTCCTTCTGTGGTAAACTATCCCTCGAGGCCTTTCTCAACCTTAGCACGCCCTTTGACACACTTGATCAATCCATCCACTTGCTTTTTTGTCCAGCTGGGTGGAGTTGGTCCTGTTTAGTTTCATTCCTATTCATCAATTTGTGGCAATGACATTTCCTCTCCCATGTCATCACTCCCAAGGATTTATATTTAACCTATTCTTATTTCTAACCAAGCACTACTGTACATGAAATAATTTAAGGAAACAACGTCATATTCCACCTGTCATATGTCTTGGACTTGGCTCGGTCGCCCTGTTTACTTGATGAACAATACCGAGCAAGAACAAGTTCGCTAAGCTGAATAGTCAGAGTATTCCGGGCATCTGTCGAAATATTCAATTGAGATACATTCTTTTTCATTTTGTGTTATGTTCTGCTTTCTGTTTTCCAAAGAGAAATGCAATAGCTTCCATTTCTAGGTAAATGTCATTTTACTCCAGATATTTGGCAGGAAATTTACTCCAGAAATTTAGCAAGTTGTTGGTACCCTGTTGTGGCATCAATCTAGTGTATCCAGAATTTCAGCACATCTCTCTCAACCCCCTTTGGAAACCTGGCTCCTTGTTCACTGCTATCATCTGAGAAAACTATCTGAAGCTGTGCCAGAGGTGAGAATGGAACTGAACTTCGATACACATGTTATCTACTGCGATGCCTATTTGAATACTGGAACTTATTATTTGAAAGTTGATCAGGATAAGAGCTGCATTTCATCAGACATCAAGTCTAATTTCAGTCCTGCTGATCTTCCTGTTTGGGTTTCCCCCTCAACAACTCAATGCCTGTCACGGCACCCCTGAACAGAAGCATATTGTGATGCTTATCCCAGGGAAGAAAATCCCACCTAAACTTCTTTTTGTTTAGTTAACTGCTTCCCTTCCCTCTGGCCCAGCTCCAGATAGATCCCTCAGATGATAGTAGTGAACAAGGAGCCAAGTTTATGAAGGGGGATGAAAGAGGTGTGCTGACATTTTGGGTGAACTAGATTGCTGCCAGAGTGCACTGCAGGTGAACCTGCCTGTTTAATCTTGGTATAATTGTTTATGACGTTTTCTTAATTTCAGAACACAGTCAGGGTAGTGTTGACCAACTATAAATATTGCTTCTACATTTCCTTCATCTACGCTAATGCACCAACTATTTAAAATGTCAGATTGTCACTAGGCTGCGTTGGCTGTTTTCTTCCAAGTCCATTGTTTGAAAATCCCTTTTCATTTGAATTCATAATTGCGAGCATGTGGGAGGATAAAGTTTCAGCCAGGCCACATTCATATCAAAAACAACTCAAAGGTCTTTACACAGTTTTTAAAAACTTTTAAAACATGGTGGGGGAGTCAAAAGCTTAGTTTAGGCATACAGAGTGAAAACAGGCCCTTCAACCCACCGAGTCTGGGCAGACCAGCGATTCCTGCACATTAATGCCCCTGTCTCACTTAAGAAACTGAACAGAAACCTCTGGAGACTTTGCACCCTACCCAAGGTTTCTGTGCAGTTCCCGGAGGTTTCAGGTGGTTGCCGGAGGATGCAGGTAGTGGAAGCAGGTAGGGAGACTGACAAAAACCTCAGGGAACCTCCGGGAACCTTGGGTGGGACGCAAAGTCTCCAGAGGTTTCCGTTCAGGTTTCCTAAGTGGGATGGGCATAACACTATCCAACACACACGAGGGACAATTTACAATTTTTACCAAGCCAATTAACCTACAAACCTGTACATCTTTGGAGTGTGGAAGGATACTGGAGCACCCGGGAAAAATCCACGCAGGTCATGGAGAGAACGTACAAACTCCGTACAGACAAGCACCAGAGGCAGGATCGAACCCAGGTATCTGGTGCTGTAAGGCAGCAACTCTACCGCTGCTCTTTGTTGTCAGTTCTTTGTTGAATGCAAAGCACTTGGGGATGTCGGAAGGTTACGATGGGTATTGTAGATGCATGACATTGATTTTTTTTTATTCTTATCCAGTTCTAAGATGTCTTGCAGTGGAAGATATTGCTGTATTCGTAAGCAAGCTGAAAAAGCAAAACAAAAACTGTTGATGCTGGAATTCAGAAATAAAAATAGGAAATACTGCAAATATGCAGCGATTGAGACAACATAAACGGAGAGAGAAACAAGAGCTAATGTTTCAGCTTGAAATGACCATTGAGTACATTGAACTGTTTTGATTAGCCAGCCACACTCATTGACAGCAAAGTTTGTTTTGATTGATGTGTTGATTTGGCAGAATAACAAGAACTGCTAATCCAGTTACTTAAATGCAAGAGATCTTTCAATATGGGAATGACTAATTGTGATCATGAATATCATTGTTGTTTGTTGAATTTGCTGAAAATAGCTGGAGTATTGGTGTTGCCATCTTTGAATGCTTGAAAGGAAAGCCATCCAGATTTCACTTTCCTCACTTGTCCATTTGGCTCCTCCTTGATGATTTACCATTACATTATGGGGTTTGGATGAGGATGGGATTGGGCTGAACAGAGCAGTGACTTGCTGGCATGCTTGGATGGCCTGTTCTCATGCCTTGCTAAGCTGGCAAATGAAAAATAACCACTCTGATTCCAGGCCTGAAATGTGGAGCAAGGCCAAGATTCGTTCATCAGGAAACCAGAAGGTTGGTGGGGATGAGTGAGAGGTTGGAGGAGGAAGTGCCAATTCAAGAGTATTTGAAACCAGGGCTGGCCTTCGGAGGTGCAGGGCCCAATTGGGAAAAAATTTCGTACAAATATAAATAGATAATTATAAATAAGTCGCGTGTCGTGAGTAACATGACAATTCGGGGGAGATTTCCTTTCACAGCGTGTGGGGAGTCTAGCCAGGGGTAAAGTTGCGAGGAGGGAATGAGCGTTGAGAAGGAGGGGGTCAGGTTCATGCCTGTAACACTCACTCACCGCTGCCAAGGCGCTCCGGGTGCCACCGCATTATGGCCAGGGAGGGAAACAGCTCGTGTGGCTACGGCCAGCGGAACCGGCTGCCATCTCAGCGCCTTCTGCCGGCCCGCTCACCTCTGGCAGTGCTCTTCGTCTGAACAATGAGGGGACCAGCTCAAGAGTAAAGATCATAGAACGGAGTGGGTCAGCGGGTGATTGATAACACCACAGCGGGCAGTGGAGCTTACTCCTGTGTCACCGCGAACAAGGGATCAATTGAGGTTACTCGCACTGACATATGGAGTAAGCTCCACCGCCCGCTGTCATGTTATCCATCGCCCGCTGACCCGCTCTTGAGCTGGATGATCCCCGGCCGACCCCCTCCTTCTCAACGCTCCTGCCCTCCCCGCAACTTTACCCCTGGACAGACTACCCACACGCTCTAGAAAATCTAAGGTAGACAAAATTGGTAGAGAAACTCAGCGGGTGTAAGGCAGCATCTATGGAGCAAAGGAAATAGCCGGGTCTGAAGAAGGGTTTTGACCCGAAACGTTGCATATTTCCTTCGCTCCAGCATTTCCTTCTCCAGCATTTTTGTCTACCGCAAAACGTCAATGATTCCAGGAATGCTGAGAGAGTTAGAGAGAGAGAGAGGGGTGGGGAATGGGAGAGAGAGATGGAGTGCACGGGAGAAAGAGGGAGGGAAAGAGCGAAAGACAGAGAGACACAACGTGGGTCGGTAGGTAAATTGAATGACTAATCTGCTGCAGACCAAGAAGAAGTTCTCACTCATGATCAAAGATCTTATAGTGGAGCTATAAGATCTTTGCTCATGATGGTGAGTTTTAAGAAATTCAATGTGTCATTAATGCATCAATCTACATTCCTCAATAAAATGTAATTATGTTTTGAAGAAGTGTTAATGACGCCGCATGAAGTGTATTCAAAGGAACGCAGCGTCATTAATACTTCTTCTAAAACACAGCGTCATTAATACTTCTTCTAAAACATTACACATTTACTGAGGAATGGGGATCCATGCATTGATGAAGCATTGGATATCTACTTGTTAACACAAGTGCTACAGTCGTTAACACATCGTTTGTGTCTGATAGCCGTACAGCGCTTGTATTCCATGTACAAAACCATGTAAGTTTTGTAAAACAATCCGTATGGCGAATGTTTTTTTTTAAAACTTTATTTAACAAAGCTAATTTGTATTTCCATATGAAATATGGAAAATTAACGCTGGGCCGCTCTTGGGCGAGGGGTTCAATTCGGAAAAATCGGTCCAATCGGCCTAGGGCCGGCCCTGTTTGAAACTACCTTTGCTCCCAGCAGGAATAAAGAACAAAACAGGTTATATTTCACTGCGCTATTAAAGGACTCATGCTGGTTAGTTACAGGATCCTTTTTCAAAAAGGAGATTATGTCCCCACTGAAACACCCTTCCCGTAACTGAAATGTTGCCATTATCTCCCTTAATTTAGCTGCGATCTATCTGACATTTTTTTTACAGATGAAATATGTTGACATTTAAGACACCGTGAGCGGTGTTACATCAAAGCTGCAGAAAGTATCAGCACGTCAGCCACAAATTGCAAAAGATCTTCATCAAACATCAGAGGATTAGAGGCAGTAGTTTAAGGGAGGTGGTCAGGCAGGTAGTACAGGATTCTCCTGTGGCTATCTCTCTCTCTGTCAAACAAGGAAACAGTTTTGGATAGACACTGGATTAACTCAGCGGGACAACCAGCATCTCTAGAGAGAAGGAATAGATGACGTTTCGGGTCGAGAAGCTTCTTCAGCCTGAAGAAGGGTTTCAAACCAAAACATCATCCATTTCTTCTCTCCAGAGATGCTACATGTCCCTCTGAGTTACTCCAACATTTTGTGTCTATCTTCGTTGTAAACCAGCAGTTGTGAATTTGTGGAATTCCCTGCCACAGAGGGCAGTGGAGATCAAATCACTGGATGGATTTAAGAGAGAGTTAGATAGAGCTCTAGGGGCTGGTGGAATCAAGGGATATGGGGAGAAGGCAGGCACGAGTTATTGATTGGGGACGATCAGCCATGATCACAATGAATGGTGGTGCTGACTCGAAGGGCTAAATGGCCTCCTCCTGCACCTATTTTCTATGTTTCTATGCAGTTCCTTCATAAACAGTAGGGGATACTATTGTGGCTGATGGCCTCTTGGGGGCAAATAGTAGCTGCAGACAGGACAGTGGCCATATGTCTGCTCCGTTGAATAACACACCAGAGCTAAATCTGAGGAGCGCAACAGTGATAGATGACTCTATAGCCAGGGGTGTGTTGCCTCATGGTACCAGGGTCAAGGATGTCCCAGTGCCCACAGAGGGGAGAGCAAGCAGCCAGAGGTCGTACCTACTGGTACCAATAACTTGGATAGAAAGGGAGATGAGATCCTGTAAAGAGAATTTAGGGAATTAGGTATTAGGATAAAAACTCACAACATCTAGGGTTGTAAACACAGCATTATGACACATGCCACGTGCTGGTGAAGCGAGGAATCTAAAATACCTTCACACGGTAAAACTCTGAGACAGCAAAAACTAGGCATGTAGATGCCAGTGTATCATTGGAGCTATCAAGTGGGCATCGTCTTTCATGAGTGTTTCATTGAGTTAGGCCCACAACATCTCAGGTAGGCTCAACAGTTAGTTCTTGCGTCCCAGAATTACCCCACCCCAATACCTGCTCTCACATCATGTTCAGCACAGGCATTGTTAATCATTAATCCTCCATTTTCACTGTTCTGTGAACCTGCATGCTGTTCAAATGTCAAGTGTGTTTATTTGTCATAAGCACCAGATATGAACTGGAAAATGAAATACTTACTTGCTGCAGCTTAGCAGGCACATTCATTCTGTCACATTAACTGCAGTTTGATAATGAATGGTTGTGGATATACTTTGCTTGGAGCAACATCTACTCAGGAAAATGCCCATCTAAATGTCTTGAACGGGAAATGTGTTTCAATGTTTAGATTAAAAATCTGTTCATCATAGTTTTTTATCGTGTATGACATTTGGAAGTCAATGTTGAAATGTGAGGATATCTTCAAACGACAAGCAAGTGAAAGAATTGCCACCCAAAATGATCATTGTCTGCTTGTGATTTACAGTCAGTACTTCAGGGAAACCATCTTGAATGACATCCGGAAGGCCCGTGAGCTTTACTGTGGTAAAGAATTGGCTGCCGAGCTTGGAAGAATAAGGAAACGCCTGGACAATGTTGAAGTTCTCTCTGCTGACATTATCATTAATTTGCTTATCTCCTACCGTGATATTCAGGTACATATTATGCAAGGAATACACCAACTTTTCATGGCCATTTATCTTTCAGGTGTCAGGGGGTTGTGGGGAGTAGGCAAGGGAATGGGGTTGAGAGGGAAAGATAGATCAGCCATGATTGAATGGCGGAGTAGACTTGATGGGCCGAATGGCCTCATTCTGCTCCTAGAGCTTATGATCTTAATATCTAAGGCAATACTTTCAAATACTTTTCAATAAAATCAGACTTTCATGAGCATTTGCTGCATTATAAATAAGCTCCACAACCTTGTCTGAAAGAAAATTGTTTTACATCTGAATGTGTTTTACCTTACACCAAAACCAGGAGAAAAAACAAAATTGTAAATAGGAGCAGTCTATGGAAAGGAAAACCTTGTCTATTATCTACTTGACCAGTCTGGAAACCAGTCGCCTGGGCTCCAGAGTACCCGCTGAGCTTCAGGTTTTGTTTACCTTTGATTTTCCAGCATCTGCAGTTCCTTCTTGAACAACATGGGAGAGTACAGCTTCCGGTGTGGTGTCTCACTACTGTCTGGCAGCCAGTGACTTCTGATTGAGAGAAACAACTGGCTGAAACACATATTGTGACTCCTGACAATGCAAATTTAAGAGGCTTTTTGATAGGCACATGGATATGCAAGGATATGGACTTTGTGCAGGCAGAGGGGATTAGTTTAACTAGCATGATGTTGGGCATGGACATTGTGGGATGAAAGGGCCTGTTCCTGTGCTGTACATGTCACTGGCGTTATGAGGTAGCAGCTTTACCAGCTGTGCACAGTGGTGCCCCCGACGCAATGGGAAATAGGAGTGGGATTATGGATCAGCCATAATCTCAATGAATTACAAAGAACAGGTTGGCAGGGAGCAACATCATGGAATATGGAACATGGAACATAGAACAGTACAGCACAGGAACAGGCCCTTCAGCCCACAATGTCCATGCCCAACATGATGCAAGTTAAACTAATCCCCCTTTGCCTGCACGATCCATATACTTCCATTCCTTGAATATCCATGTGCCTATCTGAAAGCCTCTTAAATGCCCCTATCGTATTTGCTCTCACCGCCACCCTTGGCAGCATGTTTCAGGCACCCATTGCTCTCCTGAAAATAACTTGCCCCGCAAATCTCCTTTAAATGTTGCCCCTTTTACCTCAAAGTCATATCCCCCTTGTCATTTGACGTTCTAATATTTCTCTGCAAGAGAAGAAGTTCCCAGAAAAAATAGACACAAAAACAGCTAGATATTTCTGTAAAGGAACATAACCAATCTGCTTTTAAAACGTCTTTTATTTTAAATTAATAGCTTAGCATTATATACTCCAGATGAAGAACGATTTAAACAGGAGGTGCGTGAAATATTAGAGCCCAAACTACTGTAGCAGAAAGTACACTCCAGTACCTTTTCCCAAAGTAATTTTGACTTGATGTTTAGTTTAGTTTAGAGATACAGCGTGGAAACGGGCCTTTTGACACACCGAGACCGCACCGACCAGCCATCCCCGCACATTAACTCTACCCTAATCACACCAGGGACAATTTTACATTTATACCAAGCCAATTAACCTACAAACCTGTGCGCCTTTGAAGTGTGTGAGGAAACCGAAGATCTCACAGAAAACCCACGCAGGTTACGGGGAGAACGTACAAACTCCGTACAGACAGCACCCTTGTCCAGGATCGAACCCGGGTCACCGGCGCACTACTGTAGCTCTACTGCTGCGCCACCCTGCTGCCCAAGCATTTTCTGCTTCAACGAGGCGAAATGAATGTGATGCAAAAAGAGAAATAGTATTTGGGTGACAATGGGGAAGTAATCTATTACAATTCTGTGGGCACGGTTGAGGTTACACACTTGCAGGTTGCATTTCACTGGTCACAGGTATGAGCTTTACTGATGACTGCGATCGAGTTCTTGATACAGATATACTATAAATGACTATAAATACTATATACTAAATACTACATACTACACACTATATACTAAATGCTATAACCTTCAGTCTAAAAGCTTGCATTTGTAATATCACAATGCACTGAGCCACTAATATAATATTATATTAGCTTTGCATCTGATTTTCTCTCCATAAGGACTATGATGCCATTGTAACATTGGTGGAGACTTTGGAAAGACTTCCAACCTGTGATCTGGTGGACAATCTTCACATCAAGTTTCATTATGCCTTTGCGCTAAATCGGTAAGGCAAACCTTTAAAACTTGCTAACATAGCTCTGTGATTTCAAGGAGATTATATTTTTAAAGGAGTTTGTTACTGAATTCTCATTAGTTTTAGTTTTATAGGAACTGTTCATTTTTTATTTGATAGTGACCTTCTCTGCCGATAGGTGGTAATTTGTCATTCAAAGAATGTTTTCTCAGTCTTTCACTGCACCGTAGATCTTATACAGTGTACTTGCCGGTAGAGCAGACAAACCAGTGAAAGGAAAGCATTGTGCTTCTCTGCAATAGAATGATAATAAAAGAACTATCTTGGAAATCTTGTGAGAGTACATTTCAAGATTTCTGCGTCTTTTAAGATGTCCTGTGAAAACATACTTTAAAGTGAGTAAGTAACTATTAACGATTTAAGCTACGTGGATCTGTTTCGATTAACAGCAATAAAAATGTAGAAACATTGAACTGCAGATGCTTTGTTTTAATCCCAAAGATAGACACAAAGTGCTGGAGTAACTCAGCGGGGTCAGTCAGCATCTCTGGAGGGAAAGGATAGATGACGTATCAGGTTGGGACCCTTCTTGAGACTGTCTGAAGAAGAAGGGTCCCAACCTGAAACGTCACCTATCCTTTACCTACAGAGATGCTGCCTGGCCCGCTGAGTTACTCCAGAACTTGGTCTCTATCTTTGGCAATATCAATGCCTTGGATAAGAGCACCAAGCACAATCTATTCACAATTGCTGATGCTACAAAGCCGGGTGGCAGCATGAAAGTTTGAGGAGGATGTAGAAACATCAAGGGGATACAGTACAGATAGGCCAAATGACTAGTTATTCTACCATGCATAATCCCTTGTAGGTTATGCAGAGTGAAATATTTGAGGTCCCCTCACTGGGCTCAGACCGGGATGTGCTGCAATTTAGGTATTCCTGCTCTAAATAAGTACAATTGTTTAACATTGTTGTGGTCCCAGTGTAGTCTATACAATCTGTCCTTGTGATGTTACACTTTGCATCTTGATCTCATCCCGGTGATATATTCTCTGTAACTAGGACATAGTTCAATTCCCGCTCACATTTATTGTCACATGCACCAATTGAGTTACCATACAGCCATACAAGTAAAATGAACACAGCACCCGATAGAGTTTAACATAAACATCCATCACAGTGGAATCAGCATTCCTCATTGTGATGGAAGGCGATAAAGTTCAGTCAATCTTCCTCCTTTGTTCATCTGTGGTCGGGGCTTTGAATCCTCCGCAGTCGCCACTACGGACGGCCCGATGTATAAGCCCTTTCGTCGGGATGATCGAAACTCCGACGTTGGGACGGATCAGAGCACACTCCGTGGCTTGGTTCCCGAATCGGCCGATTCTTACCAGAGACCGCGGCTTCATGATGTTAAAGACCACGGGCCAGCGGTCGGAGCACTTCTTCTGGCGATCCCCGGCAAGGGATCCAAGGCTCCATGATGGTAAGTCTGAGCCGCGCCCGCGGCTAGAAGCTCCGAAGACCGCTGCAGTCAGCAGGCCCCCGCGGTCGAAGCTCCAACACTGGCGACACTCGGCAAAGGATCCCGGGCTCTACGATGGTATGTCCGCACCGCGCCTGCTGCTGAAGCTCCAGGTCCGTCTCTGGTCTGGAAAGGCCGCACCAAACCAGTTGTTAGGCTGCGGAGGGGGGTGGGGGGGGGTCGAAGAAGCGACAAGGAGAAAAGTCGCATCTCTGTCGAGGTAAGTGACTGAAAACGGCTTCCCCCTATTACCCCCCACCACCCTCCACGTAAGATATACCGAGAAACATTAAATCATTCATTTAGATCAGTGGTTCCCAACCTTTTTTTGGCCATGCCCCACC
This sequence comes from Leucoraja erinaceus, assembly GCF_028641065.1. Classification (NCBI taxonomy): domain Eukaryota; kingdom Metazoa; phylum Chordata; class Chondrichthyes; order Rajiformes; family Rajidae; genus Leucoraja; species Leucoraja erinaceus. The sequence continues at coordinate 74,600,790 of NC_073381.1, forward strand.
TAATCACCTCTAAAATCCTGATGATTCATGGATTCATGGATGGGGGGGCCATGTGGTGATATATAATTCTTATCATTTAAAAAGTGAACTCCGTTTCAGCTGAAGAAGCTTAAAACGCCAATAGCTTGGTTTAAACAAGCGTGCATGAAGAGCGATGGCGCGGTGATTATGTAATAACTGCCCAATAAAGACCTTTTTTGCCCATAAAAAATTATTTACTCAAAATAACATCTGAAACATAAACTACATATGTTTACCTGATGGAAAATCCAAAAAAATAAAAATCGAAAATTTGGACCCAGACCTCCTCAGTCACGCTCAATTGCCCCCCCCTTAAAAATCAAATTGCCCCCCTGTGGGGCGTACGCCCCACGTTGGGAACCACTGATTTAGACGTACTAAAAACAACAACAAAAAGTCGAAAGGACAGATGGGCTGCTGGCGAGACTGCCGCTCGAGACGCCACCCGATGACATAGTTATCTTTTCATGAAAGTTTACATAAATCCTCCTTCTAGTCGCATATTTTACCTATCCCTGTGTAGACTCTATATCTACTCTCTGTTTCTTTCCCTTTGTTCTACCCATTAGGCTGGATTGTATTTACGTATGGCATTATCTGATTTGGTTGGATAGCATGCAAAACAAAGTTTTCTACGGTGTCTCAGTACATGTGACAATAATAAAACAGAAACCTAAAAATGATTCTATTGTTTTTTTTGCCTAATAGCCTTTTGTGATTCATATCTTGTGATACAAGAACTGAGTCAAGAGCAACAGCAGTAAAGCTGCAGGATTCATTTAAACTAATGTATCGAATTCTACTGGAGACTGGCCAATGTGATCGTGAAGCACAAGTCGTCTGATGACTGATGCTACACACTGGGAGGATAATGTTTGATTATGATTTAGTTTGAAACTTCAGCACAGTATTTTATCCCGTATTACAGCAATTGTTTTATTCATATCGTGTTTTACTGTTGAATTTAGTTTAATTAGGGAGAGTCAGCACATCTCTTGTGCCGACACATCCGTGTATGAATAATCTTGGCTTTCTCAGTAAGTGAACATCACCGAGATATTTATCCAGCGCTGAATGAATTGTTGGATGTTTCCTGTAATCTGATACCGCTATGCTGATTTATGATGCCAGTGTTAATTTGGGTCGAAATATTTCAAGGCTAGGTGCCCCAAATAGAACATTTCAGGCTGTGAGTATTCGATTTCACAACTGTTTTATTTCAGAAAACTATCCCCGTAACATGGTGCCAGTAACCTTTCCAGTACTTGGCATTAGTTTAGTTTTTTTAGTTTAGAGATACAGCGTGAAAACAGGCTCTTCGGCCCACCGAGTCCGTACTGATCACCCTGAGCACCAGAGACAATTGTACAGAAGCCAATTAACCTACAAACCTGCACGTCTTTGGAATGTCAGAGGAAACCGGAGCACCCGGAAAAATCCCACGCGGTCACAGGGAGAACATGCAAACTCTGTACAGACAGCACCCGTTGTCAGGATCGAACCCAGGTCTTTGGCGCTGTGAGGCAGCAGCTCTCCTGCTGTGCCACCCAGAGTGTTGACTGCTGAATGCTGTTGAGTTTTAATCAGGAGATTAGTCCATTCAGCAAGATCATATGTGATCCCTCTACCTCAGCGTCATTTTCCTGCCAATCTCAATTTTGCAAGAAATCAGTGACTGCTGAGGTAGAGAGCTCCAAAAATTTACCACACATTGAATGGAGAGAATTCTCCTCATTTCATTCCTAAATAGCTGCCCCAACTATCTAGACTATTTTGATCAATTTTTAAATGAAGCAAAACAGAAGTTAAAAAGTAATCACCAGTGCCAATATTAGATATGTAATCACCTGGTTACCTTTAAATTAATTTAACCCCTTTGTTATTTCACAAATATTACTTGCAAGAAACAACGGGATTGAAACACCGACAAGTGAATTTCAATATCATACACTAAAAATTAACTGCACTTCATTTTTCATCCTCATTTGAAATGAATAGGCAGGGATGCAAATGTAAAAATATTAAAGATGCTAGGTATCTTAAATAGAAATGTTAGAAACTCAGCAGACCAGGCAGTAACTGTGGAGATAGAAAGGAGGTTGATGATTTGGATGTGAACTGAGTTATGATGAAAGGTCTCCACGGATGTTGCTTGACATGATACATGGCAATTCATTTATATCATTATTTATGTTAATGTTCATGACATTTGCTCCAGCTTACACTGATCAGTTGCCCCCCTTGCTTCCTGCAGTAATTTACTTCTGTGTGAAACATCTAGAAGATCTAATACCTATCCATACTCTTGCATTAGTTTGAATTGGTGGGTCGATGGCAGATAGAGTTAGCAGCTTCAAATTCCTAGGCATTAACATCTCAGATGACTAAGCCTGTGCCCAGCAACTCTACCGCCGTGCCCCGAGCAACACGGTGGCGCAGCGGTAGAGTTGCTGCCTTACAGCGAATGCAGCACTAGAGACCAGAATTTGATCCTAACTATGGGTGCTGTCTGCATGGAGTTTGTACGTTCTCCCCGCGACTTGCATGGGTTTTCTCCAAGATCTTCTGTTTCCTCCCACACTCCAAAGACGTACAGGTATGTAGGATAATTGACTTGGTATAAGTGTAAATTGTCCGGAGTGGGTGTAGAATCGCTGGTCCACGCAGACACGGTGGACCGAAGTGACTGTTTCCCTGCTGTATCTCTAAACTAAACTAAATAGATGCAATCATGAAAAAGGCATGCTTGCATCTCTAGTTTCTTAGAGGTTTAGAGATTTGATATGCCACCGAATACTCTAACAAATTTCTACAGATGCACTGTAGCAAGTATCCTGGCTGGCTGCATCACGTCCTGGTACAGCAATTCCAATGCATAGATCACAAGCGGCCACAGAGATTTGGGGACTCAGCCCATACATCACACGCAAAGCTCGCCCCACCATCAAAAGCATCCACCTGAGGCACTGCTCCAGGAAGGTGGCATCTTTCTATAAGGATCCCCTTTATCTAGGCCATGCCCTTTTCTTGCTGCTATCTTTGGGAAGGAGGTACGGATGCCTGAAGTAGCACACCACCAGATCACCAGGATTAGGAACAGCTACTTTCCTACAACAATCAGGTTCTTGAACCCACCTGCCCTCATCCTACTTTGGCAAGTGAACACGTCAACCACTTCTTCCCTTATCATGGACTTGTTTTATAATTGTACTTGGCATTAACGTCTTGTTTTTTTGCACGGTCTTTGTTCTTTTCTCTGTCATTCAGTATTTGTGTAATTTATGTTTAATTTGTGTTTTGTGTGTTGTCTGATTCTGTGTGCCTGTGATGCTGCTAAAAATACGATTGTCATTGTACGTGTACATCACAGTGCTTATGCATTTGACAATAGATTTGACTTGACTTGAGTGACATCTATCCCAACTGCGGTATTAAATGCAATCTCCTTTTACACATCTCACTTTTGTCAGTACTGGCATTCTGAAGGGTGGTACTTCTGTTATAAAGCATTAGTACGTTTTTGTAGCACATTAGCAGACCAATATCCTAATGGAATCATATTTGTGCGGCAAAGTGGTGCAGTGGTAGAGTTGCTGCCTCACAGTACTAAAGGCCTGGGTTCCATCTTGACCACACAAGCTGTCTCTCCCGAGTTTGTTTATTCTCCCTGTGAGCGCTTGGGTTTCCTCTGGGTGCTCCGGTTTCCTCCCGCACTTCAACGAGGGGCAGGTTTTGTAGGTTAATTGATTTCTGTAAATTGTAAATTGTATCTAGTGTGTAGGATAGTGCTAATGTACGGGGTGATCGCTGGTCGATGTGGACTCGGTAGGCCGAAGGGTCTGTTTCCACGCCGTATCTCTAAACTCTACCGTTCTATGCATTGGAATGCATTTCGTTGTCTCTGTACTGTACACTGACAATGACAATTAAAATTGAATCTGAATCTGAATCTATAGCTTACACTAAGCTTCTCACACTCTTCATAAGTCTTAGCATAATGCTGTTCTTCCTCTTCCATTTGTGTTTTCTTTTTTTTTTCATTCTTGCAGGACTAAGTCTAGAACTTGCTTAATTTTCCATTGGCTAATAGCATTAGCTAATCATCTCCACAGAAACTCTGCAAATTTTCAATATCTTGATCTGTGAACAATTTCTGACCCTTCAACAGCTTAAGTTTAAAAGTAAAACTACATCAAAATATTAATCTTTGGAAGATAGAACGATGCCTGATAAGCCCCCTGTTTGTTGATTATATTGTATAAGTAAAACTTAATCAGCCAATGATGTACAATGTAAAAATAATATTAAAAATAATATTTAAAAAAAGTCACGTCCTTTAAAAGATCAAATGTAAATAACAAACTAAAGATAGCTGCATATTAGAGTGCCTAAGTGATCATGCATTTACAGACCTGGGCTTGTTCAGCAACATTCCATTGACTAATTATTTCTTTAAAGCTTCCCTTTGCTATTGATTCTGGAGGAAGAGTTTGTCGTGAGTCATAAATGTGTGATTTATGTAATTTAACCTCTTCCTTTCTCTCTCTTCCTCTTCAATCTTTGAACACAATCAGACCACAGTCTCCTCCATTCTAATTGCTACGCATTGTCCTCGACACTAGCCCCCTTCTGCTAGTTTGCCGAGTTAACGAAAGGGCCTGTCCCACTTGGTGAATTTTTTCGGCGACTGCCGGCGTCATTGACTGACGTATAAGAGTCGCCGAAAGATTTTGAACATTTCAAAATCCAGCGGCGACAAAAAAAATGTTGCGATACTTGAGGAAACACCGCGCGCAATACGTCCTCGCGCCGCATCACGCCGCGACTTTTTCGGTGACCTGATACATCAGTCAATTATGCCGGCAGTCGCCGAAAAAATCGCTGTGGGACAGGCCCTTTAGTTTAATAGGAATCTGAGGGGTAACTTTTTTTATGTAAAGGATGGTCAGTGTATGGAACAAGCTGCTGGTGGAGGTAGTTGAAGCAGGTACGATTGCAACTTTTAAGAAACATTTAGACAGGTACATGGATAGGAAAAGTTTTAGAGGGATATGGGCCAAGCACAGGCAGGTAGATTAGTGTAGATGGATTGGACAAATTGGGCCAAATGGCCTGGTTCCACACTGTATGACTCTATATCATGTTGGTTGGCTTGCTGGCTTCCAGGCAAAACACAGTGGATGAAAATGATGAGGATGTCTTAGAATGTTATAACATTAACATTATAATGTTATAACATTATAATGTATTATAATGTATTATAAATCTTGCCCATTGATATCATACTGACTCCCAGGGATTAATGCTATTACAGAGTCATAGAGCCGCAGAGTGATACAGTGTGAAAACAGGCCCTTCGGCCCAACTTGCCCACACCGGCTAACATGTACCATCTACATTAGACACACCTGCCCTTGTTTGATCCATGTCCCTCCAAAACTGTCCTAACCATACAACTGTTTCTTAAACGTTGCGATAGTCCCTGCCTCAAATACCTCCTCTGGCAGCTTGTTCCATACACCCACCACCCTTTGTGTGAAAAAGTTACCCCTCAAATTCCTATTAAATCGTTTCCCCTTCACCTTAAACCTATGCCCTCTGGTCCTCGATTTACCTACTCTGGGCAAGAGACTCTGTGCATATACCCGATCTATTCTTCTCATGATTTTATACATCTCTATAAGATCATCCTTCATTCTGTGCTCCAAGGAATTGTCCTAGCCTGCTAAACCTCTCCTTATAGCTCAGACCCTCTAGTCTAAGCAACATTGTAGCGGTACCTAGTGGTAGGGTGGGGAAGTCAGAACCCTCGTCATTGATCGGCACGGTCACGTGACTGCGAGGGTTCGTTTGAGGGCTTTTAGCCAGTTATTCAGCACTCCTCACAGCGTTTGTTACCTAAGGCAGGCACGAGTTTTAGTTCCGTTTTTTCTGCGAATAAAAATGACTTTGCTCAACCTGCCTGGTCTCGTTTCAACATCCTCGTAAATCTTCTCTGTATCCTTTCCAGCTTGACAACATCTTTCCAAAAATGTGGTGTCCAGAACTGAACACAATACTCTAAATGCGTCCACACCAACGTCTTATACAACTGCAACATGAGCTCCCAACTTCTATACTCTATACATTAGTATATTTCTACACTAATTATATACTATTCTATACTGTACTATTCTAAACTATTCTATACTATACATTAGTATACCTCCTTATTTCCTTGTATCCTGCGACCTACTCTCTTTCATACCTGCCAATATCCCTTTGACTTTATCCTAAAACTAAGGATGATTTACCAAAGCCAGTGAACACTGTGTCTCTGGGATGTGTAGCTGTTGTATCTGGTGGCAGGCAGTGCAGTCACAGGGTAAACATGTAAACACAGCTGTCTTTGCAAAGACAGCACCTGAGTTCAGGATCCAACACAGGACCTTGAGTTGTGGTTCAATTCTCCTCATCTGGACAAAGACAATCTTTGGTTGTTTCACCTTTTGCAGAAGCACCACATTCCCGAATTCAGAACAGAAAAATGCATAAACTTAAGCCCCCGTCCCACTTTCCCGAGTTACTCACGAATTCTCCCAAGTTTTCCCCTTGCTTCAAACTCGGAGAATGTCTGTAGCGAGTCCGTCGTAGGCGTCCGTAGATATTTCGTAGCAGCTCGTAATGCCAGCCTTAGGTACTCGGGGCATCAGGTAAGTTGGGAGGTCTTTTCAGCATGTTGAAAAATTTCCACGAGTAAAAAAAATAGCCCCGAGTACCTATAGCTGGCTAGACCGTAATTCTCCGAGTTTGTATCAAGGGGAAAACTCGGGAGAATTTGTGATAAAACTCAGGAGAGATCATGTACAGTACACAATCTGAAGAAGGTTCTCGACCTGAAATGTCACCTATTTCCTTCCCTCCATAGATGCTGCCTCACCCGCTGAGTTCCTCCAGCATTTTTTGTCTACCCTAATCAATCAATTTTCTATTGCTGCTGCAGACTCTTTTAACCCAAAGCCTTCAAACCTGATGACAAAACTATCAGGTGGCACCTTGATGGGAAAAGTTGGAAGGGGCGTTTTTAGGCACTGGGCCTGTATTCGCTGGAGTTTGGAGGACCTCATTGAAAAGTACAGAATAATGAAAGGCTAGGATAGAGTGGATGTGGAGAGAATGTTTCCACTAGGACTAGACATTATAGCCTCAGAATTAAATGATGTTCTTTTAGGAAGGAGATGAGGAAGAATTTATTTAGTCAGAGGGTGGTGAATCTGTGGAATTCTTTGCCACAGAAGGCTGTGGAGGCAAAGTCAGTGGATATATTTAAGGCAGAGATAGATAGATTCTTGATTAGAGCAGGTGTTGAGGGTTAATGGGAGAAGGCAGGAGAATGGGGTTAGGAGGGAAAGATAGATCAGCCATGATTGAATGGCAGAGTAGACTTGATAGGCCGAATGGCTTAATTCCTCTCCTATCTCATGACCTTATAATCTTATGAAGTGTACACCAGAGATTCCCAGCAGTTGGTAGTTTGAACACTGCTTGACTTAATATATTTACCTGGATCAGGGGCAGTTCAGAGCTTCTAGAATGTGGACCAGACTTTGAACTTTTCTTTGTAAACAGCAACTGTGCATTTGTGGGTTGTGCAGTAGAATTTCACTTTGGTGTGCATATATGACAATAAACAACCACTGAACCACTGCATATAAACCCCGTACACTAACGCTATCCTACACACACTATGGACGATTTACAATTTTACCAAGCCAATTTGCCTACAAACCTGTACGTCTTTGGAGTGGGAGGAAACCGGAGATCCTGGAGAAAACCTATGCAGGTCATGGGGAGAACGTACAAACTGCGTACAGACAGCACTCGTAGTCAGGATCGAACCCGGGTCTCTGGCGCTGTAAGGCAGCAACTCTACCGTTGCGCCACCGTGGCATCCAATATACAGTAGTATTATACATCAAGGTGTTACAGGTTGCATGGTGAACTGGTGGTCGATGACATTTAATGATACCAAATGCGAGGTGTTACATTTTGTTGGTAAGAATGAGAAGAGGCAATATAAGCAAAGCAGCACAATTCTAAGTGGAGTACAAGAAGGAGGAGATCTGGGGATATTTGCACCGCTGAATGTGACGGGGCATGTTGAGAAAGCGAGGTGTAGAAATAGAGGTAAAGAGTTCAAAAGCAATGAAGTCATAATGAGCCTTTATCATGCATCAGCCTCAACCCCAGTATTGTGTCCAGTTCCAGAGACCACGATTTTCAAAAGGTGTGAAGCTTTAGAGAGGGCGCAAAGTGATTTGCCAACATAATATCAAGTATGAGACTGGTTAAGTGAAGAGATGACATGGGACATTCACTTTGGAATAGAAGTTTGCAAGGAGATCTTTTAGAATGATTTAAAATCATGAGGTGACAGGGTAGATAGAGAGAAACTGTTCCCATTACTGGAGGTTTCACGGACATTAGGGCCACATACTGAATGTGATTGGGAAAAGAAACAAAAGTGTCCTTTACACAGTGAGGGAATAAAGTTTGGGAAGCAATCCCAAGGGTAAGGGTGGGGGGCAAATTCAATTGTTACATTCAAAAGATATGTCTCTGAACAAAAATAACTTGCTGGTTTATGGGGACTGAGATAAGATGCATTGTCCTTACCAACACCTGGTCCAGACTCAATGGGCCGAATGACTTCCTTCCATGTTGCACCCATTCAGTGATTCTGTTATCTCATTTTCTCTGAAGCATGTAAAGGCACTCATGATATTCAGTTCCAAAGTTTTGATAATTTGCACTGCTGAGGTCTAGCTGGATGCATCATTGGCAGCTATTTTCATGTCTCGCTAATGATGACATGTGGTTTTAAGTCACTGAGATATGTAATAGTCTTTCTGTTGAGTACCTATAAGACACTCAAGAATTTGGTTTGGCCATGCAAAACAGATGTTGCAAAGCGATACCACTTGCTTCCTGTTTTGTAATATGCGTCATATTCAGATTTTTTATACTTGTCAATTAATGTCAATTTGACCTTTGTCAATGGCTAGACAGTCTTACTCTTATATAGTCCTTTCAGAAGATCATAGTCTTTCCTTGAAGAAAGTAATCATTGGATTGATAGTAAATTGAAGCTGCATGCTTAAAATGTTTTGATATTGCTCATGGTTTGCAATGTTGTACCAACTCAAATGTTTTAGTTTAGTTTGGAGAGACAGTGCGGAAACAGACCCTTCAGCCCACCATGTCCGCGCCGACCAGCGATCCTCATACAATAACACTATCGTACACACTAGGGACAATTCACAATTTTGCCAAGCCAATTAGCCTACAAACCTGTACATCTTTAGAGTGTGGGAGGAAACGGGAGATTGCAGAGAAAACCCACGCAAGTCACGGGTAGAATGTACAAACTCTGTACAGACAGCAACCATGGTCGGGATCGAACCCGGGTCTCCGGTGCTGTAAGGCAGTGACTCTATTGATACACCACCGTGCCACCCTTTTTGAAGGGAAATGTTAGCGTTTGACAAAACATTGACAAAGTTACAGCATTCAAGTAAATTCCCTGTGAGGACTTTTACTTTGAGCTTTATGACCATTTTACTGAGTTTGGGTAGCTGTGTAAATTATTAATGATGGTGCACATTGGTCACACAAGCGTGCAGTTAATTTAGTTATAAAATAAACTGCTGAAATTGGAAGTAAAAACAAAATCAATAGAAATAAATTCTCAACAGTATGACCACACCTCCAACTTTCGTTCAAGTGCAAATTTTGAAATGCTGCCCACGCACTCTTGCATGTAATTAATACATGCAATTATAAAATGCTTACCTCTGGGAAACACGTCTATCATCTTCAAGGCCAAACTCAAATAGTTACAACAATTCTCTGCTTTTAGAGGTGTATAAAATCTGGAGTAATTGAAGGAGTCTTTTTCCCTGAGTAGTGGAATGAAAAACTATAGACCATAGATTTAAAGTGATAGGGTAAAAATTTAATAGCAAAGATTTAATAGAGTGGGTTAGCATAAGATGAGCGTATGACAGCACTGGGCCTCGACTCGCTGGAGTTTGGAAGATTGAGGGGGGGGCCTCATTGAAACTTACACAATAATGAAAGGCACAGATAGAGTGGATGTGGAGAGGATGTTTACACTGGTGGGAGAGTCTAGGACTGAGGGCATAGCCATAGAATTAAATGGCGCTCTTTTAGAAAGTAAGTGAGGAGGAACTTCTTTCGTCAGAGGGTAGTTAATCTGTGGAACTCATTGCCACAGAGGGCGATGGAGGCCAAGACAGTGGAATTTTTTAAGGCAGAGATAGACAAATTCCTGATTAGAACGCGTGTCAAGGGTTATGGGGAAAGGGTAGGAAAATGGGATTTGGAGCCAGAGATCAGCCATGATTGAATGGTGGAGTAGACTCGATGGGCAGAATGGCCTAATTCTACTCCTATAACTTGTGAACGTAGTTGAGGCAGGTAAAATAAAATCATTTAAAAGACATTCAGGCAGGTACATGTCAAGAACCATACGTTTAAAGGAGAAAGATTTAATAGGAACCTGAGGGGCAACTTTTTCATTCAGATGGAACAAGCCATGAGAGGAGGTATTTGAGGCAGCTACTATATCAGTGTGGGAATGGGAAGGGGAATTAAAATGTTTGACAACCGGGAGATCAGGCAGGTCCAGGCAGATTGGGCGAAGGTGTTCAGCGAAACAATCGCCCAGTCTACGTTTAGTCGCCGATGTATAAGACTTCACATCGTGAACAACAGATATGGTAGATGAGGTTGGAGGAGGTGCAAGTGAACCTCTGCCTAACCTGAAAGGACTGTCGGGGTCCCTGGACAGAGTCGAGGGAGGAGGCATAACGACAGGTGTTTCATCTCCTGTGGTTGCAGGCGAAAGTACCTGGGGGTGGGGGGTGGTTTGGGTGGGAAGGGATGAGTTAACCAGGGAGTTGCGGAGGGAACGGTCTCTGCAGAGGGCTGAAAGGGGTGGAGATGGGAAGATGTGACTAGTGGTGGAATCTTGTTGGAGGTGGCGAAAATGTCGGAGGATTATGTGTTGTATGCGACGACTGATGGGGTGAAAGATAAGGACTAGGGGGACTGACCCTGTGCGACTAGGGGGAGGGGGAGCAAGGGCGGAGCCGTGGGGTACAGAGGAGACGTGTGAGGGCCTCATCTATGATGGGAGATGGGAACCCCCATTCCCTAAAGAATGAGGACATCTCGGATGTCCTGGTATGGAACACCTCATCTCAGGCACAGATGCGGCATTGACGGAGGAACTGGGAGTAGTGGATAGTGAAGCCTATGGGCCAAATGAGGGGTAAAAGGGACTAGCCTAGAGGGGGCGTCTTGGTCAACATGGGCATGTTGGGCCGAGGGGCCTGGTTCCGTGCCATATAACCATATGAAAATTGCCCAACGCATCACCGGTTCCACGCTCCCCTCCATTGAGTCTGTCCAAAGCAAGCGCTGTCTGCGGAGGGCGCTCAGCATCGCCAAGGACTGCTCTCACCCCAACCATGGACTGTTTACCCTCCTACCATCCGGGAGGCGCTACAGGTCTCTCCGTTGCCGAACCAGCAGGTCGAGGAACAGCTTCTTTCCGGCGGCTGTCACTCTACTAAACAACGTACCTCGGTGACTGCCAATCACCCCACCAACCCCCCCCCCCGGACACTTATTATTTATTTTTTATTCAAATCGTTTGCTATGTCGCTCTTCAAGGGAGATGCTAAATGCATTTCGTTGTCTCTGTACTGTACACTGCCAATGACAATTAAAAATTGAATCTGAATATAATATAACCATATAACAATTACAGCACGGAAACAGGCCATCTCGACCCTTCTAGTCCGTGCCGAACACATAATCTCCCCTAGTCCCATATACCTGCGCTCAGACCATAACCCTCCATTCGTTTCTCGTCCATATAACTATCCAATTTATTTTTAAATGATAAAAACGAAACTGCCTCCACCACCTTCACTGGAAGCTCATTCCACACAGCCACCACTCTCCGAGTAAAGAAGTTCCCCCTCATGTTACCCCTAAGCTTCTGTCCCTTAATTCTCAAGTCATGTCCCCTTGTTTGCATCTTCCCTCCTCTCAGTGGGAAAAGCTTATCCACGTCAACTCTGTCTATCCCTCTCATCGTTTTAAAGACCTCTATCAAGTCCCCCCTTAACCTTCTGTGCTCCAAAGAGTTAAGCCCTAACTTGTATGGCTCCATGACTGCGAGCAGGTAGAATTTATTTAGACTGGCATCATGGTAGGCGCAGACATGATGGGCTGAAGGGACTGTCTCTGTGATGTAATTTTCTATGTTCCGTATAATTGTATGTGTTAGTAGCAAACCCATCCTCAATGTGTGGGTGAGATGCCTCCGTGTGCCACTGTAGCCTATGAGGTTATGCTACTCCCACAGAGTCTCCAGGTAGGGAGTGCTAGAATCCCAACCTGCAACAATTAAGGCTCGATGATCTTACAGAGGTGTACAAAATCATGAGAGCAGGTAGATCAGGGTGCACAGGGTCTCTTGCCCAGAGTTGGGGAATTGAGAACCGGAGGACATAGGTTTAAGGTAAGATTTATATAGGAACCTGAGGGTAACTTTTTCATGCAAAAGAATAGTTGAGGGAGGATATATTGCAAAGTTTAAGAAACATTTAGACAGGTACATGGATAGGACTGGTTTAGAGGAATATGGACCAAATGCTGGCAGGTGGGACCAGTATTGATTCCCAGGTTCTTCCATTGAACAAACACCTTATCTAAAGTAGACGGTTTAAACGAGGGATTATTTGCAATAGGAAGAAGGAGAGACATATTTCTCAATTTAAGACTGAATTTCATCTGTTTCCAGATACGGATAGTACTGTGTATTATTGGATTTTGCTCATGCGTTGGATGTATTGGAGATAGGAGGATCAAGCCTATACTAAAAGGCAAACAAACTCCCCTTTCCATTTTTAACCAATTTACATGTTGACATGTATCGTCCAACCAGAAAGTTATATATTTAATATTAGTTGCCCAGTAGTGAATAAAGAAAATTAGGTAGAGCTAATCCTCCATTTTCTTTGGATTTGCACAAATGTCTTATGTGTAATCTGTGGGTTTTGTAGTCCCAAATAAAGTTAGTGACAATAGAGTCCATTTAAAAAAAAAAAGCTTTTAGAGAGATACATCGGTATTGATTGAAATAAATATAAAAGTTGCAGAAGGAAAATCATCTTTATGGCATGTAATCTACCAATAAGGGAGATAGGAAGTGTTTTCCAAAAATGGATGTATGCATACAGTTTAGTGATTAATGGTAGAAAGTTTATTTTAAACCGAGAGGAATACTTTCTAGTCACGTAAATTCCAAGAAAACTGAACTTTTCAGTAACATTTCTGAATGGAAATTGGTGGAGTTGAGAAGGGTCTTGTTCTTTTATTGGCATGATTTAACTTTTATTCCAATTTATTCTGTATTCAGAAAAAGAACCAAATTGTTCTATAATGTTTAGAACATTTGGAATACTAACTTGGGGATTAGTAATGTATAAAAGTACATAATCTGCATTTAATGAGATTTTATTGGAGGTATATTTGGTATTATATCCATAAATGCCTGAATGGTACCTGATACTCTCGGCAAGATGTTCTCTGGCTAAAGCAAATAACATTGGAGAAAAAGCACGTCTGTTACCCCTAGGTAAGTAAACTTTAGGTGGAAGCATTTGATTTGTCTGTATTTGTCAGTGTATAAAAGCTACACCCATAAAGTAAAGTTTTCTCCCAATTGAAATTTTTCCAACACTGTGAAAAGATAAGACTATTCCATTTGGTCGAAAGCTTTTTCTGCATCTAGAGAAATAATTGTTAGATCTTCATTTGGCATTCTCTGAATATATTATGTTAAACAAACGTCTCAAATTATAAAATGAGTGTCGTTTCGGTATAAACCCAGTTTGATCTGGATGTATTAGTTTACCGATAACTAAGCTTAATCTACGAGCCAATGTCTTAGCTAGTATCTTCTGATCCATATTTAAAAGGGCTATTGCCCAATAGGATCCAAGCTCCTAGAGTTTTTTTTATCTTTTTTTGGATCCATTAATGTAATAGTTAATTCAGCAGGAGTTTGTGGTAAAGTCTGTTCTTTAAATGCTTGAATATAATGGGCTTGTAAGCGTGGAGAAATTAAATAATTACACTTTTTATAACATTTGTTACTAAATCCGTACGGGCCAGGGTTTTTTCCACTTTTCAATGATTTAATAGTCTCTACGATGTCTGTTGTTGTTATCTCTGCGCCTAATTCATCCCGTCCCCCCTCATTAAGAAATGGAAGATTGCAATTCTCATGGAAGCTTTTCATCTTTGCAGGATCGACTGTTGTTTGTTGATGAATATAGTGTTTGGTAGAATTGTAAGAATCTTTCATTAATATCTTTAGGCAATGTAAGCAGATCTCCTTTTTCTGATCTAATGTGTATTGTACGGCCATTCTCTAATTTGCGGAGTTGACGTGCTAGTAGCTTGTGTGGTTTATCACCAAATTCAATTTTTTTTTGTTTAGTATTTTGAAATACCATAATAATTTTTGCAGCGAGAATCTGGTTCAATTTAAATTTTAATGCAGCTATCTTATTATGTTTTGCAATGGTTGGGTCAGCCGCGTTTTCTACGTCTAACTGTTTTGTCTGTGTTTCTAATTCCAATTATTCAGTCTTATTTTTCTTGTTTTGAAAAGCTTGGTATGCGATAATACAGCCTCTAACATAGGCTTTAAAAGTTTCCCACAATAAAGATGGAGAAAGACCGGGGGTGTCATTTGTCTCAAAAATGTTTTCATCTGTAGCTTCAGATAGTCACAATAACTTGTCTCAGCTAGTATTTGTGGGATAAATCTCCAAAACGGTTGTTTATTATACATTCCTTCCAATTTTACTGAAAAAGTGAGAGGCCAGTGATCCAAAATAATAATGGTGTGATATTTTGGGTTGTAGTTAAAAGGAATAATTATGGCATCAACTAAGAAATAGTTAATTCGTGTATAAACTTTATGAACACCTGAATAAAAAGAATATTCTCTTCCAGACGAATTGGCAATCCTCCATATGTCTCTTATGTTTGTATTGATTATATAGGTGTTTAAAACATCACTCGATTTTGATGTACTTTTCCTTTGAAGTGAAGATTTATCCAAGTATTGATCAAATACACAATTTAAATCTCCCCTAATTATCAAATTATCCTGACCAGAGTGGGAAATTGTATTAAATATTTTATTACAAAATTGGGGATTATCGAAATTAGGAGCATAAATATTCACCATGGTCATGGAGTTGAATACAATTCCCCGGATATTATAATGTACCTGCCTTCCTTATCAGCTATAGTGGATTTGTGTTTGAATGGTATACCTTTACGAATTAGAATTGCTGTTCCTCTTGCTTTGGAAGAAAACATAGAGTGATATAATTAATAGATTTTAAATGGGCTAATACTTTACCCTTTTAATTGGCTCATTAACGCCCCTAACATTCCAACTACAAAATGTGATTCCTCCTATTTTCCTCGCTACATCATCTTGCATTTTAAAGCTTACATGGTCTCTTTTGATTTAAATGGTCCAACACATTATTTGAAATATTTCCTTTAAATGCTGGGTGGGTGAGCCCTATCCCCCTTTCCCCTAGCCCCCAGAGATAACTCAAAACAAAATGTGCATTAGTAAAGATAAGATAAGATATTTAGTAAAGAAATTAGAAAGTGAAAAAGAGAAACAACAGAAATTACAGCATAAAAGAATGCTGCTGGTGAATACCACCCAACGGTGGTTGCGTTAGTGAAAGCTTCCGTAAGATAGATAATATTAAATAACTCCGCACCTTAGGGAGTTAATAAAAACTAAACAGAACATACCTTAAAAATGTTTAACAATATTTAAATCCGTCAGGGAATCAACATTCCCAAGAAGTTAAGTATCTTGGTGAGCTCTAACTAAGTAGTTGAATCTTGAGAAGTTTAACTAACATACGGCACTTATTACTTAACTTTCTATTAATACTGTTTTGCCATTTTAACCGACTCTTAAGCCAGTAGATTTATAACAACATATTGATTACAAACACAGTCTCACACACTCATTTAACTAGGTATTCACACTCGGTTAACTAGGTATTCATAAAGCATTTTGCAATGGACTATTGCATTTTAAAGTTACAATTAATGTCTTTGAGTCTGTAAGTTCATTTTACAATTTTCTTTGTATCCTGCGTTGAACTCTTTGTGATTATACAAGAGGTTGGGAATGCACGGGTCGATGATTATTGTCCAGCATCTGGCTGATCTCATTCCAAAGGAATTATCACATTCCTAAACACCTCGCTGTCTTATGTTTGCAGGGCCCTCCAGATTACTTTGTGTTTATTGATTAAAGATAGCCACCCTTCTTTACCACATGTTCACCACCACTGCAGCAGTTCCACATAAAATCTATTTAGAGTGCTATTGTGATGTATAACATTTTTAATATTATAGACAGGCATTCTGATGTTTCAGTCTAGACTTTCAAAGGAAACTTTTATTGAACATGGATCTTAGCAGACATTTCCCGCTATGTACAATCAGAAAATTGACTCGCTTAGCTTCTGATTGCATATTTCCATCAAAACCACTGTAATTCTCCAATCACCTGCCCATAATTTCATGGATTGTTATTTTTCTTTTCAGGCGAAATCGTGCAGGAGACCGACAAAATGCCATTGCTATATTACTGCCAATGGTGCAGTCAGAGGAGCAGGTTCCGTCTGACATATATTGCCTTTTGGGAAGGATCTACAAAGACATGTTTCTGGACTCTGTCTTCCAAGACACCGAAAGCCGAGATAATGGAGTTCTCTGGTGAGCATCCACCCCCCACTACTTGCAACACAAATGTACCATGCTTGATGCAGTTTGGGCAAAATGGACATAAGAACAGCCTAGTTCATTTTGTTTTACTCCATAGAAAGATGGAGGAAGGAGCCATTTTTACTTTACGGCGTGAAAGAGAATGGTAGTAAAGAAGTAGGGAAGGCATAGAAAACCTATCGTGTAAAATTAAGTTGATGTGCACCACTCCGTAGAAGGTTATTGGAAAATGGACTGCGGAATGTCATTGGATGTATGATGTTTCTCCATCTGAATGTCACGCTAATGCATGGAGGCATCTGGACATGCACGGTAGCAGACAGCAGCACGATGTAGCTGCAGAATAAATGTGAGATCCACCTTGGGGATACTGAGAGACCCAGACCTGATGGGAAATGTACAACACAGGAGGCCATGTTGCAACAAAAAAAAAGTGGCTGGAGAAACTCAGCGAGTCAAGCAGCATCTGCGGAGGGAAATAGATAGTTGACGTTTCAGTTCAAGACCCTTCATCTAGACATTATCTATTTCGCTCCATGGATGCTGACTGACTCACTGAGTTCCACCAGCTGCTCTCCTTTTTTTGCCACGGATTCCAACAGCTACAGCCCAGCTGGTAGAACTGACACATCACAGGGCCAGTGACCCTGGCCTCAGGTGCTGTCTATGTGGAGTTTGCACGTTCTTGTGATCACATGGGTGTTCTCCAGGTCCTCCCACATCCCAAAGATGTGTGGGTTTCTATGCTAATTGACCAGTAAAATTGCTTACAATATGTGTAGGGATTGGATCAGCAAGTGGGATAGAACTAGTGTGAACAGTGTAGAAAGGAACTGAGGATGCTGGTTTAAACCGAAGATAGACACAAAATGTTTTGGGTCGAGACCCTTCTTCAAACTGAAGAATGGTCTTGACCTGAAACGTCACCCATTCCTTCTCTCCAGTGATGCTGCTTGTCGCGCTGAGTGACTCCAGCATTTTGTGTCTATCCATTGTGTGAACGGTGGTTGATGTGGACTTGGTGATTGAAGGGCCTGTTTCCATGCTATTTCGCTAAACTAAACTGCATACATTTGCTTTATATTTGCAAAATGATATATAAATCAGGAGCAATGATACCCATGGATTGAATAGGTACTGGTAGATTTTTTAAAGGATTTCTTTAATGTGTAGAAGGATAAGCATATTTATCGTGCTGTCATTATCCTACCTTTTGCTTCCATTTAGATTGAACATGTTAGATTAAATAATATCAGAGGTTATACTTGAGCACGAACTGAGGGCTTGATGGATTGATGAGTAGACAAGCTTGTGCTCATGTTTCCTCATTAGTTCTAAGTGTTTATTGATAGGCATCGGGTGCTTAAAGGCTTAATGGGACTGTCAAGTTGCCGGCAGTCGCCTGAAAAACCGGCAACTGGACCGGCGACTGTCAGAGTGGAACGAACACACACACACACACACACACACACACACACACACACACACACACACACACACACACACACACACACATCGCTTCCTTCACCAGCCCGTTATGCAGGCGGGGGACAGGGCAAGCGGGGGGAACGCTGTCTAAAAAATGAACACGGTGCAAAGCCAAGGTGAAACAGACACACATCACGATGAACAGGAAGGTTGGCGCTGTATAAAGACGGCTACAGCACAGTGTACGGTAAGTCCTTGAAGAGAGAGGGGGGAGAAGTAGTGGAGCTAACCTTTAAGAAGCCAGTGATACACGGCTGTGAAGCTCGGCAGACATTAACATTACCGGTCGGTTATCCTTAGTTCTGAAAACTACTGTTTACCTTTTTTTCCACAATGAGTCAATGAAATTCACCGGTCAGCACCGGATACAACCAACGAGAACCTTCGACCTCCTGGCGACCCACTAGGACCTCCTGGTGACCACCTACGGCACGAGAATTTTCGCTACTCTCCATGGCGGCTTCATTCTAGTCGCCGCTAATTTTACAACATGTTGAAATATTCACGGCGACCATAATGAGGCCGCGACTAGTTCCCAGAATGTGGGAACTCCTCACGACCATGAAGGCGACTCCCCGGCAACTACCCGCGAACATGTGGCAACCATGTGGCGACTGCATAGTCTCTTGCAGTCGCCTACGTGGGACAGGCCCATAAGGATCTCTCTGCATTTATGGGATTTTATGAATATTCATATTCTACCGCTGCTGAGACTTGGGTGGAAGTTCAACCCTAGCTGGATATAAAAATTCTCTGAAATTCATGTCTAGTTTAGTTTAGTTTATTGTCATGTGTACCGACATACAGTGAAAAGCTTTATGTTGTGTGCTATCCAGTCAGTGGAAAGACAATATGTGATTACAATCGAGCCATCCACAGTGTACAGATACAAGATAAAGGGAATAACATTAGTGCAATATATAGTCCATTGAAGATTTAAAGATAGTCTGTGGATCTCCAATGATGGTAGGGAATTGAAGAATACAGTTGAACAGAGGGATCTGGGTATAACCGTGCATAGTTCCTTGAAGGTGGAATCTCATATAGATAGGGCGGTAAAGAAAGCTTTTGGTATGCTAGCCTTTATAAATCAGAGCATTGAGTATAGAAGCTGGGATGTAATGTTAAAATTGTACAAGGCATTGGTGAGACCAAATCTGGAGTATGGTGTACAATTTTGGTCGCCCAATTATAGGAAGGATGTCAACAAAATAGAGAGAGTACAGAGGAGATTTACTAGAATGTTGCCTGGGTTTCAACAACTAAGTTACAGAGATAGGTTGAATAAGTTAGGTCTTTATTCTCTGGAGCGCAGAAGGTTAAGGGGGACTTGATAGAGGTCTTTAAAATGATGAGAGGGATAGACAGAGTTGATGTGGACAAGCTTTTCCCTTTGAGAATAGGGAAGATTCAAACAAGAGGACATGACTTCAGAATTAAGGGACAGAAGTTTAGGGGTAATATGAGGGGGAACTTCTTTACTCAGAGAGTGGTAGCTGTGTGGAATGAGCTTCCAGTGGAAGTGGTGGAGGCAGGTTCATTGGTATCATTTAAAAATAAATTGGATAGGCATATGGATGAGAAGGGAATGGAGGGTTATGGTATGAGTGCAGGCAGGTGGGACTAAGGGGAAAAAAAGTTGTTCGGCATGGACTTGTACGGCCGAGAAGGCCTGATTCCGTGCTGTAATTGTTATATGGTTATATGGTTAATGAGACAGGTGGTACCTCAGGATCACTCTCTAGTTGATAGGATGATACAGTGGCCTATTGACAGCAGGGAAGAATCTGGAGGTATACACTTTCACACTTCTGTACCTCTTGCCAGATGGGAGAGAGGAGAAGAGGGAGTGACTGGGATGAGACTCATCCTTAATTATGGCGGTGGCCTTGCCGGGGCAGCGTGAAGCGTAGGCGGAGTCAATGGAAGTGCGATGGTCGGGGCTGTGTCCACAATACTCTGCAATTTGCAAGCATAGTTGGCACTCTAGACGACAGATGAATTTGTAGAGAATGGAATTCTTTTCAAAGCCTAAATTAGTTTGGAGCAAATAATTCTTAACCACAGACTATTGGCATTTTTCAAGTTGTATCTATGCACATTTACTAACAATCGGCGAGAGATTAAATGCTGAGAGTTTTTTTTCTGAAGTTGATTTACTATGTCAAACTCTTTTAACATTTGAACGTCTGTTTAAGGTACGGGAAGGCTTTTGAATCCGAGCCAACGATACATTCTGGGATAAATTTAGCCGTACTTCTCCTCGCAGCAGGGCACCAGTTTGACACATCCTTTGAATTACACAAAACGGGTAATTAGTTTTGCTTTCTGTGTGTATAGATTTTTTAATAAGTTATTTAAGAACACTGCAGCTGGCCATGATTGAACATTGAAAATGTTGGTTCTCATTGGATCTGTTTTTCTCTTTAAGGAGCATTATCTTGGTAAACACAATACCTCTCACTCCTCTTTCCCCCCCCCCCCCCCCCCCCCCCCCTCAAATCCCAAGCATCTTTCTCCCCCCACAACCTCCACCCCACACATCCCACCCCCTCGCCACTTTCTTCGGTCTCAGCCAAAACATCACCTCTCCATGTTCTCGAGAGGTGTGACCTGACCTGCTGAGTTACTCCAGCACTTTGTGTCCTTTAGCTAGTGCAATACATTTCTTTATCAAAGTACGAGTAATACTGAGTGGTCATAGAGTCATGGAGCACAGAACCAGGCCCTTCCTGCTACTGCTGACTCAGTTGCCCCATCTACACCAGCCCCACCTGCCCATATCCTTCTAAACCCTTCCTATCCATGTACCCGACCAAATGTTATCTCCTGCCTCAACTACCTCATTGGGCAGCTCCTATATATCCACCACCCTCTATGTAAATGCAGAGAGCATATTAAACCTTTCAGCACCTAATGCTTATCTTTAAACACTCAAAACCAAAGAGGAAACATGAGCACGTGCTTGCCCACCCAGCCAATCAATTGATTCATCTGCGTTCCACTCCAACTGTGTAAATAGGGAGAGGAAGTTTGACGCTGTGCTTGAGTGTTGGCCTTCTGATCTTGATTTTAAATTTGTTCTCAAAATGATGCACTTTGAATATGTCTGAAGAAGGGTCCTACCTGAAAGCTTGCCTATCCATGTCCTCCAGACCCACTGAGTTTAGTTTAAAAATCCAGAGTGGACACAGGCCCTTTGGCCCATCAATTCCACGCAGCCCAACCATCAGAGGAAGGAATGTGGGTGGAGGGGGAGCAGAGATATAGGTGCAGGTCCAGGTGGGGCACAGGAGAGGGGAGAAGAAAAGGGGGGTGTGGGGGGGGGGGGGGAGAGGAAGGAGGGGGGGGGGAGAAAGGAGGGGGGGGGGGGGGGTTGTAGTGGTCAACTGCATGCGGAGCTGTGAGGCAGCTCCTTCACAAGCAGTGCCTCTGTGCCCTCCTGTGTTCTTTGTCAGCAGGTCTCAAAATCTTCTGATAGTCAGCTCACAAGGATTGAAATGCTTGGAGCTTGTGTTAATGCAGGTTGTGTTGCTGCATTTCTGTTCAGCTGCCGGAGAGCCCACTGATTGTACACATCTCTGCAGAGAGTGTTATTGTGTAATGGTCCGTGCAGATGTCCGTGCTGACCAGGAAGATAGGCCCAAGCTGATGTGTTGCTGGAGTT
The DNA here is from genome assembly GCF_028641065.1 of Leucoraja erinaceus. Classification (NCBI taxonomy): domain Eukaryota; kingdom Metazoa; phylum Chordata; class Chondrichthyes; order Rajiformes; family Rajidae; genus Leucoraja; species Leucoraja erinaceus. Next base: position 74,622,886 of record NC_073381.1, read on the forward strand.
TAGTTCAGAGAAACAGCGTGGAAACAGGCCCTTCGTCCCACCAAGTCCGTGCCGACCAGCAATCCCCGTACACTAGCACTATCCTGCACTCACGAGGGACAATTTACAATCTTTACCGAAGCCAATTAACCTACAAACCTGCACGTCTTTGGAGTGTGGGAGAAAACCGGAGCACTCGGGGTAAAGACCCATGCAGGTCACGGGGAGAACGTATAAACTCTGTACAGACAGCACCTGCAGTCAGGATCGAACCCGGGTCTCTGGCGCTGTCAGGCAGCAACTCTACCATTGCGCCACCGTGCCGCCCTGTGATTTAAATGGACAGAACAACATCATGAAACGGAGCCAGAATTATTTTTCTCATATTATCAGGTGCTACTGAGCAGAATTCCTGAGTACATGCAGCAGTACGGCGCAGAAACAGGCCCTTAGGCCCACATTATGCCAAACGTAACGCCAAGTTAGGATACTTGGGACAAGTGCTGAGTGCCAGAGTACACCAAGAAGATATCCTGAGGGATTAGCGAGCCAAGCAAAGCACTTCCTTTCCCTTCCATCTTCTCCCTGATCTGCACCATCACTATCCCCCAATCCCGCTCAGAAACATTTCAATAACCTATCCCCAGAGTCAATGAAAAATGAGTTTCAGCAGAATGCAAAATGCATCTGCAGAACTAAAAATAAGTTTTCTCAACCACAAACCCCGGAAACGAGAGCTTGTGAAGTTTGACAGACTTTCTTGTTTGCTCTTGAATCAGCAGAAAATATGTTCAGTTTGTTCCACTGTTGAGCGTGTCAAATTGTACTTCTACATGTGTTAAGAGAAGAGGGCAGGAGAATTAATCTGAACGGGGATGAAGTACGACACGGGTGTTAGTGCAAAACAGATGGGGGACTTTTGTTTCCATTGAAACCAGTGATAAATCAAGGAAAATTGGACAGTTTATCATGGTTGATCTGCTGCTGTCTGCCTCCTGCCATTGCCAAGGTTTAATTTCACCCCAATAAGTTCATAGGTTTTGTAGCAGAATTATGCCATTTAGCCCATCAAGTCTACGCTGACATTCAATCATGGCTGATTTATCTTTCTCTCTCAACCCCTTTCTCCTGCCTTCTCCCCATAACCCCTGTCACCTGTGCTACTCAAGAATCTGTCAATGTGTGCCTTACAAATATCCATTGATTTGGCTTCCACAGCCATCTATGGCAATGATTTGATCAACTCCGCTGCATGTTGCTTATCGGGAGGTATAGATTTATAGAAGTATGGATTAGTTGCAAGGCAGATGGAGGCCATTTGGCCCATCATGTCTGCACAGGTGTTGTTCCAGAGCAAATCACTAGCTCCTATCACTAGCTCCTTCGGACTTTATTCCTTGGAGTACAGAAAGCTGAAGAGTGATCGATAAAATCATGGGGGAACAGATAGGATAAACACATTTTGCCCAGAATATGTGAATCAATACCCAGAGGACAAAAGTTTAAGGTGAGAGAGGAAAGATTTAATAGGAAGCCGATGAGCAACTTTTTCACACAGTACATGGAATGAGCTGCCAGAGGAGGTAGTTGAGGCAGGTACTATCACAACATTTAAAACTAATTTGGACAGGTGCATTGATAGGATTGGAGGGATATAGGTCAAACGCAAGCAGGTTGGACCAGTGTAGATGGGGCATCTTGGCCGGCACGGTCAAGTTGGGCCGAAAGGCCTGTTTCTGTGCCGTATGAATCAATGACTATAACCCCACTGTGTTTTATTCATATCTTGAGAGAGGAGAACTTCTTCAAGGAAGTTCTCCTTTTACGCCGCATCTGCTCCACGGATGAGGCGTTCCACACCAGGACATCTGAAATGTCCTCACTATTCAGGGAACGGGGGTTCCCCTCCTCCACCATAAATGAGGCTCGCACCAGGGTCTCTTCCATACCCCGCAACACTGCTCTCTCTCCCCATCCCCGCACTCGCAACAAGGGCCGAGTCCCCCTAGTCCTCACCTTTCACCCCACCAGCCATCACATACAAAAAATAATCCTCCGTCAGTTTCGCCACCTCCAACGTGACCCCACTACTAGCCACATCTTCCCATCTCCCCCCATATCTGCCTTCCGCAAAGACCGCTCCCTCCATAACTCCCTTGTCAATTCTTCCCTTCCCTCTCGGTCCACCCCCTCCCCGGGCACTTTCCCTTGCGGCCGCAGGAGATGCAACACTTGTCCCTTTACCTCCCCCCTCAACTCCGTTCAGGGACCCAAGCAATCGTTCCAGGTGCGACAGAGGTTTACCTGCATCTCTTCCAACCTCATCTATTGCGTCCGCTGCTCTAGATGTCAGCAGATCTATATCGGTGAGACCAAGCGGAGGTTGGGCGATCGTTTCGCCGAACACCTCCGCTCGGTCCGCAATAACCTAGCTGACCTCCCGGTGGCTCAGCACTTCAACTCCCCCTCCCACTCCGTCCTCCGACCTCTCTGTCCTGGGTCTCCTCCATGGCCACAGCGAGCAGCACCGGAAATTGGAGGAACAGCACCTCATATTCCGTTTGGGGAGTCTGCACCCCGGGGGCATGAACATCGACTTCTCCCAATTCTGTTAGTCCTTGCTGTCTCCTCCCCTTCCTCAGCTCCCCTGCTGTCTCCTCCCACCCTCCAGCCTTCCGCCTTCCGGCTACTCCTCCTTTTCCCTTTCTTGTCCCCACCCACCCCCACCCCTGATCAGTCTGAAGAAGGGTTTCGGCCCGAAACGTTGCCTATTTCCTTCGCTCCATAGATGCTGCTGCACCCGCTGAGTTTCTCCAGCTTTTCTGTGTAACCTGTGTTTTATTCATTATATATTTGTTCAATTTCCTCTTGAAAGCCACAATTGAATGTGCCAACATCATCAGCAGGTTGCAAATTCCAGGATCCAATCCAGCAAAAAAGAGTAGTTCTTCACTTCACTTTTAATTCTCTTCCCCTTTATTTTCCAGCAGTAACTTCTTGTAATTGAGCCTTCTATTAAAGTAATTATTTTTTTAATTTTCTATTCAACTGAAGGTTAACTGCCACTCAATGTCCACTTGGTTTAGACTCCACACAATTTTAAATATCTCTATCAATCTGCCTCTCAGCCTTATCCCCAGAGAGAACAGTTCCAGATCATCAAATCTGTTCTTGAAATTGTGATCACTCATGCCTGGAACTATTCCCATTCATCTTTTTTTGGACCCTGTCTAATGCTCTCACCTCTTTGTTATAAATTCTGGTGACCATAATTGAACGCAATAATCCAGATGAGGCTGGACCTGTGATTTTTGACCATTCAGCGTGACTGTCCTGCTTTAATATTATTTGTCTCTAATTATAATTAAAATCCAGGATAGACACAAATTGTTGGAGTGTTGAATTCAGCGGGTCAGACAGTATCTCTTGAAAAAAAGGATGGGTTACGTTTCTGGTCGGGATCCTTCTTTGGACTGAAATTAGAGGGGAGGCATCTGAAGAAGGGTCCCAGTCTGTGGATCCCTTTAATAAGTGAATTGAGATTTATCATGTGTTCCATATACAACTAAAAGCAGGGGGAAGTGGGCACTGTGTTATCTGTTCCGCTTAAAATATTGGTTACAGCACTTGCCATCATGTCCAATGGAAGGTAGGCAAAATAGAAGATTTTAATGCAAATTGCATATGTGCACATGTTTAAGTACACAGGTGTTTCAGTCTGTAGTGAACTCAAATATTGTGCAGCAAATGCAAAAAGATTGCATTGGAATTGTTTCCCATGCCTTGCATTTTAGACTATTTTATACTTTGAATTCTGGCACTATTTGAGTCTCTTCAGAATATTAGGGCTCAGAGTAACTTACCATGTAACCCTTGCGATTGGATCAAAGGTAGTTATAAAGCAATGGATCATATTTGTTATTGATATGACAATTTTGCTTTTTGGATAACTAGCGAATATTGTTGTAATTAAATATTATGATTTCATTTCTATGGTCATCTTGTGGTTTGAAATTTCTTCTAATGCCACACATTGATGGCAATATCCCACATAAAGCTACGGGGGAAATGAAATGTTATCTTTGTGACTGCTGCCAGTATTACAAATTACAGACTCTTTGTTTGAAAAGGGTCAAGTGGTCATAAATTTAAAGTGGAAAATTTGATCACATATATTCTCTCAAAGAAACCTCTTTTGAAATATATTGTCATTGTCTTTCCATTTTGACCACAAAGCTGTAATAAATCAGGCATGTGTTTCCTCTAAATTGGGCAAGTGATCATCAAAATGTGATTCAAGAAATTGGTGGCATGGTGGCGCAGCAGTAGAGTTGCTGCCCCTTTTACAGTGCTAGAGACCTGAGTTCGGTCCTGACTACGGGCGCTGTCTGTACGTTGTTTGTACTTTCTCCCTGTGGCCACGTGGGTTTCCTCCGGATGCTCCGGTTTCCCCTCACACTCCAACAAAGTGCATGTTTTTTTTTTTTGTTTTTTTTTCTCTTTATGTACAACTACTACGGACTGACGCAAAACTGCATTTCGTTGTACTGATACTTGTATTTGTGCGATGACATTAAATTGAATTGAATTGAATTGAATTGTAGGTTAATTGGCTTCAGTAAAAAATGTCCCTAGTGCGCAGGATAGTGTTAGTGTACTGGCAGATCACTGGTCGGCACCGAAGGGCCTGGTTCCGTGCTGCATATCTAAAGTCGAAGTAAAATTGTTCAGCATTTAAATTGACATCCTCCAAATGAATTGCTTGAGTTGAACTTTGAAATGTGTGGCTACACTGAAAGAATCAAAAGACTTCAAATATTCATGCCCCTCCAATTTTGCTTAAGGGGAGTTCCTTTACTGTAACACAATGTGCCTAATTTCTGTATTTGATGTTAACATCAGTGATACTTTTATTTATGCAGGTGTGAAACTCAGCAGCCTACTGGGGAAGAAGGGAAACTTGGAAAAAATCCAGAGTTACTGGGATGTGGGCTTTTACCTTGGTGCCAGCATGTTAGCAAATGATCCTCTCCGAGTTATTATGGCTTCTGAGAAGCTCTTTAAACTCAAGGCGCCTGCCTGGTAAGTTTAGATGCCTGCAGAATTCGAATAATAGGCCTGTTTTGTAAGGAGTCTCATAAATATAAGACATAGGAGCAGAATTAGGCCATTCTGTCCATCGAGTCTGCTCCTTCATTTGATCATGGCGGATCTATTTTTCCCCCTCAACCCCATTCCCTTGCCTTTTCCCCGTAAACGTTGATGCCCTTACTAATCAAGAACCTATCCATCGCTGCTTTAAGATGCATAATGACGCCCTCCACAGCTGTCTGTGGCAATGAATTCCACAACTTCCTCACCTTCTGGCGAAAGACATTCCTCTTCATCCCCATTATAAAGTCCTTTTGTTCTGAGGCTGTGCCTTCTGGTCCATGACTCTTCCACTACTGGAAACATTGGGCCCCGATTGGGCCCACTGTGAAATGATGAGGCGCAGTAAGTGAGTGTGGAGTTACGGTGCAGGGGGATGTAATTGAGGCTTTCTCATTGACTTGTTCATGACTGTACCTTTGAGAAGTCCCGGGGTAGTGTGTGGTTGAAGCAGTTACTGCAACTGTACAAGTGGCAATCTGCACTTCAGTTTGCAGTTCAGTTCAGTTTCATTTTAGTTTAATGTCACTTGTACAGTGAAAAGCTTTTGTTGCATGCTAACCAGCCAACGGAAAGACAATACATGATTACAATCGAGCCATTCACAGTGTACAGATACATGATACAGGGAATAACGTTTAGTGCAAGGTAAAGCCCGTAAGCACAATGAAACTGCAGGATCAGACTAATATTGATAAGTACAATTCTATTACCATGCCTTTATTAACATTTAGGCTGTTAATCAAGGTGCGGGCAGATGAGACATACATGCATAGATTTAAAAATAAATATCCAAATCTTATGGGAAAGAAATATCCATAACACAGTACAAAGTGTATCAAAATGTAATGAATGGAATTGAGGCAAAAGGGATATGGTTGCTGCAAGTTTCTAATCTGTCTGCATTAAACATGGCAGCTGGTGAGTTGGGACTCGGTGTCATTAAAGAAGAGTGGTTTGGTCAGAACAGGTACCTCTGAATAGAGTGCCACAGCCTACCAGCCACCAGGCAGAAGCTACAGTGGTCAGCCGTACACTGGCTTCAGTGGAGATCAGGAACTGGGCCTGACAGGTTTAGGAACACCACACAACCCTGTTATTGCTGTTGGGACAAAACCTGTGGAAATACTTAACAATAGAAAGAAGGAGGTGGCCAAATTATAGAAACGGGAGAAAAGAGTAAGTAGGAACAGCTGATATTGTTTTAAATCGAAGATAGACACAAAAAGCTGGAGTAACTCAGCGTGACAGGCAACATCTCTGGAGAGAAGGAATGGGTGATGTTTTGTCTTTAGAGAGAATAAATATTTGTTTGTATCTTTAGATAGAAGAAATATTGTCTTTAGATCTAAATTCAGTTCAGCTTAGTTTATTGCCACGTGTACAGAGGTACAGTGAAAAGCCTTTGTTGCGAAAAGTCACCCATTCCTTCTCTCCAGAGATGCTGCCTATCCCGCTGTGTTACTCCAGCTGTTTGTGTCTATCTTTGCCATAAACCTATATGAATTAGTCTGTGAATGGAACTTAAAAATAATCTGTTAGCATTTATCTTTTCCGATCAGTTTTTGATTGCGTTTTTCTGTACTCGTAGGTATTTGAAATCTGTTGTACAAACTATCCACATATATCAACGGTTTAAGAAACAGACTCCAGAGCAGCCGTTCGAGAGTCAGGACCTGATGGACTTCTGGATGGACTTCATTGTCGAAGCAACCAATGAAGCTTTGTCTTTGGTTCGATTTCCAGTATGTAATTTCACTGAGAGTTTTATTTTTTACTGAAGCACATGCATTCTAGTGTGTATACCTGCATTCCCTAAGTACAGTGTAGGAAGGAACTGCAGATGCTGGTTTAAACCGAAGATAGACACAAAAGGCTGGAGCAACACAGCGGGTCAGGCAACATCTCTGGAGAGAAGGAATGGGTGACATTTTGGGTCGAGACCCTTCTTCAGACTGAAATACTCCAGCATTTTGTGTGCATCTTCCCTTAGTACAGTATATATGAACCACACTTTTATATTAAAGCCTTCTAGAGTCTGCAGCTTTCTAATGCCATAGGTATCAGAAGCACCCAACTGGTGACCTCCAAACTTAACTCCACTGAAGTCTGTGGAGGCCAAGTCTATGTATATTTTTACGGCAGAGATTGATAGATTCTTAAAGGGTCTCTACCCGAATCATCACTCATGCCTTCTCTCCAGAGATGCTGCCTAATCCGCTGAGTTAATCCAGCATTTTGTGTCTACCATTGATAGATTCTTGATTAGTATTGGTGCAGGGGTTATGGGGGAAAAGGGAAGAGAATGCGATTGAGAGAGAAGGGTAGAACAAGCATGATTGAATGGTGGAGCAGACATGATGGGCCGAATGCCCTAATCCTGCTCCTGTAACTTTTGAACTAATGAAGCATGCAGAATGTGGAGGAAATCAATGGCATTGAGTGCCCAGATTTGTACTAAAAATGCAGTGGCCAAAAGTGTATAAAATTCTTCTATTTATTCATTTTTTGAAATCTGCCCATTGGTAGCAAGATTAGCAATTATTATTCAGACCAATGGTTATGTCAAGTCATTCCCGATAGGGTGCTAAATCAGTGCAGGTTGCCTGACTGATGCATATGATGCCTGATTTTCAATCCGTTCAAATCCATGGCATGCCAGATGCATGACAAAGCTGCCCCAGCATTTTGGTTACTGATCGTCGATAGCAATGTCATTCAAGATTCAATTAATGAGTTAATGCTTGTTATATTATATGATAAAACTCTGCAGGATGCCGGGAAAATTAGCATGATGTGTTTGTGTTTTGGTAAATGAGTAGCAGCGCATTCACACCAATTCTCGCACATCTATGTCTATTGATGGAGAACTAACTGGTGATTCAGATATTTTCAGTCTGAAGAAGGGTTTCGGCCCGAAACGTTGCCTATTTCCTTCGCTCCTAGATGCTGCTGCACCCGCTGAGTTTCTCCAGCAATTTTGTGTACCTGGTGATTCAGATATTTTGCAGGTCTGTTTGAATGGTGAGACTGGGTAATGATACTAGTTCATGAATACTCATGCGTGCAGAAAAAAGGTGTTCACAGTACTTTTAAAGTCTTGAACATGGTACTATTTAAACATATGGAAAAGATTCCCATATTTTTACGTTTGATTTGCTAGGTTTTAATTTTGGAACCAACCAAAGTCTTCCAGCCTGCTTATTTATCCATAAACAATGAGGCAGAAGAGAAGACTGTGTCTATTTGGCATGTATCACCCAGTGATAAGGTAATATGTTGCGCTTGGCTCAAAGGAATTGAATGAATGAATTTATCGCTGTTCATTAAATTCTACCTATAACGTGTGTTTGTACATCTTGTATCTTTCTTCCCGCATGGGGAATCACAGAATGCCATATATGAGTGGAACTTCAATGCTACTTCAATCAGGGGTGTGAGGTAAGTAATTGACTGATGTCAATGCCCAGTGAGCTACAGTGTTATGGTGGCGAATGTCATGCAGTTTGGTTGAATTTAGTTTAGTTTATCGAGGTATAGTGAAAAACATTTGTTCCGCGCTAATCATGTGTTGTCATTGGAAAGACAACACATGATTACAATCCAGCCATCCGCAGTGTGCAGATATGTAAACAACATAATAATTAAATGCCGCTATTGTAAAATACCTTTTTTTAAAAAATAAATATTGATAATATATTATCATGTAGAACCATTGTTAGGAATATGCATTAATTCATTCATTTGCATATGTTGCTCAAGAATCAAGAGAGTCAAGACTATTTAATTGTCAAATTCCCAACAATAGAACAATGACATTTTTACTTGCAGCAGCATAACAGGCCTAAAAATATTCATCCAGTCCCCTCAAGTATATATGGCTACATAGTATACAATCCTAAAGATAAAATGCAGCAAATTGACACAGCTCGGCTGGCTTCACAATTAACAACTCGTCAATCCTCTTGTCTCACTCCCTCGGTTTTAATCTCCGGCCTTTGTTCCATCCATCTGCTTATCAAAACCCTCTCTTGCCTGTGTCCACTTATCATCTGCCACATTTGGCACTGCCTCTCCTCTCCCAGTATTTATCCCCGCCCGCCCACTTCCCTCCTCCCATCCCCATAATCAGTCTGAAGAGAGTTCCTGACCCGAAACATCGCCTATCCATGCTCTCCAGAGATGATGCCTGACCCGCTGAGTTACTCCAGTGCTTTGTGCACTTTTTTGTAAACTAGCATCTGCAGTTCCTTGTTTCTGCATTTCGTCTCAGCTTCTTCATTAGTTCCCATCAAGTCGGTGATCTCTACCATTCAGATAGAGAGACATCGGCAGAGAGCCTACGGAAATGCCAGCACCTGCAAATTCCCCTCCATATCAAGCTTTGTACTTTCCCAGGATATTCAAAATTCAAAAAGTGATGATAATGTAATTTTGTCTCTATACTTATATTTGTGAATGGTTTTTTTTTAATGATTTTCATTAATCCAGCTAAGATAAAACAAGCAAAAAGCAACCAAATGTATTAATTAGTTTGTGGAAGGCTTCTAAGAATAATAGATAAACACTCAATACACTAGCAGGTATACATGCAAGAGTAAGATTTGGGCTGCCTCTTCCTAGGGAAATAATCAATAGAGATCCCATTTTGATTAAACATATTCATTGCACTTTCCTCCTCTCAGTTAGGCCACACTGTTAACATGGAGAGTGGAAGGAGAAATGAGAGAACTGCAGAATAACATTTTTATAATGGATGAGTTACTAGAGTGTGGATGAGTCTTGTGTGAACCACAGGTCGTTCAAAAATGAAAGAGAGTGCAATTTAAGTAGGTGTGTGTGTGATCTGTGATCTAAGTTGTGTGTTCTGAAGATTAAGGTAAAATGGACGACTGAATATTGACCTACTGAAGTAGCCTTAAAATTGTCCTTTTCTTCTGTTTCAGTGTTTCCAAATGTGATGAACGCTGTTGCTTCTTGTATGTTCTGCATAATACAGATGACTTTCAGATATACTTTTGCACAGAGCTTCATTGCAAAAGGTGTGTATTCAGTTCCATGAAGTCCCAGATCCTTATCCACAAATCATGTGCAAACTAACTGACTAAATAACTAACTGAACACGTGTGTTGATCTCAGCTGATTTCCTCCTTTCCCTGTCTTGAGATTAGAAGTTAACACTGCAGGGAGTAATCACTATATATAATTGGATGAAATGTTGTGCCATTCAGGCTCAATAATTATGTTTTTGTGTAAAAGTAAAATTCTACTTTTCAGTGAGCTACTGGTTTAATAATTTGGAGTCCGTCATTTGCAGGAGTGAATCTTTATAGTCTGTCCAAATCTATCTAAACTATGCTACTGGAAAGTTAAAACAGAAGTGGACTTGTTAATATATTTTTAAGCTTCCATTTTAATTACATTCCCCGTTTCACCCACAGGAGATTAAGAACTATTGGAAGAAAACTGGACAATTAGTTTATTGTTGACTAATCAGAATTTGCGGTTAAATCCTTCTGAGAAATTAATATGGAGAAAATAGTTTTCCAATAAATCTAAAGATGAATGCTGTCAAAGGCTTTGAACTTTTCATGAGATTAAAATCACTTATCTAATATGGTCAACATTTTAACAATGCAGACCAAATATAGTCATGGAGCAACATGTTAATGTTTTCTGTTTAATTGGGGAAAAACTGTTTTATTGGCAATAAAATTACTGTTTTGTAACTACAAGTTCAATGAGAATGTAAAGAGAAACTGTATGATATTGTTTCGAGAAACATAATTTAGCTTCATCCAGCACCACTGGCCATGCACGTTTAAATACATCTGAGTTTGACACAGCGTAATATTTTGCCAAAAAAAAATGTTTGCTGAACAGCAAAATGATTTTGTTTCAGTAACATTTTCATAAGCTGTTTAGTGGTATCTTGTTTTCAACGTGATGTGATGTGATGCGTAATGAAAAGTGTAGGTGGCAAATTGCAGAATGATGTGTTATTGCAAGGAAGGGATAAAGCAAAATACTTTGGCTGCTGGAAATATGAAATAAAATAAATTGCTGAGCAAGTTAGGCAACAGGCACGGAGAGGAAAGCAGATTTAATCACAGGTTGATTGGAAGTGCTATTGCTAGGCAGGATTTCATTTTGCACAATAACAGATTTATGGACGATTGGAAGAACATTGAAATGACAGATTTATACTTTGAAGATTTGAATCAATTTGACCATAATCTTGGTGGCTTGATTGCTTTTCAGATTCTGTGAAATGGTGAACTGTATAACAGATGAGGTGGGGAAAGGTGCTGAAGAAGGAGACTCTGAGGGAGATGCATTGGAGGTAAGGCAGATGTTTTATTTAAAATACATCAGAAAATGCCCAATATATTCACCTGCAACTGTGGAGTGAGAAACAAATTAGCATTTCAGGATTTCGTAATGATAATGCGAATATATCAGACCTTTGCACTGCCTATTGATACTCAATTGAATGCACAAAGATACCTTTTTGGTCCATCGCGTCTGCCCATCTCTTTGAAGGCTCACGACCCTGATAGATAGTTACATTGAGAAAGTAGCTGAAAAGGTCAAGTACATGGTGGTCCCACTGATTCCAACAATTCTTGTAAGTTTCTTATAGAAACTTACAAAATTCTTAAGGGGTTGGACAGGCTAGATGCAGGAAGATTGTTCCCGATGTTAGGGAAGTCCAGGACAAGGGGTCACAGCTTAAGGATAAAGGGGAAATCCTTTAAAACCGAGATGAGAAGAACTTTTTTTCACGCAGAGAGTGGTGAATCTCTGGAACTCTCTGCCACAGAGGGTAGTTGAGGCCACTTCATTGGCTATATTTAAGAGGGAGTTAGATGTGGCCCTTGTGGCTAAGGGGATCAGGGGCTATGGAGAGAAGGCAGGTACGGGATACTGAGTTGGATGATCAGCCATGATCATATTGAATGGCGGTGCAGGCTCGAAGGGCCGAATGGCCTACTCCTGCACCTAATTTCTATGTTTCTATGTTTCTAATAGGAGTCGTAAAAGCAGCTTTGATGTTGTAACTCCAAATGTTGCATGGCCCAAACAGTGCAAGTGAGGAATCCCCAATGGCATCAGCCGGCTGTGGTTCCTGTCGTTGTGGAATAGATGCCAGCGAGGGGAGGATAGGGGTTGACCATCGGGAGAGATGAAAGCCGAGAGATTGGGTTGGCAGTGGTGGAGGAAAGCTGGCAATGGGGATAGATGGGGAGGGGCTGGGTAGTGAGTGGGTGGCGCAGCGGTAGAGTTGCTGCCTTACAGCACCATACACCCGGGTTTGATCCTAACTACATGTGCTGTCCGTAAGGAGTTTGTACGTTCTCCCTGTGACCTTGTGGATTTTCTCCTGGTGCTCCGGCTTCTGTCATTTCTGTCATTCAGTCCCACATGATTCATCCATTAGAAATACTCATCGGTAATGATTAACATTAGTACTAAAGGACAGCACGGTGGCGCAGCGATAGAGATGCTGCCTTACCGCGCCAGAGACCCAGGTTCGATCCTGACTATGTGTGCTGTCTGTGCGAAGTTTGTACGTTCTCCCCATGACCTGTGAGGGTTTTCTCTGGGTGCTCCAGTTTCCTCCCACATTCCAAAGACGTACGGGTTTGTAGGTTAATTGGCTTCTGTAAATGTTTTATTGTCCCGGGTGTGTAGGATAGTGCTAGTGTACAGGATGATCGCTGGAGTCGGTGGGCCGAAGGGCCTGTTTCCAAGCTGCATCTCTAAAGTCTAAAGAGGGAGCTGAGACAGTGGGCTGTCTGCTTGCCCACAGACCCTTAAACAGGATGCATCCCGTCAACTCTCTCCCCATCCCTTCCACCTATATCCATCTCACTGGCTTTACATTTCACTATCCTTCACTCCATATCTGATCGCTTTTGTCTCCTTTTCATCTCTAGCCTTTGTCTACCCATCTGCCAATTAAAATCCCTCGCCTGTATCAACTTTTATATGTATCCACCTATCAGTTGCCAGGCTTTGTCCTGCCCACCCATTTCCAGCTTTCTCCCCCCCTAATATTGATCATGCTGAAGATGGGTCCTGACCCCGAAACGTTGCCTATCCATTCCCTCCAGAGATGCCGCAGTTACTCCAACACTTTGTGCTTTAGCTCAATTCCACCTGGTTTTCAGAGAGGAATCTGAGAAAACCACTCCTGATCTGTCAGCATTTTCCTTCTGGATTTCTTAACCCTGAGGAAATCCAATCAATACCAATTAATTTTAGCTGAGGCTTGCAACAGGACCCATTCCAGGGAATGTGTAGGAAAGATCTCCAGGTGCTGGTTTAAATAAAAGGTGGACGCAAAATTATCAGGAAGTCTGTAATGAATTGGTAGTGAACATTACCTGGAAATGGAAGGTAGACACAAAATGCTGGAGTAACTGAGCGGAACAGGCCGGGACCCTTCTTCAGAAGCAGATTGTATTAAATTACTTAGCAGCCTGGTCTGAAGACCCTTGCCGTTTTTTTTCGCATGCTTGCAGGGAAAGAGCTTGAAGGCTTTTCCAGCAAGTAACGAATTATGTATAGAAAATACAGCTACCCATGCCATGATGGCTGGATAATTGTCCCTGGATATGTTTATCACTGAGCTATTCACATTCATTGCCTCCTGAGGACTGACGGGCTCATCCATTTGCTAAATTGCTCATCCAGTGCTCTGTATCCTGCCTGGTCTCATATGTCCTGAATCCTGTCCACTGCCCTGAGTTAACGGTTAAACTGCATGTGAGACCTTTCTGGACCCGGGTTGTCATGGTGGCGCAGCGGTAGAGTTGCTGCCTCACAGTGCCAGAGACCCGGGTTCGAGCCCGACTACAGGTGCCGGCTGTACGGAGTTTGTACGTTATCCCCGTGACCGTGTGGGTTTTTTCCAGGATCTCCACTTTCCTCCCACGCTCCAAAGACGTACAGGTTTGTAGGCTAATTGGCTTGGTATAATAGTACATTGGCTCTGGTGTGTGTATGATAATGTTAGTGTGTGGGGATCGCACTCAGTGGGCCGAAGGGCCTGTTTCCACCCTGTATCTCGAAACTAAACTAATCTAAAACAGTTCTGCATGCAATTAACCATTTATTGTCTCCATGTTCTCTTAACACTTTCAGTATGTGTTCAGTTGAACTGACTTATCGTCCGTCACTAACAAACAGTGCCATGTTGGCAGTGGGTGCTGTACTCTCATTTAAAACCCCACTCATCTTTTAAAACCCTACTCACCCCAACCACAGCTCTGTCTAATCCTTTACTTTTAGAATGGAAGACCAGTAGTGCCAATTAATGAAGGTGTATGTTCCTGGCATATATTAACCAGCTCTCAGCACTGCAGAAGGGATTAGTTGTATTGTGTGGCAAGACCTTCCACCGACTGGGCTTGCTACTGGTTTGGCCTTGGAGTTAAATTGTATGGAGTTATAAACCCAACTCATTATTAGTTTAAAGGTAGACACAAAATGCTGGAGTAACTCAGAGGGACAGGCAGCATCTCTGGAGAGAAGGAATGGGTGACGTTTCGGGTCGAGATCCTATTCCGTTATTAGTTTAGTACAGAAATACAGAGTGGAAACAGGCCCTCCAGCCCACTGAGTCCGCGCAGACCAGCGATCACCCCATACACTAGCATTATCCTACACACTAGGGACAATTTACAATTATACTGAAGCCAATTAACCTACAAGCCTGTATGTCTTTGGAGTGTGGGTGGAAACCGGAGATCCCGGAGAAAACCCACGCAGGTCATGGAGAGAACGTGCAAACTCCGTACAGACAGCACCCATGATTAGGATCAAACTCGGGTCTCAGTTGCTGAAAGGCAACAATTCTACCACTACACCACCGTGTTTCAGGATTTACTTCAGGATCTCGATTTGAAAGCTCATTCCTGCCATTTTGTCCTTCAAATACATATAAAAGGCATCTGATAATGCATGTGTTCTTCTTGTTTCACACCAATTATTCCTCAGTCAGATTTCCATCAACTAAGTCTGGACTTTGTTCGAGTGAATAGTCCTCTCATAAATTTGACCTAAACTGGAATGACATTTGCCCTATTTTCTGACATTGTTTATCATGAGGTATCTGAAAAAGGTCTGTGACCCGAAACATTAACTCCGTTTCTCTTTCCACACGGTACTGCCTGATCTGCTGACTATTTCAGTTTTTATTTTATAATCTTGAGGTGTTATTATTTTTTACAGTTTTCTTTTCACTGTTATTCACAGCGATTTAATATAGAACTATAGAAAATAGGTGCAGGAGTAGGCCATTCGGCCCTTCGACGCCAGCAACGCCATTCAATATGATCATCCAAAATCAGTGCCACCGTTCTGGCTTTTTGCCCATATCCCTTGATTCCCTTAGCCCCAAGAGCTAAATCTCTCTTGAATTGGCCTCCACTGCTTTCTGTGGCACAGAATTCCACAGATTCACAACTCTCTGTGTGAAAATGTTTTACCTCATCTCAGTCCGAAATGGCCTACCCCTTATTCTTAAACTGTGACCCCTGGTTCTAGACTCCCCTAAAATCAGGAACATTTTTCCTGAACCAGCCTGTCCAATCCCCTAAGAATTTTATGTTTCTATAAGAATCCCTCTCATCCTTCTAAATTCCAGCGAATACAAGCCCAGTCGACCCATTCTTTCATCATACGCCAGTCCCGCCATCCCAGGAATTAACCTGGTGAACCTACGTGACACTCCCTCAATAGCAATAATGTCCTTCCTCAAATTAGGAGACCAAAATTGGACACAATACTCCAGAAGCGGTCTCACCAGGGCCCTGTACAACTGTAGTAAGACCTCCTTGCTCCTAAACTCAAATCCTTTTGCAATGAAAGCCAACATGCCATTAGCTTTCTTCACTGCCTGCTGTACCTGCATGCTTACTTTCAGTGACCGATGTACAGGCACACCCAGGTCTCTTTGCATCTCCCTTTCTCCTAATCTGACACTATTCAGATAATAAATTCCTGTTCTTGCCACCAAAGTGGATAACCTCACATGTATCCACATTATACTGCATCTGCCCACTCACCCAACCTATGCAAGTCACCCTGTAGCCTCATAGCATCTTCCTCGCAGCTCACAGCTCAGAGATGTTACATTTATTTCCCTCATCCAAATTGTTAATATATATTGTAAACAACTGGGGTCCCAGCACCGAGCCTTGCGGCACCCCACTAGTCACTGCCTGCCATTCTGAAAAGGACCCGTTAATACCTACTGTTTACTTCCTGTCTTCCAACCAGTTCTCTATCCATGTCAACACCCTACCCCCAATACCATGTGCTCTACTTTTGCACAATAATCTCTTATGTGGCACCTTGTCAAAAGCTTTTTGAAAGTCCAGATACACCACATCCACTGGCTCTCCCCTAAACATACTACTTGTTAGATCCTCAAAGAATTCCAAAAGATTTCCCCTGCATAAATCCATGCTGATTTTGACTGATCCCATCACTGTTTTCCAAATGCGCTGCTATAACATCTTTATAATCGATTCCAGCATCTTCCCCACTACCGATGTAAGGCTAACTGGTCTATAATTCCCCGTTTTCTCTCTGCCTCCTTTCTTAAAAAGCGGAGTTACATTGGCTACCCTCCAGTCCACAGGAACTGATCCAGAGTTGAGAGAACATTGAAAAATGATCACCA
The DNA here is from genome assembly GCF_028641065.1 of Leucoraja erinaceus. Classification (NCBI taxonomy): domain Eukaryota; kingdom Metazoa; phylum Chordata; class Chondrichthyes; order Rajiformes; family Rajidae; genus Leucoraja; species Leucoraja erinaceus. The sequence continues at coordinate 74,639,711 of NC_073381.1, forward strand.
ATGCATCCACGATATCTAGGGCCACCTCTTTGAGTTCTCTGGGATGCAGACCATCAGGCCCTGGGGATTTATCTGCCTTCAATCCCACCAGTTTACCTAACACCATTTTCTTCTTCTTCTTGCGTTTGAGGCAGCAGAGTTTATGTAGCCAGTTCAATGTCCTGTTGTCGAGGGCCGTGAGGTCTACCTCTCCACCATGGGGGCGGAGGACAGCAATGTTGAAAACGACGTGCTGCGCTGTTTGTTGGTCTGCTCCACACAAGCAGGCTGCTGATGAATGCAGCCCCCAGCGATGCATGTTGGCGTTGAACCGGCCGACTCCGGGAAAGGCCGTTCCAATCCATGCTGTTAAGCCGAAAGTGGAATTTGAGAGATTTTCAACTGTCCAAGCTACTCATTCAGGCTAATACTTCCATGAGTTAACTTCTGAAAATAAAATAAAAGGGAATAAAATATGCTTGACATTTGTGTGAGAAAAGGCATCAAATTTGTTTAGATCACTAAGCATAGAGGAGATAAAAGATGACGAATGAGGGGGAGAAAAATTATATGTTAACTGGTTTTGTAGAATTGCCAATAAATGTGCTTAACGTACTGAGCTGTGAGAGAAGAGGTGGTCTATTATTCGCAACAGCATGGAGTTCTTGATTTACTGTTTTTTCTAAATCTTGTACTTTATCTTTCATCCACAGGCCCTTCAAAACCATTCAAGTAGCTCAAATAGCTGTTCATACTCATTAGTCAGGCAAATATTCATGAATGGATTCCCAATTATCTGTCACTACAAATAGAGATGCTAAAGCAAGTCTTGAAACGCATGCACTCAACTAACATGGGGGGGGGGGGGGGGGGGGGGGGGGGGGGGGGGCAAACTGGCCACAGCAGCATGACACAGAAAGTAATTCGAGTGAGAGAGGAAAAGAGAAATGTAGGTATCACAGGGGGATAGCATAGTCAGGGAATTAGACAATGTTTTCTGCAGCAAAGTCAGAGTCCTGAAAGCTGCATCTCTTGCTTGGTGTCAGAGTTAAGGACATTAGTTTAGTTTTGTTTATTGTCACGTGTACCAAGGTACATTGAAAAGCTTTTGTTGCGTGCTAACCAGTCAGCGGAAAGACAATACATGATTACAATCGAGACATTCACGGTGTACAGATACATGATAAAGGGAATAACGTGAATAATGTTTAGTGCAAGATAAAGCCAGTAAAGTCTGATCAAAGATAGTCCGAGGGTCTCCATTAGAAATGTATTTTGATTCACTGGACACTGGCAAGGAGACTGTGGTCTTTTGGGATGGGCTACAACTTGAACTTGTGATGCATATAATCTCTTGCCCAACATAGGTGAATCGAGGACCAGAGGACATAGGTTTAAGGTGAAGGGGAAAAGAATTAATAGGAATCTGAGGGGTAACTTTGTCACACAAATGGTGGTGGGTGTATGGAACAAGTTGCCAGAGGAGATAGTTGAGGCAGGGACTATCCTAACATTTAAGAAGCAGGTAAACGGGTACATGGATAGGACAGGCTTGGAGGGATATGGACCAATTGCTGGCAGGTGGGACTAGTGAAGCTGGGACATGTTGGCCGGTGTGGGCAAGTTGGGCTGAAGGGCCTGTTTCCACACTGTAATACTCTATGACTCTAACTGTGTAGGCAACAGTTTGTTGGTGAATGGCATAACCATGAATATTGATAGGGCTTGAAACTAACTAGGAGAGGGGAGTGTTCCAAGAATGGTTTAATAAATCAGGAAGAAATGAAGAGCAGTGATGCAGGATGACAATTAGAATGTGATAAACCTGGGCGGAAGATGCAAATATGCAAAGTAGAACACATCCAGAGTTGCAAATAACTGTTTAAAATAATCAAAGCTTAATATTCTTTATTTGGATGCAGGTAACATTTGCAACTACGATGAGTTGATAGCATAGATAGTAGACAAATGATTATGATGTAACGTGTGTGCAGAGTGAGTGGGGGTGGATGCGCAGTGTTTTAGGTTATACACGTCCCAGAGGCAAAAAGAGATATGATGATGCTGCTGATGATATTTTATGGTCACTTGTACCTAGCGAGAGAGACGCCACAAAGGCGCTGACAGTTACACATAGTACTCACCCCTCCCCCTCCATCCCCACTCCGGGCCACAGAAGGCTATGGAGGCCAAGTCGGTGGATATTTTTAAGGCAGAGATAGATGGATTCTTGATTAGTAGAATCCAAGGGGAGGGGAAGAACAATGGAGGACCCGGCGTGGGGGGACTGTTGGGGGAGGGAGAAAATGGGGAGCCGGCGTGCTTTGTAACTATGTCAACGCCGTACGTGGTTGCTAAATGTATACATTGTGTAAGCAAGCAAAGAATCTCAATGTGCTTCGTCACATGTGACAATTAAGTATTCCTACTCCTTCCTAGTACGGGTGTCAGCAGTTATGGGGAGAAGGCAAGAGAATGGGGTTTGGAGGGAGAGATAGATCACCCATGATTGAATGGCGGAGCAGACTTGATGGGCTAAATGGCCTAATTCTACTCCTATCAATTATGACCGTGTCATCTTATGACTCTTCAAGGCTGCGACCCGTCCTAGTCCTCAGCCTGACCTGACCTTGAGGCTCTGATCCCGACCCGTCCTCTTTCCCCCCCACCGACATTACACTAGCAGCCTCCCACAGGGTGCCTTGTTAATCATGGAAAGTACCAGAGCAGGTATGAGATGTGATATAAAGACAATGGATAGTTTTGTGGAATCGCTTTGGGTTTGAAATGACCAAGTGCTTGGATGGGAATGGTCCGTGCACCCCGAAAATATGGCCTCTCAATAGGTCAGAGCATAACGTGGGAAATATCAAGGACATGTTTGAAGCGATCAGCAATTATCATGGGAGAGATTTGAATCTACATATTGATTGAACAAACTAAACTGGCAAGGTTATCATGAAAGAAGAACTTGTGGAATGCGTCAGAGTAGCACATTGCAAAACCAATCTGGGAGTGGGCTATTTTAAATGTGGTCTTGTCTAAAGAGGAAGGGAATAAGGGATCTTGTGGTTAAAGATCCCTGAGGGCATAGTGGCCGCAAATATTTTAAAAATCCCCGAATGCATCTTGAGAATAAACACCATCGATCCAAAACAAGTGTCGTTTTTCAATTGAAATAAAGGCAATTCTAATGTGGAGTAGGAGGAGTTGTCCAAGCTAACGAGCTAAGAAGCAGGTCAGTTAATGAGCAGAGGCAGATATTCAAAAAAACAATCTGTAATGCCCAGCAACTTCAGCCCAGTCAAAGAGAAGGACCCCATGAAACAGTGGCACAATCTGTGGTTATCAAAGCAGGGAAAGGATATTGTTGAATTGAAACCACAAGGTGCACAAAGTGCTAAAGGCTTGCGGTAGAAACAAGGAACTGGAGATGCTAGTTTATACAAAAGAAAGACACAAACAGACTCTGAAGAACGGTCCTGATCTTAAACGTCACCCATCCTTTTTCTCCAGAGATGCTGCCTGACCCGCTGCGATACTCCTGCACTCTGTGTCTATCCTATCTTTATGTGTTCTTGTATGTAACTTCGAACACATCTAACATAATTCCCCATGACTACAATCTTCTTATGAAAATATCTCAATTTTTAAAAGTCTTACTTCAGAATTGTACTTCACTGTATCAGGAGAAATCCACTGTGTTTTTCGTGAACACCATGACATGTTTTGATAGCATTGCTGTTGTGTGATTTGCGGTATTCTAAATAGCATTCTGGCAAGTTATTGTCTTACATACAAGGCTAAATGTATCTACTGGCTTTTGGATCCTACACCCTGTGATTAAACCTAGAAACCCATTAGTTTTGCTTTATGGCCTTGGCTGGGTTCTGAGTTTGTAGCCTTGTCCTTCTGCTCAGTCTGAGCTTAATAACATCAATTCAGAACGCATTTACTGACGTTAACCTTTTGCCAAGTGCCAATCTCATTGCACTGACAGTCCATGCACTGACACAGTATTCCAAATGTCTATTTTTGATAGATTGCTCCTTTAAACTCGCACAGATTCACATTTACTTTTGATTCTTTAAAACTACAAACCAACAATTTTGATTCATTGTAAATTTGCTTATAAGTCCATATTCAGATATTTCATGAACCAAACGAACAAGACACTTTTTGTTTAATTCTCTTTGAAATCTTCACTAATGATCTCCTGCATGCTTGGCCAGCAACCTATTTCTGGCAATCATGCCTCAACGCATCGGACAAGATTATGTGTTTACAACCAAGAGCAGGATTTCGATCCACAGCCATCTGACTCAGGCACACGGTTGCTGATAATTGAGCCAAGTAAATGTTTTTTTCAGGAAGATTGTATTTTGTCTAAATTTGTATCCATGAACTCAGTCTTTATTTATGTACATATGTACAGTCATACAACATGTCCCATCTGCACTAGACCCACCTGTGTGCATTTGGCCCATATTCCTCCAAATCTATCCTATCCATGTACCTGTCTAAATGAATCCTAAACATTGTGATAGTACCTGCCTCAACTACTTTCTCTGGCTGCTTGTTCCATGCACCTACTACCCTTTGTGTAAAACAAAATAGTTGCCTCTCAGGTTCCTATTAAATCTTTCTACCCTCACGTTAAACCTATGTCCTCTGGTACTCGATTACCCTACTCTGAGCAAGAGACTGCATTTACCCTCATTCCTCGCATGATCTTGTGCCCCTCTACAAGATCACCCCTCATCCCCCTGAATGTCTGAGTCTGCTCAACCTCTCCCTATAGCTGAGGCCCTCGAGTCTGGCAACATCATCGTAAATATTTTCTGCACCCTTTGCAGCTTCCTATAACAGGGTGACCAAAACTGAACACAAAACTCTAAGTGTGGCCTCACCAATGTCTTATAGAACTGTAACAAGACCTCCCAACTTCTATACTGAATACTCTGACTGATCAAGGCCAAGTACTGAAAGCCTTCTCGACCACCCTATCTACTTGTGATGCAACTTTCCTGCACTCCTGGATCCCTCTGCTCTTCAACACTCCCCAGAGCCCTGCCATTCACTGTGTAGGTCCTGCCCTGGTTTGACTTCCCAAAATGCAACATCTCACACTTATCTGTGTAACTACATCTCCATGAACCATTTCTCAGCCCACCTGCCCAAGCAATCAAGATCCTGCTGCAATTTTTGACAACCCATCTACCATACTACCACTTTAGTGGCATCTGCAAACTTAAGATCCACAAATGCATGCTTAGAAGCGGAGGAAAAAGTCCCCAAATACTTATGTCCAGTATGGGATTACTTTGTTAATTTATTTCCAGTTATTGAGCCCAATTGACGTTTGTGAAAATTGATGTAAATGGGACAGTAGGGTGGAATATTGGGGCTTCTCATGAATTATCAAATAAGGACCAGTTTATGGAAGCCTACCATAGTAGATTGAAGCATCTCCCTGCAACACATTGTTGGCCTCTTTCCTACATTAATTAGGATCCTAATGGCAAGAAAAGAAAATGCTACAACTACACTACAGGTTAAACAACATTTTATGTCAGAGATAGAAAGATTCTTGATTAGTACAGGTGTCAGAAGTTATGGGGAGAATGCAGGAGAACGGGGTTTGGAGGGAGAGATAGATCAGCCATGATTGAATGGCGGAGTAGGCTTGATAGGACGAATGGTCTAACTCTACTGTTCCTTATGACCTTATTTTAGGGAGAGAAACATAACAAGCATTTCAGACCAAGTACACTTCACCAGAACTGGAAAAGCGAGGAAGCAAGCACGTTAAGTTGCAGAGAAATGGCAGGTGGAATTTAGCTTTGAAACCATGAGCCATTGCAGTTTTGAGAGAACTAATCTGACTAGGACATACACAATGAATAGTATGAACCTTAGGATTATTTATGAGAAGAGAATCCTAGAACAGGTCAACGAATCCTTGGAGGCAACAATATAGGTAGATAATGTGGTGAGGAGGGCCATTAAATATGCGAGCAGAGGTTTTGATACAAATATATGTTCGATCGACTCTTTGCCTACTATGCATTGAATGCAAAACATAGAATTTTACTGTTCCAAGTGCATGTAACAATAACGAACCAATCAATGCTATTGGAAGGATGCAACTGTATTGGAGATGTTGTCTTATAGGAGGGGTTGAATTATAAGAAGTGACTGGATATGGTGGGTTTGTTATGCTTTGAATGGAGAAGGCTGATTGAGGTATATAAAGCTGTAAGTGTAGCTCGTAAGATATTTCCCCTTAGCAAAAATGTGTACAATCAATGGGCGCAGGTTTAAGGTGAGGAATAGGAGATGTGGAGAGGATTTAAGGATGAATTTTTTCACCCAGAGTGTGGATGGAATCTCCGTTTTCCAGCATTTTGACCTTAGCTTTAGCGTTTCAAGCATTCATCTAAATACCTAAATGTTGTGCGTGAAGGGGTGGCAGAGACGGGGTTCTCTCACAACATTTGAGAAGTCTTCAGATGAGTGGTTGAAACGCTAAGGTTCTGGACAACACATTGAAAACAAAATTAGTGTCGAGAGATAGTCAAGGACATGAAGGGCCAAAGAGCCTGTATTCCTGCTGCATAACTGTGACATGCACTGGAAATCCAATCGGGTAACTACTGTGCCAAAGGGGATTAAAGATAAACAGTTGTTTTTTGTATATGGAAACCGTAGAAACAGGAGCATTGTTTGCTGCAGCTGGCTCAGCCTAACCTTGTCTTGGCAACACTGCCTATGCCCCGCTGAGCACCACTATGCTGTTATCACAGCTGTTTGAGGCTATTGCCATTCACATTGTGACTGCTTTATTGGATGTGTCCCAGACTTCAATAGCAGCCGCAATTGACTTAACAGTTTAGTTTAGTTTGTCAGGTGTACCGAGGTACAGTGAAAAGCTTTTGTTGTGTGCTAATCAGTCAGTGGAAAGACAATACAAGATTACAATCAACCCATCCACAGTTACAGATACATGTTAAAGGGAATAACGTTTCGTGCAAGATAACGTCCAGTAAAGTCTGATCAAAAATAGTCCGAGGGACTCCAATGAGGTAGGCAGTAGCTCAAGACTGCTCTTGAGTTGTTGGTAGGATAGTTCAATACCCGTCATTCAGTTGATGTTCCGAACATAGCACAGATTAGTTTCCAGATTCACATTTGCTACCATTAAGTTAATTAATGTCGTCTATTATTATTATTAGTCTGGAATATACCCTAGCAATATTTTTATTGTGTTCCCATTATTAATGTACACCACAAGAAGTAAGTTAGAAAGGGCAGTGAGCATTTGGCATTGGCAGTGCCTGCACTTGTAAGGCTTCATACACAGATGTACAAGGAATAGAGGGATGTGAATTATATGCAGGCAGATACGATTAATTTATCTTCACATCAGGTTTAGCACAGACATTGTGGGCCGAAGGACCCAGTCCTTTGCTATAGTTAGTTCAATGTTCTTGCATGCTATTCATCCTAATTAAACAAATGGAATAGGTATTGTTGTTAATGAATACCATAAAACATTTTATTATTATTATTATTATTTTGATAAATGGTCTAAAAATATATTGGAAAATCTGCGTAATGGAGATATCCATAGATTGAGTCTTTTGTAACCTGCCGAGGCTTTGTATATGTTGATGTTGGTCATCAAGCTGTACAAGCAAAGTTAAATTCAACTTGGAGGAAAATGTAAACTGAGAATGCTTACTTTCATTTTCTTGTGCCTACAGTACGACTATGAATATGATGAGAATGGTGAGAAGGTCATACTGGGCAAAGGGACATTTGGAGTTGTCTACGCAGGTAGAGACTTGAGCAATCAGGTCAGAATTGCCATCAAAGAAATCCCGGAGAGGGACAGCAGGCAAGTAACTGACTGGAGAGAGGAAACAATTGCCCACGGATAACGGCATGAATGAAGAGTGTGGAGTATCTTTCAATTTAATGTTTGGTATAGGTTTCTTGTGATGACTGATGTGCTGGTAATGCTGTTAACAGCATGACAATAAGGTGGAAGGTTTGTCCCTGAGGGGCATCCAAAATATCGCTGTATGATGTGCAAATTATCGAATTTCACTTTAGTTTATTGCCACGTGTACCGAGGTACAGTGAAAAGCTTTTGTTGCCTGCTATCCAGTCAGCAGAAAGACAATACATTATTACAATTGAGCCATTTGCAATGTTTCAATACATGATAAGGGAATAACGATTAGTGCAAGGTAAAACTGGCAAGGCTGCTGGCCCTGACAATATTCCACCTGAAGCCCTGAAAGTAGACATAGACTCATCACAGACATGCTCTATGGATTTTTTGGGATAATTTGGGCAGAGGGATACATCCAAAAAAAGGTGACGTAAGAAAATGTGACAACTACCGAGGGATCACCCTACTTTCTGTACCCAGTAAAATTCTCAACCGGGTCATCCTCAACCGTCTATAGGAACCTGTAGACAAGAGGCTACGGGACCAGCAAGCAGGATTCAGGAAGGATCACTCATGCACAGACCACATAGCAACATTACGCATCATCATTGAACAGTCTATTGAATGGAACACATCCCTGTACAATAAACTTCATCGACTTTGAGAAAGCGTTTGACAGCTTAGACAGGACCACACTATGGCGCCTAATGGACCACTATGGAATTCCCACCAAGATCATAAACTTAATCAAGAACCCGTATATGTGTGTTATGATTGTGTTTATAATTTGTTTGGTTGTTTTGTTGTTTGTCTTTTGCACAAAAGTCCGCGAGCATTGCCACTCTCATTTCACTGCACATCTCGTATGTGTATGTGACAAATAAACTTGACTTGACTTGACTTGACTTGTATGATGGAACCTCATGCAAAGTTATGCATGCAGGCCAGTCAAGCAGGGATGTCTATTGTCAACATCCCTGTTCCTCCTGGCAATTGACTGGATCATGATGGAAACAACTGAAGGGAAAAGAAATGGAATTCAGTGGACAATGTGGGAGCAGCTCGATGATCTTGACATTGCAGACGACATAGCTCTCTTTACACACAAACAGATACAAATGCAGGAGAAGACGGACAGACTCTCACAAGCTGCAACTAAACTTGGTCTTACACCCAATACAGCAATGACATAGGTGATGAGGATCCACTGCAAAACCAGCCACCCTATCCTTATGCACAGCACTGCTCTAGAGGTCTTAGAAACATTCACATACCTAGGACAGTGTTGTGGACATCACTGGAGCGGCAGAGGCAGACATAAAAAGTAGAATCAATAAGGCTAGGGTGGTGTTTAACATGCTCGGGTAGATCTGGAGCTCAAAACACATCTCAATCAACACCAAAATACGCATCTTTAACTCAAATATGAAACAGGTGATGCTGTATGGACCAGAGACATGGAAAACAACAAAACACACTACAAACAGGCTGCAAACATTCATTTACACCTGCCTTAGGAGAATACTTAACATCTGGTGGAGAGACATAAGCAATGTGGACCTGTGGAAAAGAACAAGCCGGGAGACCACTGACTTACAAATTCGAAGGAGAAAATGGAGTTGGATTAGACACACCCTCAGGAAACCTGCCACAAACATCACCCGGCAAGCCCTGAAATGGAACCCTCAAGGAAAAAGGAAAAGAGGTTGCCCCAGGAACAGCTGGAGAAGAGGTGTCCAGGCAGAAATGGCTGAGAGTGAGCTCAACTGGGGAGATCTCAAAAGAACTGGCAACAACCGAGTGATGTGGAGGACATTTGTCAATGGCCTATGCTCCCTCAAGGAGCAAAGGGCTTAAGAAGAAGAAGAAGAAAGCCAGCAAAGTCCAATCAAGGATAGTCCAAGGGTTACCAAAGAGGTAGATAGTAGCTCAGCACTGCTCTCTGGTTGTGGTAGGTAGTGTTGGTCAGGGCCGTGCCACAGCAATATCCAACAATGCACATTGCTCATCACACTGAATGACCCTGAGGAGGGTGCAGAGGCAAGTCTGAACCAGAAGAGAGGTTGGGTAGGGGGTCAAAGATTAGATTATGACCTGAGATGGATTGGAGGCTGAATCTTTAGACTTTAGAGATACATCGTGGAAACAGGCTCTTCGGCCTACCGAGACCGCACCAACCAGCGATCATCCCGTACACTAGCACTATCCTGCAGACTAGGGGCAATTTACAGTTTTAAAGAAGCCAATTAACCTACAAACCTCTATGTCTTTGGAGTGTGGGAGGAAACTATAGCACCCGGAGAAAACCCATACGGTCACAGGGAGAATGTACAAACTCTACAGCGCCCGTAGTCAGGATCAAACTTGGGTCTCTGGTGCTGAGAGACGGTAACTCTACCCCGGCACCACTGTGCCGCCCAGTCAGAGATCAAATTAGGGCCTGGGTAAGAGATAAGAGTCGTGGTAAGATTGACAAACGAGAACAACCCACAACCCTCCCCCAACCTTCCTCATATCTCTGCAAATTAATTTGAGTAGCCATCGGGCTCCCTTTTAAACAATACACCTTCACCCACCTCCACTAACACATCATGACGGCTATTTTTGATCCAAACCATTCACTGTGTAAAAAGGTTTTTCACTCATGTTACTTTGGTTATTTTCATCACATTCAGTATATGTGCCTCTTAGTTCTTGATTTCTCTGCCCAAAAAAATGTTTCTGGCTATCTATGTCCTTCATGGTTTGAAATGGGTCCAGCAGATCCCCATCCAGAGCTACTCTGTTCCAAGGAGAAAGCTCCCAGCATCTCCCAGCTATCCTAATGCATAAAGCTCTCGTATGTTAGAAATAGAAATATAGAAACATAGAAAATAGGTGCAGGACTAGGCCATTCAGCCCTTCGAGCCTGCACCGCCATTCAATATGATCATGGCTGATCATCCAACTCCGTATCCTGTACCTGCCTTCTCTCCATACCCCCTGATCCCTTCAGCCACAGGGGCCACATCTAACTCCCTCTTAAATATAGCCAGTGAACTGGCCTCAACTACATTCTGTGGCAGAGAATTCCAGAGATTCACCACTCTCTGTGTAAAAAATGTTTTTCTCATCGCAGCCCTAAAAGATTTCCCCTTTATCCTTAAACTGTGACCCCTTGTTCTGGACTTCCCCAACATCGGGAACAATCTTCCTGCATCTAGCCTGTCCAACCCCTTAATCTTTTGTGTCATTAAAGTTTGGTGTTTCCATTAAACACATGGGCGCCTGTTTCCAACACTTCTTTTAGATAGATAGGTAGATAGATAGATAGATAGATAGATAGATAGATAGATAGATAGATAGATAGATAGATAGATAGATAGATAGATCCTTTATTGTCATTCAGACCTTTCAGTCTGAACAAAATTATGTTGCCTGCAGTCATACACAGAATCAATAATAACAAAACATACAATAAACACAAATTAAACATCCACCACAGTGAGTTCACCAAGCACATCCTCACTGTGATTGAGGCAAAGTCTTAGTCTCCGTCTCTTCCCTCCTTGTTCTCCCTCTGTGCTGAGGCGATCGATCCAGGCCGAAGATGCCGCTCTCCAGTCCAGCGGACCTCCATGGTGATGTCGCCGCCGCCGAAAGCCGGAACGCCGTGCGGCCCGCCACAGCATCAGCTCCGAGCAGCCGTCCTTCCACAGCATCAGCTCCGGGCAGCCGCCCCAGCTCCGGGCCGCCGCTCCAGGTCCCGCAGTCTCCCGCTCCAGGTCCAGGTCCCGCAGTCTCCGTCCTCTCCGGGTCCCTCCGGGCAGCTGCCCAGCTCCAGGCCGCCTGCAGTCTCCGCCCCGCAGTCTCCGCTCCGGCCGCCGCCCCAGCTCCAGGGTCCCGCTGTCTCCGCTCCAGGTCCAGGTCCCCGCTCCGAGCAGCCGCCTCAGCTCCAGGCAGCTGCCCCAGCTCCAGATCCCGCAGTCTCAGCTCCGAGCCCTGCTGCATCAGCTCCAGGCCACCGCCGAAAGCCAGAACGAAGTGTTTCTTTTTCATGTTCACTCAGCTGTGATAATCTTCAACAAAGTGGACCCATTCATAGACCAGCAAGTCTCAATGCACCTCAAAGACAATCAAATACTTCTGCAAAATAATACAAGTTGAAGCCAGCTGCAACATGCAAATATAATGGTGTAAAGCAACACAAACAGCAGTGAGATCAAGAGTCATGTCACGAGTGTTTTATTGTGTAGGAAGGAACTGCAGATGATGGTTTAAACCGAAGATAGACACAAAAAGCTGAAGTAACTCAGTGGGACAAGCAGCATCTCTAGAGAAAAGGGACAAGTGACGTTATTGTCATATGTCCCCGATAGAACCATGAAATTCTTACTTGCAGACAGAATATGTAAACATACATATGTAAACAAACATACATACAGTACATACTCAGTATTGGCTGAGGAATAAGTATTTGGCAGGACACATGGACAAACATTTGACTGTATTTCAAAAGCTGCCCTGTAATCTTTTATACCCTTCAAAGAGGCCAAACAACCCCTGGTTTCATTTTTTGTCAAGTGGTAACACTTCTGTCAGCGTGATGTTTCACTGAAGTGTCGGCTTAGATTATACTCAATTGACTGGAGTGAGAATTGTAGCCATGACTTTCTGACAGCTAGGGTGGATGTTATGGTGTGGCAAGTCTAGAGCCAAAGGGCTGTGATGAAGGAGTTTACGAAGAAGAGTTACAATGGATTTTGTTTAAAGCATTATTTTCTTTGTTATGGCTTGACCAGCAGATTCCATTTTAAGCCAATTTCTTTCTTCTTCCTAGATGGTCCCTCAGAATGGAGGATGACTTTCAAGGATGATTGGGTTAACATATGAGGAGTGTTTGATGGCTCTGGGCGTGTACTCACTGGAGTTTAGAAGCATGAGGGGGATTAGATTGAAACTTACTGAATAATGGAAGGCCTGGATAGAGAGGATGTGGAGAGAATGATTCCATAGTGGGAGAGTCCAGGACCAGAGAGCAAACTAAAAGGACGTACTTTTTAGTACGTGAGATGAAGAGGAATTTCATTAGCTAGATGGTGGTGAATCTGTGGAATCTATTGCCACAGACGGCTATGGAGGCCAAATCATTGCATGTTTTTAAAACGGAGATTGATAAATTCTTGATTAGTAAGGGCGTCAAAGATTATGAGGAGAAGGCAGGATGATGGGGTTGAGTGGGAAAAATAGATCAGCCATGATGAAAAGTATGCTCAGTGGCCCGAATGGCCTAATTCTGCTTCTATGTCTTATGATCTTCTGACTTGCTTCCACTCTTGTGTTGATTTGAAGGTGGCTAATGACACCAATGTAGAAATCCCAGATGAGACAGGGGATGTAGGTGCATTTATCCTTGCGATGAATTTGGAGGATTTTGCAGACATCATTGGTATTATTTTTGTCCAGAGCATTGAGATGTTTGTTATAGTAAGTCCAGGTTTCAGAAGTATATAACAGCAAGAATGATAGCGTGTATGCTGCTAGATAGCCAAGACAAAGGTACATTTTCATGGGCAAAAAATTTGTTCCAAACCTCCCTCCTGATTGTTCAAGTTCAAGTTCAAGTGAATTTATTGTCATGTGTCCCTGTATAGTACAATGAAATTCTTGCTTTGCTTCAGCACATAGAACATAGTAGGCATTTGGACCCTCTGCGTCAGGGCTCTCTTGATGGAGTCAAAGGCTTTTAGTGAGGTTGAAGAAGCCCATGTGTGATGGTTCTTGCTGCTCTCTGCATTTTATATTGTGTTGTCGCACAGAAACAGTCTTGTCCACCATGCCCCTGCACATTGGAATCTATTGGTGCCCGGAATGACTTTGAGCCCCACCGCGGGGCATGGACTTAACATCGTAGCTGATCCCTTGCCTGGGATTGCTCCAACCGCGGCCTGCGGACGTTACATCGAGAGCTCGCAGCCTCAGGAGAGGCCGAGTCGGGAGCTCAAACGACGCAGAGGTTCGACACCCCGACCCGGGGTCCGAGCTGACATCCCCCGATGCGGAAGCTGAGAGCCCTGACGCGGAGGGTCCAAATGCTGACGGCATTGGGAGTCAAGATCGTTCCATCAACGGAGGGCTCGAGGCCCACGGCCGAGGGAGAACAAAGAAGGGAAGAGATTGAACTTTTTTTCGTCTTCCATCACAGTGAGGAATGTGGAGGAGTCACTGTGGTGGATGTTTATGTTAAAATGTATTTTGTGTGTTCCATTGCTTTTCATTTGTATGACTGACTTGGCAAATGAAATTCCTCGTATGTTGCAAAACATACTTGGCTAATAAAGTATTATGTATTGTTTTGTACAGAGTGGTTCAGGGAGCAGGTCTTAAGCCCCAGTCAGAGCCTCTTAAAGTGGACCATGATGTTAACAAGGTCGTAGTGAAAATCTTTTGCTGGCTACACTGACATAACAAATTTGTAATAAGGACTCAGAGATAAATGCTGACAGATCTGCCAAATCCTATTAAACGTTGGAGCAGGCTTGAGGGGTTGAAGAGCCTATTCTTGCTCATATCTTGTATGTTTGTGTGTATTGAAGGCTCAAATTTGTGGCTGCTTAATGATGCAATCTACTTAAAAAACAGGATCAAAATTCACAAGAAAATGGTGCTTTATTGAAACCAAAAAACTAGAGCTTTCTGGACTGTCTCTACATAAGAATTGTTTAATGATCATTTTAGTTTAGAGAAGGTTTGTTTGCATTCTGTTCAAAGTGGGCTGTTCTGAATCCTGGATCACCAGCATCATATGCGTTTTAGAGAAATGTTGGATTTATAAAATAAAAAGTTTGATCTTTTTAAGTTAGAAAATTAAGTGAGGGAAACATTATTTATATTTATTATTATACCTCTCAAAATGTTTTCAGATATTCCCAGCCCCTCCATGAAGAAATTGCACTTCATAAGCACCTCAAACACAAGAACATTGTGCAATACCTGGGCTCCATTAGTGAAAAAGGCTTCATTAAGATCTTTATGGAGCAGGTTCCTGGAGGTAGGTTTGTTTGCATTCTCTTTAAAATGAGCTGTTCTGAATCCCTGATCACCAGGGTCATTTCGGAAAATGTTGGATTACATTAAAGAAAAAGTTTGATCGTTATTCAAACTGAGGTGGATGAAACATTAAACGATACCTTAGGACATTTTTTTAAATGATTTCGCCAATATTTTGATGTTTGGAAGAGGCTGGTGCTTTGACTCCTGACAGATATCTGTGACTTCTGCCATGTACGTGCTTTAAATCTGTAGTTGTTAGATTGTGGCTTCATGTCATGGGATTCCTAGTCTCGTGGTCTGCACACTGTACTGCCACCATATAATTAGATTTAGAAATGATCAATGAATATTACTTTAGTCTAGACTCTAGAGGTCTAATTCTAGAATTGATATGTTTAAAATAGGACTGATGTAAAACAAACACTTTTAATGGATCCCCTTCTTCTCTTGACTGCAATCATTCATTGGCAGTGTTACTAGGAGAGTAGGGTGAATGCTCTGGAAGTCCTACTTAACTCAAATAAAACATAGAAATAGGTGCAGGAGTAGGCCATTCAGCCCTACGAGTCAGCACTGCCATTCAATATGATCATGGCTGACCATTCAAAATCTGTACCCCGTTCCTGCTTTCTCCCCATACCCCTTGATTCCATCAGCCCAAAGAGCTATATCGAACTTCACTGAAAACATCCAATGAAGTGGCCTCCACCAACTGACAACCGAGTAAGCATGAGGTGCCTTTCAGCTGTTTATTAGACTGTTGTGTGTGCAAACTCAGTTTTCCTTAAATCAGACTAACACCACTTCAGAAGCATTTATATTATTAGTAAAGCACTTTAAATGCTCTTGACGTATTGTTTACTCTTATTTTGTGGCAACGAAAACTCAGTTGCACACAGAACGGTCCTATAAACAGCTGATATGCCAGCTCATGCTTATTTAATTGTGGGTAACGTTTTGGGTCGAATCCCTTCCGAAGAAGGGTCTTGACCCAAAACCTCACCTATTCCTTTTCTCCAAAGATGCTGTCTGACCCCGTGATTTCATACAGCCTTTTGTGTCTGTCTTCGGTTTAAAGCAGCATCTGCAGTTCTTCCACTCATACTTATTTAGTTGGGTTGCTTAAGGAAAACCAGTGAAGTAAGTAAGTGAGTAATTTTTATAAATTAAATCAAATCACGTTGAAGCCAAAGTGCTTTACAGAGTAGATCTCCTGGAGCACTCAGCCCTGCCCTCCTAGAAGAAGCGCTAATGATTCCTTGCCTCCAAGAGAAGTAGGGATTCCATTAACACAATAGCATTACGACACCATTCCCTATATCATAAGGACAGCACAAGGCAGCATACATTAATACGATACGATAGAACTTTATTCTTATAGAAACATATAAAATTATTACGGGATTGGACACGCAGGATGCAGGAAACATGTTCCCGATGCTGGGGGAGTCCAGAACCAGGGGCCACAGTTTAAGAATGTGGTGTAAGCCATTTATAACTGAAATGAGGAAAAACCTTTTCACACAGAGAGTTGTGAAAAGGCAGTGGAGGCCAATTCACTGGATGCATTCAAAAGAGACTTAGATAGAGCTCTTAGGGCTAAGGGAATCAAGGGATATGGGGAGAAGGCAGGAACGATGTACCGATTGTGGATGAATAGCCATGATCACATTGAATGGCGGTGCTGGCTTGAAGGGCCGAATGGCCTCCTCCTGCACCTATTGTCTATGTATCTATGTAACTTGAATGAGTAGTTGGATCATCCCACAGTTCCAGGCATCCGTTTGACCCTGACCTGATGTGATGGTTTTGCATGTTCACCCTTTGACCACCCGTGTTGCCTCGTGCTCCGCTTTCCTCCCGCGTTCCAAAGACCTACTTGTGTAGATTATCCCTCGTGCAGCTGGGTGGGAGGTAAATCAGTGTTGATGGGCGGGTAAGAGAGAATGGGTCGCAAGGGAATAAGTGGGGGAATAGGATTGATGGGAGTGCTCTGAAAGCCGGCATAGATTTAATGATTAAAATGGTCTCTGTTGCAAAAATAAGCAGCGTTGTAGATCGGCAGACGTGGTGCATGGCATGTCATGTTTAATCATAAAGAGTTGAACAGTCTGCTTTTAATTTCCATGTATGTTCTCCTGTTTGCCTTTGTAATTTCAGCTGAATATTTTCTGATGCCGAAGAAATTGCACATCCCGTTTAAGCACATATTTTAGCTGTTGCATAAGAACTTTCGGTCAAATTCGAGTAAATGATTGAACGAAGCGCTAACGAAGTTCATGTATAAATAATTATTTTTCATTGATGATTCTTTTTTTGCCTTTTTATAAATGAACAGGTAGTCTTTCCGCTCTCTTACGATCCAAATGGGGTCCTTTGAAGAATAACGAACAGACCATTGGCTTTTACACCAAACAGATCCTTGAAGGACTGGAATACCTTCATGACAATCAAATAGCGCATCGAGACATTAAGGTATTGATTATCCAGAAAATCCATCACTGAGTTCCCATTCTAATTAATTCTGATTCTTCATTCCCCTACTCTGGGTGAAAGAATCTGTGCATTTACCCTGTCCATTCCTCTCATGATCTTATACACCTCTAGATCACCCCTCATCCTCCTGCATTCCAAGGAATGAAGTCCTTCACTGCTCTCCCTCTCCAGGTAGCTCAGGAACTCTGTCCGTGGCAACATCCTTGTAAATCTTCTCTGCACCCTTTCAAGCTTAACAACATCTTTCCTATAAAAGGATGGCCAAAACTGAACGTAATATTCTAAATGTGGCCTAACCAGTGTATGTTTCAACTGTAACATGCCTCCAAAACCTCCCAAATTCTGTACTGGATACTCTGACTGATGAAGACATCTGTATCGAAAGCCACCTTAACCACCCTATCTACCTGTGATGCCACTATCAAGGAACTACTGTATGTACAAGATCCACCTAGATCCCTCTGCTCTACAACACTCCACAGACCCCTGCCTTTCACTATGTAGGTTCTGCACTGGTTAGACTTCCCAAAATGCAACACCTTGCACTTATCTGTATAAGCATACCTGCATTAACCATTCCTCAGCCTACCTGCCCAACAGATCAAGGTCTTGTTGCAACTTTTGATTACCATCTTCACTATCTACAATACCACCCAATTTAGTGTCATCTGCAAACTTGCAAATCATGCCATGTATATTCTCAGCCAAACCATTGCTATAGAGGACAAATAGCAATGGGCCCAGCACCGATCCCTGAGGCACACCACCAGTCACAGGCCTCCGCCTACTATGGCAGAGTCAGCTGTCATGTCACCTGAAGCTGGATGTTTGCATCAACCCATGATCAATGCAGTCACAAGGGTCCTCTTTCTTGTCATCACTGCCAGAGCCTAACCTGTCAGAGCACCTTTCATAGTTAAAATCACCCACTCTGACACCGCTATAGAGGCTAAAGTCTTTTGAAGTTTGAGTGTTTACAGATGAAGCATTGACTCTTTATTCATTCAATCTGCAAGAAAATGTTGAATGTCTTGTCTTGTTTGGCCTGGCAGGAAGGCAAGAATATTTCCCTTTCAGACAAATTTGCCTTTTAAAAGCAAATTCAGCCATCGGTTGTGTTGCTGAAATAGCCTGTTGTTTTTGTTTCTGAATGTGCAGTTAATGTGCATTACACTTCTCCTTTCTTTGTTCAATTGCAAGTATAGAACAGCACTTTGTGTCCTTTTCCTTTGGAAAATTGCTCAGGGCTGCCCAAATTCCTTCATCTTCAGACCTTTGCCAGCTTTGGAGATGTGAGTTTGTCCTCTGTACTCATATGTGCTCTGATCCCCTTCAGTTTTTCCTTGTTTGTTTGTGCTTAATCCCCAGCCTCATCCTTTGTTTCCTATAAACTGTTTTTACTTTATGTTCATTTATCCTGCTTCCCCATATGGGGAGTTTAAGATTGGCCTCATCTAGCAGTAAGCCCACACTTCCTACATTGTAAATATACATCTGTGTCTAGTTGAAAAATAACATATTTATTGTAAAAGGAATGAAATATTTTTCAAAATAACCTTGAAAACTAAATGATTTTAGTTATAAATGTATAGAAATCCTGTCAATTATCTGCCAATTCTAAAGTCACAAGCACCATATATTTAACGATCATTTTAAGCAATTTGTTTATTTAAACATATAAGGTGGCATCAATGCTGGTAAATTCTTCCTTACCATTTTTAACTTTTCCTTTTCGCAGTTCAGTCTAGTTTAGTTTAAACATACAGCGTGGAAACAGGCCCTTCAGCCCACCGGCTCCGTGCCGACTAGCGATCCCCGCTATATCCTACGCACCAGGGACAATTTACAATATCACCAAAGCCAATTAACCCAAAAGGCTATCCATTTTTGGAGTGTGCGAGGAAAACGGAGCACCCAGGGAAAACCCGCACGGTCAAAGGGTTACAAAGTCTGTACAGACAGCACCTGAGATCAGGATCGAACCTGGGTGTCTGCCGCTGTAACGCAGCAATTTTACCGCTGTGCCACCGTGCCCCCCTTTTTCCTTTTTTAAATGAGCTAATTTTGTGAATCTCCTCGACTATCAGTAGATAGGGCTAGTTTTAAACAAAAACACAAATTCTGGAAACACCCAGTAGGTCAGGTAGCATCTGTGGAAAGAGAAGCAGTCAACATTAATCTGCTTTCAGAGTGAGAGGTTAGAGGATGAGATTTAAATGCTTTGCACACTCTGTACCTTTAAGAAAATCTCTCCATAAGGTCCACACACACTTCTAACTGTGTAGTAACTTTTTTCTACCCTTATTCTTTATCCTGTTCATTTATAGTTTGCTGGACATTGCAAATCAGACTTTAAAAACATCAAAATGAAAAAGCTATTTAAAATTAGACTTTCTGAATCTAAATCCAAAGTGTGGGAAATGATATATAAATTAATCTTACTTGACATCCAAAAATTGTCAATAAAATTGTTAGGTTTAAGGTGAAGGGGGAAAGATTTAATAGGAATCTGAGAGGTACGTTTTTCACACAATGGGCGGTGGGTGTATGGAACAAGTTGCCAGAGGAGGTAGTTGAGGCAGGGAATATTGCGACTCTTAAGAAACAATTAGACAGGTATATGGACAGGACAGGTTTAGAGGGATGTGGGCAAAATGCAGGCTGGTGGGACTAGTCTAGGTGGGATATGTTGGGCCAAAGGGCCTGTTTCCACGCTGTATGACTATGACCCTTTACCACAGGTTTGTGTGAGGATCGTTTAATAATTGCCAGATGTCTTTTACGCAACAGGTTGGCTGCTACACTAACAGAACATATTTGAGAAATGCACAGATATTCCTCCCATTATTAACAAAACATTAACTGATTTTTCCCCCAGGGCGATAATGTGCTGATCAACACCTATAGTGGGATCTTGAAAATTTCTGACTTTGGAACCTCAAAAAGACTGGCAGGAATCAACCCCTGTGCTGAAACATTCACAGGTATGTAGCGATGAAGCATTTGTGGTTAGGAAGCTTTAGTGGTTACGGTGTTTTTATGAAACATGGCTGGTGTAATTTTGAAGAAAGGTCATGCAGTGGCTGCTTTTAAAATATGAGTGAGTGGGCAGAACAAATGAGGGAGTAGGCAAGCAAAGCATTCATTTAGAAACTGCAGGTGAAGGTGAAATGCCGTGGGGGGCGAGGTTCCAATATTGGTTTACACCACATAATTGAGATGCTATCTGTGCCATTTACTTCATCACCATCCTTCGTGTATCTTAACTGTAAAAACTGCAGTTTTGTGAAATTATTCATCACCAAAATTAATAATTTTCATACGTTGCCACCTCACTGAAATGCTGCTGCTGGAGCTGAGCTGCAGCTTGAAGATTTCAGAGGTTTTTTTTGGCGGTTGTCAAGGAGTCAGAAACGTAATAGGACAGAATGTGATAGTTGCAGCAATCAGCCGGTGTGAGTCTTGCTGTCTGTGTTGACAACAGCAGTAATGTCAGGAATGTGCCTGTCAGCTGCATTCACCTCATAAAATGCAGTTTTGGACTCAATACCGATGAGTCATTATTTCAGAAGTCATAAAAGCATGAGACAAATTGGTAGCTGTTTAAAATGGACATGTCGCGGGGGAGAAACAGAAGGATTTTGTTCAACAATGCTATCAGATATGGACGAAGTGCACGCTCAGAGAGTGGAATCTCATTGCAGGCAATCTGGCCATAGCCCAAAACCTGGCCTTACTGATGAAGATATTGGCTGCAAGGATATGTCAAAAGAGTTTAGTTAGTTTCAATTGAGTATATTGTCACGTGTACCGAGGTACAATGAAAAGCTTTAGTTGCGTGCTAACCAGTCAGCGGAAAGATATGAATACAATCGAGCCATCCACAGTGTACAGATATACTGATAAAGGGAATAACGTTGGAGAATAAAGTAAGAGATTGTATTCGATTGTTTGCTTCACGGGGGAAATTTCACGTAGTTGAATCATTGCAGGCAACAGCTGAAACACAGATGATTTTTCCTGTGGATCTGATAGTCACACTTCCATTAATCTTTCATATAACTTGGTTATTTAAAGTCAAATCAGTCATTGTCACTTAATAACACGTCTGTGGACAGCAAAATGGAGTGGGCCGAGAATTTCAGTTGTGCAGCACTTATTTAATTATCATTTATCCTGAATTGTTCAGGAGCATCAGTAAGCCGGATGAGCTGATGTAGTTTGCAAATAATAAGTCGGGTTGGTGATGTGACCATACCAGTAAGGATTAATTTGCCTTCACCCCTGGAATTGTTGCATGGAGAAATATTGCGAGTTGCAGCATTTATATGGTCTGGGTGTGCCCGTGAGAGACTTTCTCCAATTTGCAAAGACCAACACGGATTTCCCACATGGGGTGTTATTCGAATGACATTTCATGTGCTAATTAAAATTGTTATGAGCATTAAAGAACCAGGACCTTGAGAAACTCGGTTCTCAAGACTTTGGACTATCCTTGATCCGGCTTTGCTGGCTTTACCTTGCACCGAACGTTCTTCCCTTATCATGTAAATATTATACACTCGATTGTAATCATGGATTGTCTTTCTGCTGACTGGATAGCATGCAACCAAAGCGTTTCACTGTACCTGAAACTGTCCTGTAAGCCTGCACCTCCATTCCATATGCTCATGTTGATCTGTCCCAACCCTCATCTTCTCTCCTGTGCTAGTTCCCCACTGGCCCTCAATTCCCAAATCTCTCAAACATGTATCTGCTTTCACTTTATATGGGCCCAGTGATGTTGCCTCCACAAATCTCAGTGATTCACTGCCTTCTGCAAATAGTAGCTCTTACATACCTCAGTTACCTATAACTGCCCCAAATCGTGCACAAAAGAGCACAAAAGTCCTGACGTAACTCTGCGGATCGGGCAACACCTCTGGAGAACATGGATAGGTGACATTTCGGGTCGGGACCCAAATCTTGTGTTTTCCCCCGAAGTGGTTTTGTGAATATCAGAGAGTGATTGTCATGCAAAAACTGAACGAGATTAAGTGGGCGTGTGCAACTTCTTTATAATTTCCCTCCATCCTATCATTGCTCCAATGCACCCTCTAGAGTAATAGCACGCAATTTACATGTGTATGCAGCTGGGATACTGAAATAATGTAATGTGTGAAAGCTGGTGAATATCAGCAAATCGTACATGCATGCAGCTGCATTGTTGCCATTGGTGGACACAGAAGCAGCCATTGCCCACATCAGAAAAGATTATCCAAAAGTATACATTTTTTTGGACATTTCCAGCAATTGCCTTTTGTGCATCCATTGTTTAGATTTGTTTTGTTCTGTATTACAGCCAACCATAGTATTGTGAGCACACGAACCAGCACACATACAAATTAGGTGCAGGAGTGTGCCTCTTATCCCTGCACGACCATTTAAATGCCTCAGAGCTAATCTAATTGTAAACCAAAGTCTGCATTCTTGTCAACTCACAAGAAGATAGACACAAAATGCTAGAGTAATTCAGCGGGACAGGCAGCATCTCTGGATAGAAGGAATGGGTGATGTTTTGGGTCGAGACCCTTCTTCACACAGTTACCTTATCCCACTTGCTCATCAAGCCTTAAAAACATTCAAAGACTCTACTTGCACTATCATTTCAAGAAGAGAATTCTAAAGAATCATGACCCTCTGAGAGAAAAAAATCTCTTCAATATTAATCCCCTTATTTTCTAACAATGATTTCTATTTCTAAAATGTGATGGAAACAGGATGGAAAGCAAGGAAATAGTTGATATATTGTAAACCATGAACCAAAGTAAACTGCTTATATATTCATATACAAACTGTGGGATTTCAAGTTAAGTTTATTGTCATAGGCATGAGTGCAGTGAGGTCCTGGTACGATGAAAAATCTTGCTTGCAGCAGCATCAGAGGCATATAGACTCACAAAAACAAATCACATAAATTATACATCAATTACCCATATTCTAAAAGAAGATTGGGAAAACAACAAGACATCATTGCAAAAACATAATTAGGAAAGAAAACATTATAAATTTTGGTGTGATATTTTTGATATATTCACAAATCTATTTAAGATTAAAATGGAACCTAATACTGAAAAGATTATATTTGGAGTAATGGGAGCAAATTATATCCCAAAATTCATTCTTTAATTATGGGTTAATAACAGCAAAAAAAATTCATACTTAAATTTTGGAAAAATGCTACTATACCAACGCTTAAAATGTGGATTAGTAATATGTTGGACTCAGCACACTTGGAAGAAATGAGACTCCTCCTAATAGATAAACGACCAATTCTTGGTCTCCATTTATTGATTTCTTGGATTCATGTTGTGCAACAGTATCGTAAAAATTAAAGGTTTCAGGTATGGGTGAAAAATGATCAATAATATAAAAACTCATCTCCTTGCGGCGATTTGATAATCTCCCTCCTGCTTTCTTTTCTTGCTTATTTCTTTTCCCCACTATCTCTTTCTTCTTTTTATTCACACACACACACTAGACTTTCCTCTTTCTTTCTTATTTCTCTCTTTAAAATTTTATGTTAACATAATTTTGGGAACCTGTAAAAAGGTACCATTGTATTGTACTTCTAATAAAATAAAAAAAATAAAAAATAAAAGAAAACAAGTCCATAGTTGTGCAAGGGGGCAATGCATAGTATGCCATTATCAAGATAGGATTACTGTTGTACAGATAGACACAAAGTGCTGGAGTAACTCAGCGGGTCAGGCAGCATCTCTGGATAAAAGGGATAGGTGACAAACACTTTGTGTCTATCTTTGGTATAAACCAGCAATTGCAGTTCGTTGTTTCTATGTTTTTACCATTGTGTAGGTTGTTTCACAAACCAGAAAGTTGTAGGAAAGTAGCTGTGCCTGAATTTGGTGGTGTGGGACATCAGGCTTCTGTAACTCCTGCCCATTAATAGCAGTGAGAAGAGGGCATGACCCGGATGGTGGGGATAATGCCATCTTCTTGAGGCAGCTCCTCAAGTAGAATTGTAGATACTTTTGATGAAGGAAGGGGATGTGCCACGATGAACTAGGTTGAGTCTAACACTCTGCAGCCTCTTGCGTCCTTTGTGTTGGAATTGCCATATCAGGCTGTGATGCAACCAGTCAGGATACAGTGCATCTGTAAAGGTTTGTTGAGTATACGGGAACGTGCTGAATCTCATTAAACTTCTGAGACAGAGGCCTGGGGCACCTATGTGATTGCATCTATATGCTGGGCCCAGGACAAGTCATCTGGGATGTTCACGCTCAGAAATCTGAAGCTGCTAACTCTCTCCATCACTCACCCATCAATATAAACTCGTGACATGCCTGGAAAATGTCGCCTAAGTGGGACAGGCCTTTACGTTTGTCTTTAGAAGAATTCTTTGTCTCCATTTGTTACTTTTTATATTGATTAAGTTCAGATTCTTGATTAGTACATGCGTCAGAGGTTATGGGGAGAAGGCAGGAGAATGGGGTTAGGAGGGAGAGATAGATCAGCCATGATTGAATGATGGAGTAGACTTGATGGGCTGAATGGCCTAATTTTACTCCTATCCCTTATGACCTTATGAAATTCAAAAATGTAGCCACATTTCTGCACTCAATTTACGGAATGTTCTGGGGTGAAGGGAGAGGGATCAGTATTCTGTGGAAGTATATGAAATGTTCACTGTGTCTTTGGTCAAGATGAATTTTACAGTCAGGGACATTTGTACTGATGTACTTAAATAATAACATTACTATTTCATGTTGTAAAATAAAATGATTCTCTCATTGGAAAATTGGATATCTTGCTTTAAAAAAAATGTTTTTCAGCATTCAGGGCACAGCGTGAAACATTTGCAATGTAAATCCATTTAGCAAGTATATTCAAATAATTATTAGCCTCCAGTTGACATTGCAAAATTTCTCACAGGCTACATTGTTGATTGCTTTGACGATAGGCACAAAATGCTGGAGTAACTCAGCAGGTCAGGCAGCATCTCTGGAGAAAAGGATTAGGTGACGTTTCGGGTTGAGACCCTTCATCAGACTGCTGATTGCTAATTACTTTAACTTTGGCAGGGCTTGGTGAACATTCTTTAGGATGCATTTTCACTCACCCTGACCAGAAACCTCGCTGTCATTTAAAAATAAACTGTTGCTGAATGGAGACAGCCTTAAATCATTGTGAAGTCCAATGTCTGCAAGAGTGGCCTGGACACTGTGCCAAATCATGTGATTGGCCCAGTAAATACACAATCTAGCAAAGATCTAACAATTCGTATTTTTGGTGAAATTTTATTTCATCGCATGTAAAAATCTAACATTAGATTTTCCAGGTAACTCCATCACACAACAATTATCGAGATATGAAGTCAAATTTGCTCACCCCTTGGAGAAACATCAGGGCCGTTCTGAAGAGATTTTGAAATAGCAGATAATATGGGGGAAATGAAGTAGATATGTAATAAAATCACAGAAAAATATAGGCCTGAAGATAATGAAATATGGATTTGGAGGAATATAGCAAAAGAGTACAATGCAAGGGATTGAGGTAAAAGGAATACTGAAAATATTGTCGTGTGGGATAGAAAATGAGGCTGAAATATCGACGTTGGGAAGCAAGGATTGACAAAGCCCAATGGGGGGAGTAGTGTACAGTAGTAAAGGTGGGCTGGGTCTATTTTAGCTGGCAGTGAGGGAAATAGATCAGCCATGAGTGAATGGCGGAGTAGGCGGATTGGGCCAAATAGCCTAACTTTGCTCCTATGACTTATGAACGTACGACTTTATGAGCTAACATTTTGCTTTGCTTTTTAAGAGTTCAGAGGGCAGGTGAAGCGGATTGTAGATGCTGATAAAATTCCCAGCAAAGGGTGGGCAATGTGAGAGGTGGGAGCGGCAAACATTGGGAGACTTATGTAAACATTGGAGATGCTGTTTGATGTAAAAAGAATACATGGATACTCTCTAATTGGGAGTGGAGAAGAAGAAGCTCCCTCAATGAGCTGGATGGGGATAAGGAAGGATTGGTTCAATGGCTCTTTATTGTCACATATTCACAGCACAGTGAAATTCTATTGCACAACCACAAATGCACGGTCACCACAATTTTGGCGCCGTTTAAAAATAAAAGGAAAAATAGATATATTTGCTAATTTTTGCATATTATTACTTAAGGGGCAGTAGAATCAAATGGTTGGTCATTGTTCAGAGTGGGGAAAGTCTAAATATTTGATAGTGTAAACTACAAAGAGGCAGGCATAGCTGGGGCCCATCCGGATGCCCATGGCTACGCCTCTACAAAGAGACAGGCCCATATTTGAGGAGTGAGTGTTCTACTGTGAACCAGGGCAAGGATTACTCAAGGACAATGATTACTCTTGTGGAAGAAATGGAACTGAGGTATGAAGACTAGATCTCAGAGTGTGTGATGCAGTCGGACTGTGTGATGTCCAAAGTTCTGGAGACAATTAAACTATTAACAGACAATACAGTTTCTTGGACTACATGCTAAATCCCCTCAAAGTTTCTGTGAATCTATCCAACTGCTCAGTCACGGGGTCAAGTGGGAAGTTGTAATTTGACAGGACTATAACATTGGAGAAGCACAGACCCTCTTCCCATTAATATGGCAGGTACATGCCCCTCCAAAAGCCAAGAGGACTAATATCTCCCGATCATTCTGCATTTAATTAAAAACAAAATACCATTGTGGCTTTATTAACAATGGCCGGTGTCTTGGAAATGTAGGCCAATCTACAATGACACATAGTGCTGTAAACATGCAACTGCATGCAGACAGCAGTTGGATTTCTGGCATTAGCCTGCAGGATATTTTACAAGGCGTTGGGGAGAGGAAATGGGGTGGGCGGGGATATGCTTGGGCGACATGGAGGAATGAATCAGATCCCAAGTGAAGCATGACCAAGTGTGGGAAGTGAAGATTAGACTGTTATGTAATGTTTGATCTGTCATGTAATTCTTATCTTTGGCATCAGCTAGAAGCGCGAGACTCTTTTTAATAGACGCAAAAAGCTGGAGTAACTCAGCTGGGTCAGGCAGCATCTCTAGAGAAGAGGAATAGATGGCTTCTTGGGTTGAGATGTATCTTTAGACACAAGACGGGTCGACCCGAAATGTCACCCATTCGTCTTCTCCAGAGACGCTGCCTGACCCACAGAGTTACTCCAGCTTTTTGAGTCTATCTTCGGTGTATAATAGCATCTGCTGCTCCTTCCCACACACACACTCTTTTTACTATGTGCTTGAGAGAGATGGCGAGGGAAGACAGGGTATTTATAAGTTGCCAGATAGTCATGAAAGCCTGCGGAGAAACAAACCCACTACTTCTCACCCAGAGTGATCTTCATGTGACTTCAGTTCACACAACTGGGTTGTTCTTGAGTGTGTGAAAGTGATAGTTTTATAATGAATGCTTTTGTCTCAAGCCAGCTGGTGAGGAGCAACAGAGGAGGCCACACCACTGCTCTTCCCATCCTAGAACAAATGTAGAGGGAAATAAGCCCAAGCAAAACCTTTATGCATCAGCTTAATTTAATTTTTTTACTTTACTGTTCAGGAACACTTCAGTACATGGCACCTGAAATAATAGACAAAGGACCACGAGGTTATGGGAAACCTGCCGACATCTGGTCACTGGGGTGTACAATTATTGAGATGGCCACAGGGAAACCTCCATTTTACGAACTGGGGGAACCTCAGGCTGCGATGTTTAAGGTAAGCTGTTGGATTTATGAAGTGAAATGTAGGATAAGGAACGAATAGTCCAAACTTGTGCAAAGCAGAAATGTTGCTACGAGGTACACAGAAGATGCCAGATACACAGAAGAGGCCACTCGATATCGGCAATGAGAATGAACAAGTTTATCCCCTCCAGCTCCAGCCTCCTTTCAGAACTAAACAACAAACTCACAACTGCACAATGGCGTACGGCAGAGTTGCTGCCTCACAGCGCCAGAGACCCAGATTCAATCCTTACTACGGGTGCTGTCTGTAGGGGGTTTCTATGTTCCCCGTGACTGTGTGGGTTTTCTCTGGGTACTCCGGTTTCCTCATACAATCCAAAGATGTACAGGTTTGTAGGCTAATTAGCTTGGTAAAATTGTAAATTGTCCCTAGTGTGTGTAGGATAGTGTTAGTGTGTGGGCATCGCTGGTCGGTGTGGACTTGGTGGGCCGAATGGCCTGTTTCCATGCTGTGTCACTAAATTAAACTAAACTAAACAGGGTGGCACGGTGGTACAGCGGTAGAACTGCTGTCTCACAGTGCCAGAGACCCTGCTTCGATCCTGACCACGGGTGCTGTTTGTGTGGAGTTTGTGCATTCTCCCTGTGACCGTGTGGGTTTCTCTGGGTGCTCTGGTTTCCTCCCACATTCCAAAGACATGCAGGTTTGTAGGTTAATGGGCTTCTGTAAATTGTCCCTCATGAATAGGATGCGAAAATGGGATAACATAGAACTAGTCCGCATGGTCTGGCTGGACCGCAGGGCCTGTTCCACCTCTGCATCTCTAAGCTCGAAAGAAGTAAAAGGGATATTAACCATTTAAATTGTATATAAAAACCAAAGTCGCAGACGCTGGCAATAGGTAAAATGGTGAAACTATACCGGGAAAGTGTATTGTTTGTTTACTTTTCGTTACTTTTCGTTCAGGATGATGGCTGACCCACTGAGCTACTCCAGCAGACACTGCCTGACCCACTGAGCTACTCCAGCAGACACTGCCTGACCCACTGAGCTACTCCAGCAGACACTGCCTGACCCACTGAGCTACTCCAGCAGACACTGCCTGACCCACTGAGCTACTCCAGCAGACACTGCCTGACCCACTGAGCTACTCCAGCAGACACGGCCTGACCCACTGCTACTCCAGCAGACACTCCCTGACCCACTGAGCTACTCCAGCAGACACTGCCTGACCCACTGAGCTACTCCAGCAGACACTGCCTGACCCACTGAGCTACTCCAGCAGACACTGCCTGACCCACTGAGCTACTCCAGCAGACACTGCCTGACCCACTGAGCTACTCCAGCAGAGATGCTGCCTGACCCACTGAGCTACTCCAGCAGACACTGCCTGACCCACTGAGCTACTCCAGCAGACACGGCCTGACCCACTGAGCTACTCCAGCAGACACGGCCTGACCCACTGAGCTACTCCAGCAGATGCTGCTTGACTCCAGTACTGCTTTTGTAAACCAGCATCTGCAGTTCCTTGTTTCTTCACAAGTTCGGTACTTTACTGGCATCTGCCTGGAGTCCCTCTGGTTTTGCTTGTGCTTGCTATTCTGTGGCCTGGCTGCAGCTATTCCTATTAGTGTAGCTCACAGCAACCCTCTCCGTTTAAGATGTAGAAACAAGGAACTGCGGATGCTGGTTTACAAAAAAGGACACAAAGTGCTGGAGTAGCTCAGCAGGTCAAACAGCATCTCTGGAGTACATAGATCGGTGATGCCGTGGGTTGGGATCCTCATTCAGACTCCATTTAATATTGCTTGTGTTTCTCTCGAATTGTAGACAAACATTGTCAAGTTGCTGTCCCACGAGCAGCAATTTAACCTTGTGGAGGCACAAGAGACTGCACATGCTGGAATCTGTCGCAAAAAAAAGAGGGGAGTCAGACAGAACTCAGCAGGTCAGGCAGTATCTGTGGAGGAAAATGAACAGTCAACGTTTTAGGTCGAGATCCTTCATCTAAACCTAATTATGCCCCACACTACCTCCCATCATCTCTTTATATACATTTGATCTTGATATAAGCTACTTTCCCTCTATTCTTTACTCTGGGTGAAGAACTGGGTAATGCATTGGTAACATTGATAAACACTTTCCAGTGGCCCATTCACCTACTAGTTTTGATGTCTTTGCACTGACTTCCATCAATCATCAGGTTTAGTTAAGTTTAGAGATACAGCGCGGAAACAGGCCTTTCTGCCCACCGGGTCCGCGCCAACCAGCGATCCCCGCATATTAACATAATGCTTCACACTCTAGGGACATTTTTTACATTTACCAAGTCAATTAACCTACAAACCTGTATGTCTTTGGAGTGTGGGAGTGTGGGAGGAAACCGAAGATCTCTGAGAAAACCCATGCCAAGCGTCACGGGGAGAACATACAAACTCCGTACAGATAACACCCATAGTTGGCATCGAACCCGGGCCTCTGATGCTGCAAGCGCTGTAAGGCAGCAACTCTACCGCTACTGTGCAGCCCTTCAACATAAAGGTCTCCAACATATATTTTCCGGAAAACACAAAGAAATTGTTTCCATCTTGCATGCCGTTATTTTATAACTCGCTTTTCTTTTCTGTAGGTTGGAATGTTTAAAATTCATCCAGAGATTCCACAATCCATGTCACCGGAAGCCAAAGAATTCATTCTTCGTTGCTTTGAACCAGAACCAGATGCGCGTGCTACTGCTGCAGAGTTGCTATCAGATGCGTTCCTGAAGGTCACCAGCAAGAAGAGAAAGACCGCATTAAAACAACAAGGTAAACAAATCAGAAACACCAGGCTAATGTTGTCGTACCATTCTCACAGTTCAGATTGTAAACTTGCTTTTTTTTTTTTCAAACCTTCTTTTCATATCTTCAGGGCTGTTTTATGTAGTAAGATGTGGAAATAAGGGGTGGAAAGCTCAGTAGTGCAGCGGTAGTTGCTGCCTTACAGCACGAGAGACCGGGTTCGATCCTGACTACAGGTGCTATTTGTACGGAGTTTGTACGTTCTTCTTGTGACCAAGTGGATTTTCTCTGGGTGCTGCTGTTTCCTCCCACGCTCCAAAGACATACAGTTTTGTAGGTTAATGGCTTTGATAAGATTGTAGATTGTCTCTAGTGTGCAGGACAATGTTGGTGTATGCAGTAATCTCTGGTCGGCTCAGACTTGGTGAGGCAAAAGGTCTTGCTTTCACAAAGTATCTCTAAAGCCTAAAGTCTAAAAAGAAGTGGTTGCAAGTAAGTGGTGCCCCTACTGGGAAAGTAGGAGAACATAGAACTTGGTTTATTTAACTTGATTTATTGTGTGTACACTTCTATTTTCAGTCTGCAAGAAGCCCTTAATTAATTTGGATGTATTCTCAGTACAAGCTGTCCTCTAGATTCAGAAGTTTTGCAAAATGTTACTTGGGGCATGTGGAATGAAACATCCTGTTCCTCAATATGAACACCGTTACTTCCATTGACATTATAAAGCACATTGCCATTTCTGATTTTTTTGGGGCTTTTTTTAAAGAGATGCCAAGTGAGGTCATTTTGCCAGAACCATAGGCGTAGTCTCACGGATTTGTCTGCTGTGAAAAATGCACCCTTTACTAACAAAAAATAGTTTTAATTTGTTTGTCATTGTGAATTTTTTAGCCCATGAAATCAATGGTTCAATTGTTCCTTTATTGTGACGTGTAGCAGGTACAGTCAGAGTCTTCCAGTGGGGAAACTGGCTTAACCTGCCCACACCAGTCAACATGTCCCATCTATAATCCTACCTGCCTGTGTTTGGGAACTAAGGGGGGGGGGGGGGGGGAACCATTTGGGGCAAAAAAAGTTACTTTGTAACTTTGTCAGTGCCTTCTACGTATGCATCTCGCTGTGACTTGTCATGTGTGACAATAAAAGTATTTAATCTCATGTAAAAGTATTTCTCATCAGGTTGGAGTTGTGTCATCCCAGAACATGAAGAACGGGGTTGATTATTACTAAATACCAGGAGACATGGGGGCAGTTAAAATACATTGAGAGTCATTGAACGATTTAAAGGGCAGCAGCATAAATATGGACATGTGTGGCTTCTCTTAGCATCTCCTGCGATTCTATTTTCTTACTGCTCCATTTATTTCCAACACAGATTATCTTCGCAGCATCTCCCTTCCAGTTCCAGTTGTTGTGGAGGAATTGAGTAGCGGCAGTGAATTTGGCTCAGTTTCGCCAGACTCTGACATGAAGCAGGAACCTTTCTTGTTCAAAATGAGGGCAAAATCCTGCATTGAAAAGGAGAGCAAACCAACAAGACAATTGCTTCTCAGGTAAATACAATACCAGCTATTCTTACAAACCCATTTGGATTCACTTCAGTGTTGCTGATCTTATTTGTCAGGAAGTGAGGATACAATTGTCTTTTCTCAAGATAATTTTTCTTATTATTCTTGGGTTCTGTTGTTTTCACTACAGTTTTTGTAAGCTAAATGTGTCATGTACGTGCACTAACATTTGTATTATATATATATGAATAACTGTAGACAAAAATTTCACGCAGTTTTGGTAGAACCCTATATTTTGTATGCAGCCCAGCTGCACGGTTCTGCACGGCAGTAGTGCAGGGACCACACAGTGGCACAGCGGTAGAGTTGCAGCCCTACAGTGCCAGAGACCCGGGATCGATCCTGACTGCGGGTGCTTATCTGTACAGATATTATATGTTCTCCTCGTGACCTGCGTGGGTTTTCTCCGGATGCTCAGGTTTCCTCTCACACTACCAGGTTTGTAGATTAATTGGCTTAGTATAATTGTAAATTGTCCCTAATGTGTGTAGGATAGTGTTGATGCTGGTCGGCATGGACTTGGTGGGCTGAAGGGCCTGTTTCCACGCTGTATCTCTAAACTAAACTAAAGCTAATGTTACAATTTATTGAGGAGAAGGATATGGAGAGTCATTCAGTGATGTAATTTTCTGTAACTCAACCTCCTTTGTTCACCTGGTTCCATGTGCACTCTGACCTTATTCATCAGTTGAGTCTGTGTTCGTTGATCTCATTTGCCTATTTCCTAATGCTCACTGACATCATTCGCCTTTTGCTTCTGTGTTCTCTCTGTCTCGAAGGGAGCATAAAAAGTCAGTATGAAGCATTGCATACTCTCTAGAGGAGCAATTTTATGTTTGGCTGGTTTAAATGGTTTAACCTGCGACTCTCTGTCGCTGGGCGTTATAAATTGCATTCTTAAATAATTTATTTCTTGCGCAAAACACAAAGTGCTGGAGCAATTCAGCGGGTCAGGCAGCATCTCTGGAGAACATGGATAGATAACGTTTTGGGTCGGGACTGAAGAAGGGTTCTCCAGTGATGCTGCCTCACCTGCTGAGTTACTCCAACGCCTTGTGTTAATTAATCCATGTTTTCTGACAATAAATTGGAATTAAAATCTTTCATTTGAAGTAAAACAAATCATTTTAAATTATGTCTCTGATTTCCATTTCAGTGCTGAGTGATAGATAAACAGTAGGCAAAGGTGACTAATTTAATGCACAGTTTATATTAGAGGTTGGATTAATAAACTAACAATTCAGACTCTTGGGCTAATAAATTAAATATCTGAATTCAGATCCCACCAGAACAGTTGTGGAATTTAAATTCAGTTAATAATCTGGAATTTGGGATAGCATCAACAACTATCCTTATCAAGGGTGACCATGAAAACCACTGGAGTTAAACTGATCAGTATAGTTTAATCTAGAATACATCACGGAAACAGGCCCTTCGGCCCACCGAGTCCGTGACGTCTAGCGATCTACACACACTAACGCTATCCTACACACATTAGGGACAATTTACAATTGTACTAAGCCAATTAACCTACAAACCTGTATGCCTCACAGCGCCAGAGATCCAGGTTTGATCCTGACCTAGGTTGCTGTCTGTGTGAATTTTTTACATTCTCCCTGTGTGACCGCATGGGTATTCTCCAGGTGGTCCGGTTTTCTCCCACATCCCAAGGATGTGCAGCTCTGTCGGTTAACTGGCCCCTAATTTGCAGGGAATGGGATAACATGGAACTAATGTGAACGGGTGGTCGTGTGGACTCGGTGGACCAAAGGGACTGTTTTTTCATGCTGTTTCTCTAAACTAAACCAAACTGAAATCCATTCTAGTCACTAAAAGGAGCATAATGCATCATTATTTATTTCTTAACGTAAAAGAATAAATTGTACAAGAAGCAAGTGAGTTTGTGCCTTCTGCTGATCCAGTGTGAGGGAAATGAATGCTGCTGGTTCTGCTCTATTGCCAGTCTACGAACTCAGCTGAACTTGTCAGCCGGCCTTATTTAAA